>NC_079484.1:16074415-16418999 GCF_026230105.1 Diorhabda sublineata | reverse complement strand
TTCTCAAGAATGTACAAGAATTTTATCCTCGAATATGAAAAGCTCAATCATATGCAAAACATAGGAGAGGTATCTGAAGTAAATCATGAGGATTAATGAACTTCAGCTAAAAGGACCGGCAATTCAAGATGATTTAGTGTCAATATCATAACGCTTTAGACAATATAAATATGTTGTTACCGCGGACATTGAAAAAATGTACCGTCAGGTCTTGGTGTCAAAAGATCAGCATAAAATGCAAAGAATTCTATGGCGAGATAACGAAAATAAAGCACTAAGTGTCTGTGAACTTTCCACGGTAACTTATGGTACTACAAGTGCACCATTTTTAGCTATTAGGTGTTTAGTAGAATTAGGTAAACTTTGTGAAAGAGAATTCCCGATTATTTCAAATATTATTCTTCACGACTTCTATGTCGATGACCTTTTGACAGGTGTCGATGACATTCACATTGCAAAAGAAAGTTGTCTTAAATTATGTGAAGTTCTTGGATCAGGCTGCTTTCCACTTCGAAAGTGGCGATCAAACTTTCCGGACATAATGCGTGATCTAAAAGAAGGTAAACTTGCTGATTCTTCGGAAGGTCTAGTCATTGGCGAAGATGATGTTGCAAAAACCCTAGGTATATCGTGGATGAGTAAAACGGATAAATTAATATTTCATATTGATGTTGAAATGAAAGGTGAATGTTTAACAAAAAGAGTTATGCTTTCAGGCATATCCAGAATATTCGATCCAATGGGTCTACTTGGCCCTTGCATTATAATTGCTAAAGTAATGTTACAACAACTTTGGAAGGAAAATCTATCTTGGGACAGTCCAGTTTCCCATGAATTACAAGTTAAATGGAACAATTTTATACAAAAACTTCCGTCATTAAATTATTTAAAAATTCAGCGACATGTTATTTGTGATAATTCCACACAAATAGAAGTACATGCCTTTTCAGACGCTCCTGAGATAGCATATGGTGCAGCTGTGTATGTCAGATCAAAAAATTGCTATGGTGAAACATTTTGTCATTTGCTTATCTCTAAAGCTAAGGTTGCGCCAATTAAATCACTAACAATCCCTCGGTTAGAATTATGTGCAGCCCATCTTCTGGCTAAACTTGTTAATAAGGTTACTACTTCTTTGAGGCTTGATTTCAATTCTGTAACATTATGGTCTGACTCCACAATAGTGTTGGGTTGGATCCAGTTCATTTGTTAAAACCATTCGTTCGTAATCGAATTGCTGAAATACAGGAGTTAACTGATATCAGTTCATGGCGTTATGTTCAAAGTTTAGAAAATCCTGCAGACATTTTATCAAGAGGCTTTTATCCTAGTAGTTTGATTAATTCAAATATATGGTGGCAGGGTCCATATTGGCTCCAAGAGAGCCCTGACCTTTGGCCAAAAGACAACAAGACGTCTATTCCCCTTCCAGAAATAAAAACTACTTTGGTAGCGGTGTCTGAATTTGAATTTCCATTCGAAAGGATTTCTAATTTGAATCGATTGAGGAGGTGCATGGCTTTCATTTTAAGATTTATAAAAAATTGCTCAAGTAATAAAGAAAATCGATCGTTTGGTGTTTTTACAACAACAGAATTAGATAACTCTTTGAAGTTGCTTGTAAAACTATCCCAAATATCTTCGTTCAATAAGGAGTATAATGATTTAAAAGCTGGGAATGAAATTGACAAAAAAAGTAAACTTTTATCTCTAAACCCGTTTATGGACACGAGCGGTATACCTAGAGTTGGAGGTCGTTTGCAGAATTCAAATTTTCATTTCAATAAAAAACATCCAATGATTTTGTCGTCGAAACACCATTTCACGAAACTTTTTTTTGAACAAGAGCATAAAAACTTATTACATGCAGGACCATTACAATTATTATATAATATACGAGAAACGTATTGGCCAGTTGCCGCTCGCAACCTAGCTAGATCTATTGTTCATAAATGTATACAATGTTATAGATTAAAACCAAAATCAGTCCAACCTATTATGGGAAATTTACCAAGTGATAGATTTTTATCTGGTTTCCCCTTTCAAATCACAGGTACAGATTATGTCGGACCTTTTCATGTACTTAATAAAAGGGGACGTGGCTCAAAAATCATGAAAGGTTATGTTTGTCTGTTCATATGCTTGGCTACAAAGTCCATTCATCTTGAGTTTGTAAGTAGTCTTTCAACTGAAGATTTTCTTTTGGCTCTAAAACGCTTTATCAGTCGACGTGGAAAACCATCTCAAATTTATTCAGACCACGGTACAAATTTTATTGGTGCAAATAGAAACTTGAAAGCACTCTATGATTTTCTCACTCAAAATGAATGTTTAATTAGTGATTCTATGAACAATCAAGGAATACGCTGGAACTTTAATCCAGTCCAAGCTCCACATTTTGGTGGTTTATGGGAGGCTGGGGTTAAGGCAATGAAATATCACTTGAAACGTGTTTCTGGTAAATCTAACTTTACTGTTGAAGAGTTCACGACTTTGCTCTGTCAGATAGAGGCCATATTAAACTCCCGTCCTCTTTGTCCGCTATCTACTAACCCTTTAGATCCTTCTCCTTTAACACCAGCTCACTTCATCATTGGTCGTCCACTAACTTCAATTCTGGAGCCAGTTATGATTTTAGAAAAGGAAAGCAAGTTATCCAGATACCAAAAAATCGAAAATGCTCGGCAACACTTCTGGACGAGA
This sequence comes from Diorhabda sublineata, assembly GCF_026230105.1. Taxonomy (NCBI): domain Eukaryota; kingdom Metazoa; phylum Arthropoda; class Insecta; order Coleoptera; family Chrysomelidae; genus Diorhabda; species Diorhabda sublineata. The sequence continues at coordinate 16,416,296 of NC_079484.1, read as the reverse complement.
TGGTATAAGGAATACATTTCCGAACTTCAGCAACGATCTAAATGGAAGACGAACCATGGAGAGTTGACAGAAGGTATATTGGTACTTATAAAGGATGACAAACTTCCACCTCTTAACTGGAAATTGGGGCGCGTAACAAAATTATTCCCGGGTAGTGACAATATCTCGCGAGTTGCAGAAATTCTCACCAACAATGGAACTGTCATCAGAGATTTTTCCAAACTGTGCCCTTTGCCGTAAAAAAAAAAAATACGTGTGTGCTTAAGTTTTAGTAACTTTTATATACTCTGTTAAAAACTGGTGCTTTTAAGGCCGCGGGTATGTTACGACTTCTAAATTTTATATGGAAGCTAAACCTGGTAACGCTGCGACCACGAGGGCCCAGAAGAGAGACAGCAAAAACCCAGGTCATTCAAGATACACACCACAAGAGTAGCAGACGTAAAATTTATAAAAATTCGCTTAATGTATAATAATTCAATATCAATATATGAGATGCAAGGATAATATAAGTAATTAAAGTTGTGCGTTTACGAAATACAATAGTGTATCATTATTATTATAATAAAAGAAGAAAAGAACAAACACCGACACCTAAACAGGGCTTATACAGGATATATCAAAAATCGATGTCAGAGGGTATATACAGGGAGAAAGATCGATGTCGAAAAGGCATTATTATCTCTACTTCACATATAGAATATATTCAGGGTCCAAAAAATGCTATCGATGACAAAGAGACCTCTGGTTTCACGAATGGCCATCGTCGAGTAGGCATAACTTGAATATAGGTACAAAGGGAAAAATCAATGTCAAACTATAATTCTTCAATGAAATTAACGGCACATAATTTACGTAAAGAACGAGAAATCATATACGTTTACGAGCCAACGTAACCCTGGTAAGTGAAGACGTTCTAGAAGCTAGATGATGTTGCTGCAAAATAGATTATACATATCTTTACACACAGCAGGCGGCACCGGTGCGCATATAGTAGAAAAAAATTTGTAGGATTATCACTAAAACAACTTCTATACACACAAATTGGATTTAAGAGTTTAAACAACGACGAAAAAGCTTGACTTTAAAAAAAGCGATAATCGAAGCTACTTACATTATTCAATATTAATCGCTATAAATAAAAATTATTTTTTAAACAAACCAAGCCACGCCCAAAATAACAATATGAATGGATTTTAAAAATAATAAAAATAATAATTTTGGTGCGTCATTCACACACCTAACACCATGGGATTCACAATTTAATAATTATACATGATTTTTATTAACAAACGAATACACACATTCATACTCGTATTATTACATTTTTTCGAACGACGATTTTTGTCCTAGACACATTTAGACATTTTTTTTTGTATTGGAAACTCCAGATTCAAATGAAAGTGAGAGAGCCTTATTTAAACGTTATAACATCTCCTTCCATGATAGATATACCAGCAAGTGCATGAATCTTATATTATAATGAGATACACTTGAAATTTTACAACTGTTTGGAAATTTGAATGCAATCCCTCCATTTTTCAATACATAAAATTCCTTGTTCAATTTAATCTTTTGACCTTTTATATATATATATATATATATATATATATATATATACCACCACCCTATGTATCCCCAATATCTTCAATATGTGGTAGCAATGCAAAGTGATTCGTATATCTCTCTACTCGTGCGTAGCCACGATCTTTCTTGTGAACATAAAATTAGGAAACACGGTGCATTATTTGGTGGTGAATCTAAACGGAGGTTAATCATTGGACCTAGCGGAAGTGGTAAAACGAATGCGATGCTTTCATTAATTGATCACCCCAACGGATTGAGATTTGAAAATATTTCTGTGTATTCTAAGAGCCTACATCAACCAAAGTATACTTACTTGCTGAATCTCATCAAACCCATGAAAGAAATTAGTTATGAGGAATTTAATAATTAACTAGATGTAATTCATCCGAAGGATATTAAAAATGGCTACATGCGATCAAAAAATTATTCAAAACTACTTTTGTTTTGGTGGCCATAGATCTACAGATTGCTTTTATCTATGTCAAACATATTCAGCAATCCCTAAACATTGGGAAAGGGACAATGTGATCTTTTTACTTATATTCCAACAAGATTTAACCAACCTCAAGCACATGTATGATGACCATCTGAGTGTTGAGGTATCTTATCGAGATTTCAAAAATAAATGTTCTTATTACTGGAACAATCAATATATGCTTCTTACGATACGCCTATCTTTTGGTAGATACCGAAAAACATTTGATAAGTATATATACAGAAGAAACGAAGAAACAAATTCGTCAATCAAGATGAATAATAAATTAAATGCACAGTTAGTTAAATCTAGGAAGGTTCTATTAGAAAAAAATACAAGAGTCTTAAAAGCGATATTGCCCAGTCATAAACACAACTAGAAAAAACTTATCAACCAATAACTGAACCCCTTAAGCAGTTACTTACGCCAATTGAAAGACCTATTAAGCAGGAACGTGTCAAATCAGAACCACCGGAATCTCCTAAACAGCCAGATGTGTTTACTACACCACGTTCGACCTATAGAAAACATACTAGATCGTTTCATAGACTAGTATATGTAACTCCCGGTGAGCATCTTAGCAGTACACTTATGAAGTAGACCAATTTTTCAAGAAATGAAGATACTTATGAAACTAGAAATGATGATGGCGACTTACCGGATCGTATTAGAGTAAATGAATACAGGGTCCTTCACGACGAGCTGAATGGATATGTATATGGGAAAGTACTGGGCTAGAGTTCTGAAAATTTGCTTGCATGGGTTTTCCGAAATGTTCGTTTCAGCTAAAATTTGGAAAGTTCAGGAAATTCAGCAAAATTTGGTAATTCAGAAATTACTTCCAAGCCTATAAAACAAAATGGAAGGGAGGTGCTGGTACTAACATCAGTGTTAAGGGCGTTACATATCCTGGAACACCTGGTTTGTATGAGCTACTGTTCAAAAAATCGCCCATATCCTTCATAAACTATGTTGTCATTAATCACGTGAATATTATTAAACAGACAAATGCAAATCGTCGTGAAAATAACCGTTCTTCCAATTAGAATTTTTTCCAGATGATATCAAAGGCAAATATAATTCCACTATACGACCAGTATCGTAAAAGGAAAAGCAAGGAGTGAGAGAAAGAACTGGCTCCATACTATGTTCATTTTTGAAAGGAGTAATAACCCGAAATATGAAAACAACCACAAATTATAGTTTACAATGATATAGTAGCTTCTCAAGATGTTGGAAATACTGGCCATTCAAACGAAATTGTATCTATTATTAAAGAGTTGCATGAAGCTGGAATAATTCAATAAATAAAGAGGAAACTGAAATTATATATCAGTAGTTCGTAGATCATCAAATTTGGTAGCCATTTCCTTTCGAAATCAACCCATGATCCATCGAGTGATATATATATATATATATATATATATATATATATATATATATATATATATAGCAGATTATGGTCAATTTAAAGAGAACGTAACACCAAAGAAGAATTCATTGATGAATTACCTCTTGAGCTACATCCAGATCAATCGCTTAGGCACACAGGAAAACGATATAACATATTCCAAAAGCCAACGCTACTGATAAAATTTTAGAAAGCTGAACGATTCCAAGGACGCAAAAGTAGATGCTTGAAAATATTATGAAAGGCAAACGTAAAATGGGGTGAGGCGAAAAAAAGAAAAAATGTATAATTCGATCACCTAAAAAAGGTGAGTTTCTACCGCTTTTGCAGATTTCAACACCATACAAAGGATACGGTATGAAATTAAGAAACTCAATCAGGCGTTAACTGAGAAAGATTTACGATGCTGAACTAGATAGTAGAGGTTGAACATTATCGATGAAGAAAATGCTTTAATGGAGTTTATATTGAGATATGAAAAGATATATCCAATACGACAAAAACCTGACGATACTCGGAACGGGGTAAAATCACTTTATGCAAGTAACGCCCAAAAATTACTCGAAACTCGATGATGACTACAACGCTCAAAGATAGTGTAAAAACTGGAGGAAGTTCTGCGTACCTACCCTACAAATATCCCAGATGACGCTCCTGTGCAAGACTCTAGCTAGGAATCACAGTAACAAAGTAAGCTCAATATCCTTTCCGGATGGCGGCTATATAAAGAATCCCTAGAAGGGATAATTTGAGCTGTTAAGTACTTTACCACAATGGAAAATGGTATTGTTTGTTTGTTTAAAAGCCTGGAAGGATCGATAGGTATTTGAAAGAAAACATGTTGATCGAGAGATCATTACATACTGACCAAACGGGAAAATTAACGAACCCGGTTCCGGTGTAAAGGATGGAGAGACTATTGAGCTGGTGGCATTCCTTGTTGAAGGGTCTCAACTAGGGCCCTTTCAGTCCTACTGCCTCTCCCAATTACCGGATATAACAATGCAATTTGAAGCCAGAGAAGAGCATAATGATTGAAGGTAAACTGTTGACCGAGTCTCCTAGGACGATAGTAGTAGTGTAAACAATTTGTTCAGTTTTCCTAGTGATCAAATAGAAACAAGTTGTTTGGAGAACTGAGTGTATCCATACAAAGCTGTCGAAGCCAAAGGTACGATACCAGAAAATGCTGTGATCTCCAAGCATGAATAAGGAAAAACTACATTGTAGAATTTCTTCCATGTGCAAGCCATTCCTTACACCTAGCTGATAACTTTGCTGCTAAAAAATTCTGTTTGTTATATATAGGGATTCTACATTTTCAGTCGAAAAATTATATGCATACAATCAATGAAAATAAGATGAAAACTGAAAAGATATTTCTTATGTTGGAATAAATGAATAGATGATCTGCAAAGGCAGAAACTCTTAGCAAATAAGAGATTTAGATTCGAAAAAAAAAATTTGTTATATCTATGAAAAGTTAATGAATACTGAGACAATTATTACTTAGAAAGTTTATTTAAAATATCGACTTATCGTAAGTTGATTAATTCAAAGAGTTGTAATTATCTTTAGACAGATTCATTAGATCATGCTGGTGCTCGTTATCTAATCATAACACTGGATTTGATATTAAGTTGATTTTTGATGTTTGATTCTTTATTAACTACCTATATTAAGTATGCGTAATAAAACTTCAAATGCAAACAGTTCAGTTTGAACCAAAAAGCAAAAAATCTTGATGATCAATCCGGCCGGATCCAGTCGGATCAATGGTAATCCACTCAGAACCGGTCGGATTGCAATTGGACCATAAAAGAATAATTTAGAAATAAGTGTAGTAAACATTTGGCAATAGTTTGGTATTTAAATAGTTCTGACTGACTGACAGAAAATTTTAGCGAAAGTTATAACTTATCATATTAAGTTTATGTTTGGCGAACCTTTGATCTCATTCAGCAAAAAAATTCAACGAAAGGAGAATTTTCGAATCAGTTCCAGGATCGTAAGTAGAGTACCTCCGAGGTCTAGTGAGGGTTTCGCTCTAGTGGTGATTTAGGTGAATTATTGCAGCGAGGTAAGCGAAGGCCTCGTAAACAGTGGAAGTGTCTTTTCAAGAAACGCAACATACTAGCTAATATCCAGGAAAATTCCATGTGAGAACCTATCTATTTTTTTAGTCGGATTAACGTTTTGGAAAAGGTGTGACATTCTCACAGCGAATGCACTAGATTTCGTTCTAATAGTTCATTCTTGATACAAATCCAGATATTTAAATACGTCCGTGTTATATAAGCAAGAAATATTAGATAGTTTATATATAGACTTTTTTGTTAAGAAAATAATGTGAATTGGAATTTGTGGAACCGTTGGCGATATTCATACTGAATATACTGTTTACACTACCACTACACTAACAATTATACTGTCTGACGCGAATTTCGATAACCAAGTTCTCGTCTTCAGAGACTGAAGGTAAACTGCATAATTGTTAGTTTTGGTGTAATGGTGGTGTAAACAGTATATTCCGTAAGAAAATAATGAGAAATTAGAATATTGCAAGGAAATTCTAAATCTAGATAATGGCCATATGTACTTCTTTTTGTTAACGTTCAGGGGTAAGATTTTTTTTATCAAAGTAAAGCTTGATGCCGTTCTAAGTCGTTGCTTAGTAAGGAATTTAATTCATTTTGTTATACAGTATATAAGGAGGTGCGATCTTGTACCCAACGGAAGAATTCAAAAATTCGACCCGACTCAGTCAAACCTGACTTTGTGGTTGCTGCAAATTGTTTTGAGAGCAACTTAAACTACTCTTCAGGTACGAGTTCGTTCAGAAGCTACGCTGTATGCAGTTAGAAGAGTGATAGAAACGCCAGAAAAATCGCATGCGAAAAGAATTAATAATGGAGAAATGCATAAGACGCGCCGTCAAAATTTGTAAGATTGGTCGGTATTTAATGGTACTAGGTTTCAAGATGATCCTTCAATTCAATATCATAATCATTCTTTGATTATTATTGGCTCAATTAATAAGAAATGGCACTATTGCAATGCTTTCAAATGGAAAGATGAAACCATTAGAATGTGTTGTTCCAGTGGTAAAGTTCTACTTCCATTACTTGGTGAACCAGGAGAGATTTTAAAAAGCAATTCTTAAGCAAAATAAGAAAGTATAACTCTTGGCGTACTTTTCAGGGGAAAATGGTACCGCGATCAAGGGTAAGGTAGGAGCGAACAAACTGGAGAACCTCATCGGGGAGAATAGAGGACTTCGTCCGGTAGTTTGTAAGCCATAACGAACCACAGAGTTTCAAGGGGAGCTAAGTAATCCTCTAACGATTATCTTTCCGCTCAGACTGCTTCTCTACTGAGAGGGTAACATATAACGCTTCTACCTTTGTGCCGTTTCCGCACTGGTGACAGCTGCTGCCTTTCTACTGAGAAATAAATTGGTTTGATTACTACCCAGGGTCAAACCTCACAGTGATTGTACTGGAGTAGAGTGTTTGCACAAATATTACACTGGTGACAGTGATAACGGAAACTTTGTCTCAAAAAAATCACCAGCTATAACAATTTATATGCAGAAGTAATTTGTAGTTACATTAATATAGTTCATAGTTACATTGTGAGCGGCCAAGGGGCCGTTGAGCACATAGGCCTTCCGATAGGTCCGTCGTGCTTCACTTGTCGTTACCAAAGGCCGATGTTCTTTGGCAAGCCTATCGGTTGCTTTAGCCTGAACCCTTTGATGTAATTGGGCAAGCTGTGAGGCTTACATAAGTTTTTGAATCGTGCTCTTGTGAATGCAGGGCACTCACAGATGACTGAGCCTGAGGTTTATTCCTCCTCTATGCCCCAACGGCACCTCGGATCGTCCGTGATGCCCATTGAGTATAGGTGGTGTCTTCAAAATTTTTAGATACTCCGAGGATGGGTTCTGGGCCCATTGGTAAGTTCACAAATTCCAGTCTGGTGAGTGAATTCGCCTCGCCTCACCAGCTTTTACAGGACTTTCTTGCACTCCAGCACTAGCCCAGAGCACACCTTCTCAATCGTTATGGCTTGTATGGCAGTTCTGCTGTATGGGCGGAGCGAGATTACTGTGTTTCTGTGGCGTCGATTGGGTATCGCGCATCCGCTTTCCATTACGGCGTTAGCGTGCTTCCCAAGTAAAACAGAATCGCTTATTTTGGGGTGTATTCCGCAGAAGCCTGCTTCGGCCAAGCAATGTTTTCTGGAGCCGTCTGTGTACCAGATAGCCCCTTTATTAAATATAGCGGGTCTGGAGTCATCTCATTGTTAAGGGTTGTAGGCGTCATTTGGTCACTGCCCATTAAAATTATTGGGCATTCATTTGTGGCCTGCGTCCAGGTGCATGTCCAGCTTGCAGTTCCAGTAAGACTTCAAGCGCCCTAGATGAGGCTGTACTCTTGTTTTCGCTTTCTCCGTGCAGTTACACCACACGATTACCCCGTATGTTAGAAGATGTTTGACCATTTAGGTATGAATTCAGTGGAGGATCTTAGGTGAAAGACTCCTTGTACAACTGAAGGCCCTTCTGCATACGCAGAGGGTGCAGGTGGCCTTTTTTATTTTGTTGTCCATGTGTACGTACCAGAGTAGTTTTGTTCCAGGGTTACTGCCAGATATTTTACGGCTCCAGAGTACGTTAGAGTTACGTTTCCCAAAATATATTTGGGAGGAATAGCTTAGTCGTCAGCGTGAGTCAGTGTATACATACCTGACTTATTTAGATCAGCGAACAAGTTGTCAACGACGAGGTACCACAGAGTTGAATACAATACTTCGCCCTGCAGACAGCCTTTGACCGCTACAGTCTCGGCAATTACTTACATTGTATTATTTGGCCGATACTCGGCGTTGTGACAGCATTGGCGTATCCATCTTACGAGGCAGAGTTCGGCGCCACGTTTATCGAGTGCACGGTAGATAAATTCGAAAGGTTTATTGTCGAATGCCCCTTCAATGTCATGAAATGCCACATCCCGACTTTTTCACAGTCCAATTCGCTCTCTACCTTCCTCACTAGATGGTGCAGAGCCAAGTCCGTGGAGGTATATTTTTGGGCATGTAATGATCAAATCCAGCAATTTCTCCACTGATTTCAGTAGTAAACTGATATCTTCGCAGATATGCTATGTCACTCCGGGAATATTACTTCCAATTTTGGCCACAGGTAACGCAGCAATAAATGGGCGTGAACGAGCTTATCATTGTAGTATCCTAATCGTGTGACGTCACTGCTGTGGTCATAGACATTATACAGGGTGTAGTTGGAAAGAGGTCGCGGGAAGCGTAAAAGAGTCGTGTATATGTTACCGGCAATGTGTATAATCCGGTATTGTATACAATACCTAGGCAATGTATAGAATACCTAAAGTACGGTAAGCTTCATAGAACCCTGACACCCTTCCTAGAGGCGCCATTTCAAGCATTAATGGAAGTGAATCGTTTTAGCATGACCGTTCACTTGCGAGTGTACGCCGCACGCGGGTATCCTTTGCAAATAAAATTAAATCCTTTGACAAGAGACGGCACGGCGCCAAGGCGGCGCGATCAAAGTAAGTTCGTTTAGATAATGTCGGTACACCCGAACGCAATTGTGTTTAATAAAACAAAATACGAATAAAAATTATCGGGACACACGAGCTAGGTGCAAAGATAATTTTAATCAAAAATATGCGAAAGTAGGTAAATTCAAAGTAAAATTACACCAGAATTCTTCATCACTCGAACTGTCAGAGTTACTACCACCCGTATTTTTAATAAGAGAGCCATTATCACGCTCTGAATCCAAAACAAAATATTTAGGTACTTATTTTCTTCTGTAATTGCGTGAACTACGTATACTTATGTTCCACATAAATGTGGAATTACCTTTTTTATTAATACTTTCTTTTAGTTTGACTTACGGCTGGAGCGTCTGTAGGTTGCTACGGAGGTAAGTACATAGGTGTAATTTATCCAGAATCTTATCAAATGTCGGATTTTTTGAGGATAAATTCGATTCGTAGAACAACAGTTCACAAACACAATCTTTCACTACGGAGGCGCTTCGATATAAAACTGTCAATTTCACTTTCGGGTGTACGCCGCACGCGGTAGTCTTTGTAAATAAAATTAAATCCTTTGACAAGAGGCGGCGCGGGCGCGGCGGGCGGGCGGCCGGTCAGGTCAAAGGAGCCGCCGCCGCCGCTTGAGAAAAAGGATACCGCGACACTATTTAAGCAAACAGCCGCATTTCTCCATTTCATTTCGCGACGTGCGATGATACTGTTAACACGTGTATTGAGCTATTTGCGTCATAAAAAAATGGCGGCCGAACAACGAATAGCTGAGATGAAAGAAAGATTTTATTCACAATTACAAATAAAAAGAGAAGCAGCAAATACCAAAAATCGCACGTTTATTGAAAAAAATCGTTATGAACAATTGATAGAAGAAACAAAAAATGCAAAAACGGCTGAAAAAAAGGCTTCTCGGGATTACTGGTTATTGAAGCATTATGATGTTATAACTGTTGGTCAGAAAGATAAGTTGATTTTTCCTATGGATGCTACTACAAATAACAATATTATATACTACGTTGCTGATACTGAATTATTTCAAATTATTTTCAAATTATTTCAAATACTGCACATCAAAGTATCGGCCATGGAGGACGAGACAGAATGCTGAAGGAGCTTTCTTCAAGATATAAGAATATAACTCGCCACGATGTTGAACTATTTTTGCAACTTTGCGAACCCTGCCAGCAAAAACAAAAAGGGATTGTCGTGAAGCCCATACTTTCAACATAATTTAATTCTCGCTGTCAAGTAGATTTGATAGACTATCAATCTCATCCAGACCGGGATTATAAATTCATAATGGTCTATCAGGATCATCTCACAAAGTTTGTCATATTAAGAGTCCTGAAAACAACGCGCTGAGGAAGTAGCGTGCAATTTACTGGATATTTTTACACTGATTGGTGCACCAGCCATCTTACAATCGGACAACGGCCGAGAATTCGCAAACCGAGTGGTCAGGCAAGCCTAGACATTCCCAAAGTCAAGGGAGTGTCGAACGAGCTAACCAGGACATTGAAAACATGCTTACAACTTGGATGCAAGATAACGATAGCGAACGTTGGAGTGATGGTCTGCTATTTGTACAACTCGTGAAGAATAGGGCGCTTCACTCGGAATCAAAAGAACACCTTATGAAGCTCTTTTTGGGTCGAAAATAAAAGTTAGCATATCTTTGCCTTTTGAGGATACTCACAACCTGGAGAGCGAAGAAGATTTAGAAAAAGTGATGAAGTCATCTTCAGAATCTGTAATAGATGCGGCTGAGACATCAGAAACTGAAACAGCTGACACTCAACCTCTACAGGCACCAGATCGACAAAACGCTGCACTCGATAGTTTTAACATCGGTAAGGAAGCTTCAAATATCCAAAGTGCGCATGATGAACACATGGCTATCCCAAATACTAAGAATGTTGTTAAGCCTACGAATGTCGAAAATCTTCCTTGTGAGGTAAATGATCAAGCGTTACATGATCCGAATTTGGTATCAGTACGAGAGGAGTCATTGAGTTGTGCACTTATATGCTGTGTTTGTTCCGAGGAGACAACAGGTGGTCATTCGTGCAGAATGTGCAATAGGCCTATTCATACTATTTGTGCTGCTCCGGAAGAAAATATTGCAGAAGGTTTTGGATCCAAAGTTGCTTGTCCTTTATGCGCAAAAAACGCCTTTTCGATAGAAAACCGCATCAGAGCCAAAGAGAATTTGATAGTACAAGCTCAGAAAATGCTTAAAACTTCTGAAAAAAAATTCCCTCCCGTATCGTTGGGTACCACTGTACGCATTCCTGTTCCAGAAGTCGATAGAGGTCGTGGTGATGCTCGCAAGATTTATTGATATTAACCGGCTTACCTAACATTAGTTTAGTCTTAAGATTTATTTATTTTACACATTACCGGTGAACCAGCAGGTATTCTATACAATCCCTAGGAATTGTATACAATACCTAGGTAAAGTATGAAATGGATAATGATATTCTTGATATTTCATACATTGCCTGGACGCCCCAGGGATTGTATACAATACCTGAATTATACACATTGCCGGTAACATATATATAAATTTGGATATTCAGCCGCATAATATTGATTTTTGCTGAACGTAACTAAATCCCCCACAGAGTTTTGGAAGACGTGCGAGACATTTGAGTGTCTCAATTCTTTAGGTAGGTAATCGACAATTGATTCTGAGGTTTTTGGAATATGCATATCGTCCAAATCCAACTTTTGTATTTTAGGTGCTAACGTTGATTTTCCTGTAGTCGTCACCGCCGCCGTAGTAATCAAAGTAGGTAATTTTTATTATTTTCTCTGCTTCCCATACAAAGCTATCATACCGTTTTTATCATCTTTTTCCAGTTTTACAGTATCTATTTGATACCAAGGATGCATGAGGGTTGTTTTGACACTGCTATGTCCCAAGCCAAGAGCATGTCCAATTTCATGAATTAAAACCATTAAAAAACAATAAAATATCAAAAGCATGTACCGTTTAGTGCAGGCTACTACGTAAAATATTCAATGATGATAATATGTCGTACTTTAATAGCTATAGAGAAGATGGATTTGTGTGCTGATGAAATGGCTAAAATTTCTAAGTTGATTAATTCTCAAATTAAAACGTATGTACCAATGGCTCAAAAGTCTTCTTCTTCTTCTACTTGTGACAAAACAAAACAAAAAAGACTTTTCAGTCACAAATGCATTTGTTAGAGATCATGATCATTTTAACGGTCATTTTAAAGGTTTTGCGCACCAAGCGTGCAATTTAAATTCCAATTCAAAATCTGGATACGTGGATACGACAGTCATTTTACGATTGTTAATTTACTTCCCATTAATAAGGAAAAATAAATATATTTGACAGCGTTTCAATACTGGTGGATATATATCGAGAGTCGGTTTTATTCGAAACTAACTTACTATGAAATCATGTAGGTATGCACTCTCTGCATACAGTAAATTACAAATTCATAGGTTCAGACGATAACGAATCTGATATTCTCATAATTTTAAGGGTGTACTACAATGTATGTATGAATGGAAAATTCTTCTCTTTCTTAGAGATCCATTTTTTGCGTTAACTTTTAATATCAAAAATATTGACGTAAATTTGCATATTCGCTTTAGCCAGTGTATTATCTGATACATTGAATTGTCAATTGTAAAAAAATGTACAATTTAAATAAAAATGTTTAAATATTTCGGACCTCTTTTCTTTCCCATGTATTGTGCAAAAAGAAAACACATGAAAAATATTGACTCTTGTCTTATAAAAGTAAATGATTCCCTTAAGAGCCGCATGTAAAAAATCATTCTGCACTATAGAACAAAAAGATTATAATATTTGCAATTGACTTTGACAATCATTAGCATTATTTCTACAAAAATCTATAACACCATAATAATCACAATAATTTAAATTTCCTAAAGAGAAATTCGTTGAGTTATTAAATCATTGTTCAATTTCAAAATTTGATAAACTTCTTCTTCAATCATATAATAGTTTTCATCTTGTTTAATGGTACAGTATTCATCTCGTGGAAACGATATGGGATAGGTAGGTAGATCTTGGTAAAAAAATCATAGACATCGAATGATATTTTACCAGGTCTTAAGTGCTCCCTCAAAATCACTACGGGTAAAAATGATCTGGCTAGACTGATCCACAACTAATGTTGTAACTGCAAACTCTGTACGTTGTTTCGAGTAAATAGTATAGTTAATTTTTCGCAGCCTTTTCATATAAGTTAACAGTACTGTCTATATTTAAATTGTACTCTTCAAGATGTAGATTGTGGACATCAGCATAAAGACCTGGCATTTCTAATCGGTAGGTCAAAAATTCATCCTTTTCACTGGACTCGATACCGCTATACCCGCGACGACATGTTGATAACAACTAAGAAGGAACTTGAATTGACTGAGAATATCAAATCGAAAAAACTTCAATTTATAAGACCTTTCTAAGAGAAATAACATTCTTATCGTTTCTTTGCGGGATTTTTTCCAACAACATATTTGGAGCTACATTTCAATAACATGTTTGTCGATGATACACTTCTGATTTGTAACCGTAAATGTAACTTTATATGTACTTTTTTTTCGCCTGGTCGATAACAAAAACGCCTAGTTACACTACATCCACGTATTCTATCCCACTACTATGCTATTTGTCTAACCCAAGTCATTTGACCCTTCCTTCTGAGTTCTTTTTCAACCAAGTAAATATCGGGGTTTGATGTTTTCTTTATACAAACCGCCGTTGCTTTGTGTACCTTGCATATCCTCTCTTTGCCAAAGATCATCAAAACCTTCAATAATTGCACGAAGCCGTGTAAAATTTTTATCTACGGGTATGTGGAGTGTTTCTTCTTCTTCTTCTCTTTGGAAGACATAATGATAGTTGTGTGTATCACACTGCACCACCATAGGAGGGTTTCTCGCAATAAATTCTTCAATTTCGTTAATTTTATTCACCACATCATCCACATATTTTTTAGTTTGCATATTTTTCGAAATGTCATTTATTTTATTGTAATATGTAATTTGAGGATTTATATCATTATGTTGTTGCTCAAATTGTAATTGAGGTTGTTCGTAACCGCATCATTATCGTTTGTTGGATCATTCACATTACAATTTTTCAAATTTTCAGCATCAATAACACCATCGAGGGTATGCGGAAATGTAGTTTTAGGTAGTCTAATATAAGGCACCCATCTTTTTGAAAGATATCCGAATTTATCGACAGATATGATTAGAATCAATAAATTCAAATACATCATTCTATTATATCTGCTTCTTTCAACTCATTTATAATAGCAACTATCTCGTTGCGGTGAGATGTGTTGCCAGCTTCTTTAGAAGCAATCAACAACCTCAATCTATCTCCAATTTCATTTGAATCGTTCTTATAAATGTATTCCATTGAACCTTTACCCAGCACATTCTCGGAAAAGAGCACGAATAATATTTCTATACTTGAACCGTTGTGAGGCTTTCAACCTTGCCTGCAGAATATCGGTGAATGACTGTTGCGTGGAGAATACTTTTATAGTAGTTTGGATGATCGTAAAAAATAAGGTTATATACTCCTGGAGTTCCTTTTGTCCAATACCCCAGTTCATCATAACCTAGGATTCTAAAACAAATTTTTATCGAAATTAGTCTACTACCCAACATCCATCCACCAATCCTGTTCAGCATCATATCTCGGGCCACATATTTCATCAATTTTAGCTTTATGCGACCAAAAGTCCATAACGTATTGCTGGCTAACTGCAGGATATTGATCAACGTATTGTTGAATGGCTGAGGTAAAGGTTGAAGTTGTGATTTAGTGTCATCATCATCGCTAACAGGACATCGCTTCATTAACAGGACGACCGTCATCTTCAATTGCACTCTCTAGGGGAAGAAACTTGGAAGCCAAAAACGTTGTGAAAAATATCGTTTTTAAGTGGAACTGATGAAATGTGGTCTTCTTCATTTTGAGTGGAATGTCATTTCCTTTAAGGTAATAGTTATGGGCTTGAATAGCTTATTCAATTACTCATCATGCTCTGATTTACCCAATTTTAATGCTAAATATTTCTTGCGCATTGCTCTAGCTAGTTCATTAACTTTGTTCTTACGGCAAGCTATTGCTACTGCATCGTTAAATAAATGGTAACTGTTTTAAAGCTTCATAAATAAAAAGCTAGAACAAAATTAGAAAAGAGGCTTGAATGTGGCGACCCCGTAATTAATCCTTTGGATGCCACATGCAAACAGCACGATATAGCTTATTCTCTAAAAAAATCACTTTATAAACGATACATAGCAGATCGGATACTAGAAGAAGAAACGTGATAAAGAGTTAAAGCGAAAGACGCCTCTCTGGGAGAAAAAACTGCTGCTTTTTAGTAACATGTGGAATGAAAATAAAAAGAAAACTGGGAATGAATTGTCGTCGTCGTCACTCAAAGAAACGCGAAATGGGATCGAAGAAGCGTTGTTCATTCAATAGGGATGTTGTTTTGAATGTAAAGAAGTTCATGAAGAGAGGATCATCCCTAAAAGATACTGCTATGATTGCTTTACGAGCAGCTAAAGCACTTATTAAATAATTTGGAGGATCCACGAAAGTTGATGTTCCTCGAGTAATACCCGTATCAAATTCTGGAGGTTTCTTACCCCTCATCCTCTGTTTGCTGGACTGTCAGCACTTGGAGCGTTGTCAGGTGAAACTGATGGGATAGCGAAGACTGTAATTAACGCTAAACATGCTCGGAAGAAGTTGGAGGAAGACGTACCTGAAAAAGTTAACCAAAGATGGACTTGGATTATATTTGAAAAAACAAAAGAACTTTTTAAATACTTTGGAAAAACGTTGGAATTTCCTACAATAACGGACAATATCAAACCTACAATCAGATCATTTGTGGACATTTGTGTTAAAATTTTCTACAAAAAAAATGACAAGTATTGAATTATTAATGCGGCATATTTATAATCAAAAATCGTTGAGAAGTTTTACGGCTGAAGTGTGATGTGTGAGACATTCAGAATTATTGGATATATGGCATAAGCTTCCCAAAGAATATCAAGCAAATTTCGAGCTACAAATACGTCTGCCTTGTTTCGTTCACTACAATCGACCTGACTGGACTACACATAGTGAAGGCCCTCCAAGTTCTCAAGCATCATGTTTTGTTTTGTAAACGAGCACTTGAATAAATTGTCTATTATTATTATCATAATTTAAACCGACACGCTCCTCAAGTTGTATCATTCATCATTTCACAGCTGCTGCGAGTAAACAGTATCAACCATATATTTATTCTTCAACCTCCTACTCCAATTGTATTAGAGAACAGATTATGGAATTGCACTTCGGTCTTTTCATTCCTATCATAGCATAAGTATGGAAAACAACAAATTCTACTACTTTGATCGAAACACATAGCATTGCAGATATCGGGGCATTTATTCAAAGCAAATTGGGTGCAGCCAATTCGAGTAGACCGGAAACTATATTTTCACTGAAACCAAACAACAACACGCTACAATGATAGATTTTTAGCAAATATGATATTCCATTTAAAGAACCCGACGAGAGCCTAGGTAGAATGTTGGGGTTTTCTCAACA
Source organism: Diorhabda sublineata (assembly GCF_026230105.1). NCBI lineage: Eukaryota > Metazoa > Arthropoda > Insecta > Coleoptera > Chrysomelidae > Diorhabda > Diorhabda sublineata. The sequence goes on along the minus strand of NC_079484.1, from coordinate 16,399,587 downwards.
AATACTCAAATCAGGACAACTGTACTCTTTAGACCTCTCTACGTTTCGAATGTAGCTTTAGCACTGGAGCCTTCGATGGCAGCAGACCTGCTCACACCATATACGAGTTTGTATTGAAAGCTGATCCTGGATAAACCATCGACGAAACGCCTCAGAGCTTGTTGTATCTACCCGTCATACCTCAGCGTGAAATACCTTATATCACAGTACTGGCTTTAGATCAAAATGGAATTCCAATCAACTTTCGATGAGAGCTTAGTACTTTAATCCTGGCAGTTGGAGCCAGAAGCCGATAGGCCTAATAATAGATAATAAAAAACCATCGACTACACATTCTTCTCCATTAGTACATAAGGCGCCCCAACGAAAGTATCTTACATTCGCAAACAAATTGTTTCTACAAGTTTTGGGTTATTCAATAAAGACGAAGAATAAGAAGAATGATTAAACGACCACATCTAAACGACATGCATCCAATGTTTGATATTTATCGAAAGCCGAGAATTGATGAGTCCATTCGAAAAACAGAATATCGAACTTATTATACATTAAAGGATCTCTAAATGTACCGGGTGTCCCAATAAAAATGGCTCTCGGCCATATCTCGAGAATATAACAAAAGTGACCTCGAGAATAACCTGGAAATGATTTACAGAGTTGTAGGTCCACCGCCAGAGGGCGTAATTAAATACCAAAAATTATAAAATGAATAATTTACAAATATTGCCTAATTAAGATGCATTTAAACTATGATTATCGTATTGTTAAAGAAATGCAGCGTATATTTGATTATACAAGTTTTAGTCTATCTCTTCAAATAAGAGGTGAGAGGAAGCGGGAACTTTATTATGAAAAAACGGCTGTAAGTCCAGTTCTACTTAACTTATCTATGAAAACTTAGTCTTTTTGAATAGAGCTCCTTTCTACCAATGTAAGAGTTATAATTATGAAACAACCTAATGAGTAACGTATATGGTAGAGGGCGCTATATATTTATTTTTTTAAATCTAGCTATTCTTGAAAAATGTTAAATGGAAACATGCAGTTTTAATTAAGAATTATAAAAGTAGACCAAATTAACAACAGAATAGAGGAAACCGCATGTCGATATCTTTTTCTTATTACGAGATATCCTAAGAAATGTGTAAATTTTAAGCATTTTCCTTTAAACATCAATTACTCCGGTTCGACTGAACGAATTTTAACATTTTTTGACTCCTAAAAATTGTCTTTCCTTGTTCTATTAATAATAGTTCCAATTATTACTTATGCTGTCACCGGGAAACTGCGTTATGGAAGTTAAAATGGAAGTATATAAAAACAAGTAGTGGGTCATGAAAAAAAAAAACAAAAAGATATGTCTTTTGTTAAATTAATAAACCTAAGAATTTGTTCATTTACGTGTCATTGCGATTTGTGTGCATTAACTTAGATATAAAATTTACTTGAAAGTTATATAAGTAAAATGATTCTTACAAACGAAGAAGCATTTGATATGATAGGCAGAGTTTTTCGTCGACTCATGCACCGTTTAAGAACGACTGGAAATGTAAATCTTCCTGTATTTATAAGACGCGGCAGAGGTCGTTCAGAGGAAAACACAATAAATGTTTTGACATATGTGCAATTTAACCCGCATTTTAAGTATTAGAGCAATAAGTAGAGATTTGGGAATAAGCAGAACCACCGTTCAACGTATTTTGACAGGACACAGGTAAATTATGATGTAAAAAAATATGTTTCTTAAACAAAATATACCCGCATAATATTATTTGTGGGCATGGTTATATGTTAACATAATAATTTATTTATCATTCCGGAAAGATTTTAGTAGGACATTATACAATGGAGCGTCGATTATCCGAACGTCGTTTAACCGAACGTAGTAACGCGCGGGTCAATGCCCGCCCCCACCTCAGACCACGCGGGTCTCGCACGCGCCGCCCGCGCTTCAGTTTTAGCCCACTTGGTCGCGACTCGTTCACTTGTTATTGTACTCGTTTGTCACTTCTTAGTAACCGCTAGTCGATAAACTAAATTTTGCCGCGTGAAAGTAAACTCTTTCTTTAAAATGCCTAAACGTAAACGTGTTGTCCTTCCTATGAAAGATAAATACGAGATTAATAAACGGTTAGAGGAAGGAATTTTATAAAGGATGGATTACCAGTTCTTCTAGAAGATATATCACTAGCAACTCGTAGGTCTATGTTGTTTCAGCACAATGGCGCATTTCTTCAGACAAGTTAGAGAATTTTTACATAATGCTTACCCTGATAAGTGGATAGGACGTGGAGGCCACCAGTGGCAAAAACTGGAAGTAGTGTTCCAGGAGTGACATAGTATATCTGCGAAGATATCCCCGATAGCGCGTCTTTGCAAATTTTTAGCCAGAAATCACAGCAATAAAGTGAGCTTTAGATTACTTCCGGATCGACCCATCAGCCTTACCAGTTTACTACTGAAAACAATGGAGAAATTGTTGGATCGGTATTTGAAGGAAAATACCAGCAGTGGCAAAAATTGGAAGTAATGTGACATAGCACATCTACTCTCCAGTTCTGTCTCTTGGAATCCCTGAGAATTTTTTGTACTGCCTGAGCGTCGTTGAACGCCTACAAGTTACCTTGGAGTTCCAAACCCTCGGTGGGACGCAAGAGCCTGGATGATATTTTCCGTTGTTTCTCTGTAGAATGATCCCACCAGAGGTTCCGAGTATATTCAGGTTTCCGTCTGATTGGACAGACCTCCGAATACCTCTATGGTCGCAAGTTATGGTTTTGCAACAGTCATCTTAATATGGACAGCGAGATCAAGTCTCGCTAGCATATCCACAAGGTGGCCAGTGAGCTCCTCTCGAAAAAAATGTGTCGGTGATCCTACATCGAGACCTCCATCGACACCCTCCACGAGCTGAACAGGCTCAATTTATTCATTGAGCATATGATGAGGTCAATCACAGACTTACCACGATTGCAAAAGTATGTGGAGACACTCCCTCGGTTGAGGGAGCATAGAAAGTCACTGAGAAAGCACCCCTTGCTTTCCCACAGACTATAATGTGAGTCACAACCCATGAGAAGGGAGAGCCCCATCCTTTCATATTACCTTGTGACTGCAATTACGCCCTTAAGTGTGGATACAGTTTCCGTGGAAATTTATGCTAAGCAGACTATCAGGTTTTCCAACGCACTCTTCTCTCCTTGACCACTGCTAGGTCACTGATACAGACATCTGGAAATGAGAAGCACGATACGTTCCTGTTTAGGATACAAGCACGTGGATTATGTTATCCAAAGTCCACTTATTATGCACTGAACCTGTTGCACATAACGGCAGCTGAAGCTTTTCCTTGCTGCAGATTCGCCTGTAAAAATTTTATAGGCACTGCAATATAAAGAGAGTAGGACTTTCTGTGAAATATCAGCGCCTGAGGTCCTTTGTTAGGGAGGGTTGAGTGCTTGGCTAACCTAACCTAGCCTCTTCTGACGATCTAGTACCTCCGTTGCGGTCCTACTACCCTCTTTTTTCCCAATTATAGAGAAGGAGACATTGATAATGCCATAGTATAGCGAGTCTCCAGCCTCTTTTATAGCTTGGGCTGACTTGCTATCGACGTCCAGCTCTAGTATGAGGCACTTGGCCTTATCGGACTGGTTTCTTCTGCCGGGGTCCCGCAGTATCGCTTGGCGAAGGTGAAGGACGGAGATGTGATCTGCTGTCAGAGTGACTCTCTTCCAGGGTGACAGATTCTGGAACCTTCTATGTAGCTACTCAAACTGTTTTCGGCTGTAATTGATGTGTTTCATACCCAGCTGGAGAGGCAGAAACCGGTTGGAGACCGCATGATGGTTCCAGTCACCGCGTCATTGAAATCTAGCTGTTCTTGGCTTTTTGCCGTGTTTTGTTCGAGCCTCCGGTCTGAAAGCCCTGGTTGGAGGGTTGGGGAGGTTATTGTAGAGATTAGGGGATCACCTTGGAACCCGGAACCATTAGACCTGATTGATCCAGGAACAAAACGATAGGTATGAAAGTCGGAGTAATATAAAACAAGATTTTATTCAATTTCGAAAATGTTCTATACCTCAAACATGATCCAAAAAAACGTATGATCACCAGAAATTATAGAAACAAATCAGCCGAACTCTCAACACATTACTTTTAAAAATCTTCAGCGTTAATGGAATCATAATTTGAGATGTGGTGGAATCCTATTAATGTTCTTATTCATTTGAATAGTTTTAAAAGATGAGATGAATTTATACACATGGTTTATTTTACTTTTGGAATGTATTTATACGATTGCTATGACATCAAATTATTAAATGCCTTTGTCTGCTAAACTATCGCTTAATCATATCCAACAACTTTCTAGAATATTTGGGTCTAAAGTGACGTAAACAAACAAAAGTCTGTCTCAGAAATTGTCTCTATAAAACTAGTCGGAACACGATATAAATAGCCTATAAAAACCATAGAAAGATATGCTGTTTTTTAACCAATTAACCATTCACCAAACTTCAGTACCATTTAACATTATCGAATAAGACCAGCATCATGGTCTATGTAGGTGAGGGAGTTCGTACCATTCCCCTTTTCTTAGAAGGGAGTTCCTTCTGGATGTTTAAATCGCCAATGTAATATTTCTGCACTTTTCTGTTTTATGAAAATAACAGGGCACCTACAGGAAGCATAGATGCAAATTTATATGTGAACACCAATATCCTGAAAGATCACCTTTATCATGTGAATTGTGTTTTAGTCTCAGCATCTCCTGGTTGCAACAAATCATCTTCTGGCAGAGTGAAGAAATCTTGTTTTTTTTCAGTTTTGACTCCATATGTAGTTTACCCGGTACCTCCGTACACACCTATTAATTTTCGAGGGCTGGTTTACTTCAATTTTCCATTGGGGACCTTGCTTATAATTAAGTATGGACCTACCCAGATTTTTTTAATTTTGGAGAAAATCTTCCTCTTCATTTCGAGTTGAGTGAACATAAAGATACTGGTAAATCTGTTCCATGGGCTTCCCCTTTCTCCATATTTCTGTTCTTATGACACAGTAGTTCTTTTCTGGTGTCGAGAGAAATTTACTGAAGTATCCCAGCACTCTTTTCTATCTCATTGCTTCAGTCTTCATACTAGTGGAGAGAAGCTGCGTCTGCAGTGAGTCAAGTCGTAGGTCTTCTGAAATCTTCAAATGTCTTCCAAGATAACTTTATCAAGACGTTTTCCGTCCCTCATCCCTTTCCGGGATCGAGACAAATTTAGAAGGTGGTAACAACCTACATTACATCGATCGATGAAAATGTTACATATGTTACATCGTTATAGGCCAGGTACTGTAGCTCTTCGTGAGATAAGACGTTATCAAAAGAGTACCGAATTACTTATTAGAAAATTGCCATTTCAACGATTGGTTCGTGAAATAGCACAAAATTTTAAAACAGATTTACGTTTTCAAAGTTCAGCGGTTATGGCTCTCCAGGAAGCTAGTGAGGCTTATTTGGTAGGTCTATTCGAAGATACTAATCTGTGTGCCATTCATGCTAAAAGAGTCACCATTATGCCCAAGGATATCCAATTGGCTAGAAGAATTCGCGGAGAACGAGCATAAATACAAAAATTTTTTTTTTTTTATAGAATTACATTTTATCTATTTGATTATAATAGATTTTTTGTTTTATATATATATATTGTAAGTAAAAACGGTTCTTTTCAGAACCACAAATAATTTAACATTTATGATATTAGTATAATATTTTGATATAAACATAGGATGTGATTGTTGATTGGATAAAGAAGACGCACGCCGCACACACGCACACACACACACACACACACACGCGCACGCACGCACGCACGCACACACACACGCGCACGCACGCACACATACTTACATACATACACGAGATAGAGAAAATTATTATTTTTAACTAACAAATTTTAGACAATATCGACATATAATAATTAAAAGTTTATAAAACACATTAGATCTACTATATCGTAGGTAGGTCGAGACAAATTTAGAAGGTGGTAACAACCTACATTACATCGATCGATGAAAATGTTACATATAACATAACATAACATATCAATTATTGAACCGAAATTCAAAAAATTCTTGTTTTATCAAAACAAACATTATTTGTTTCTTATTTTCTTCATAAATAAATGAAAAAATTGTGGCCCTGATAAGGCCCATTTGTTATTATTGTCGATGGTCGTCGCGTACCCATCATCAGTCCGATAATACTTCTCGATTGTTGTAATATCTTTCTGTCAGAAAAAAAATATTCTTTTTATTTCTTCTTTTTAGGAGCGGCGGCTTTTCTTGCTTTAGGAGAGGAACTGCTAGCAGCTGCTTTCGGTTTTTTCGTGGGACTGCCTTTATTGGATTTTTTTGCTTTAGTAGGATTCTTCCTTTTTAATTCGGATGATGCGGCACTGGCTGTATTGGAAGCGGCGGCGGCGGCGATGACTCCTCCTTTAGCCGAAGATTTTTTGTCTGTTTTTTGGCAACATTATCGCCTGTCTTATCAGTGATCGATGTTGTTGTTGTTGTCATCGTCGTCGAAGTTTTTGAGGAAGCCGCTGCTGTACCTGTCGTTTTTTTGCCTTTATTAGATTTCTTAATACTTTTCGATTTATCCACTCCTCCTCCTCCTCCTCCTCCTCCTCCTCCTCCTCCTGCAATAATAGCATTTCGTTTTGCTGGTGAATGAGCGTCGCCGCCGTCTATGGTCCGGATTTCTACAGGCATCGTCATGTCTCTCAACACGGAGATGTCTATAACCTCGGGCCTTCCTCCATTTGGTGGGTAGTGTGTCGGTCTTACTGGTCTTATCGCTTGATAGGATGGGTGATCTTCTATGATCTTCTCCAAGTTTCTTCCTTGTCTGTTTCTTCTTGTGCTGTACCACGCAGGGGACTTGGCATTCAGATCTCCTATGATTATGCCTTTTTTACCATCTGGGAGTACTGCTAGCACGTCCTCCTCGTGTATTGTAGTCTCAGGCCTTACGTATGCTGATATTATTCTAATATCGCCGTATGATGTTTTAATGACTACTATTGTCGCCTCCATGCTAAGTAGTCCGTCCGGTGAATTTATTCGGTATTGGCACAACTCTTTTTTTACTAAGATCGCTGAGCCTCCGGAGCGTCCGTTTATATCGTCTCTATAAACGTTGTAGCCTGGCCAGGTGAATCTGTGTGTGTCACCTGGCAATTTTGTTTCTTGTAGAGCGAAGATATCGTAATCTTCTTCCTCCAAGATCACTCCCATGGTGTTTTGGTTTGTTCGTAGTCCTCCTGTGTTCCACGAGCCGATCTTTATTTGACTAGGAAGGTTGTTTGTCATTTTATTTGACTTGTTGGGCTATTAATGTCGCTATGAGTGCCTGCATATTTTGCAGCATACTCAATATCTCGCCCGTTCCTTGTTGTTTTTGAGGAATTGAGGCTGTCGGCGTTTTCTTGGCCGTTTGGGCGTAGCTGACTCCTGGGATCGTGGTTTTTGTTGTTGGTTTTTTTGTTTTCTCTTTTTTGGGATTTTTCGGACACCCCCTGTAGTTGGCTGGGTGGTCACCTGCGCAGTTTCTGCATTTCGGCTTCTCGGTCTTGCTCAGGGGGTGCAGTCCGCGGCCCTGTGTTCTCCTGCGCATCTTACACAGCGCACGTCCATGTTGCACGTGCTGTGTTCGTGATGGAATCCTTGGCACCTGTAGCATTGTACAGGTCCATCGTGTTTTTTCTGTTCTACCACACTTATTTTCGTGTGGCAGAGATATCTCAGATTTTTGTATGCCTGCTCTTCTGCAGGCTCGATAACTACCATGTATATTGGTAGTAATTTCCTGGTGTTATCTTGATTTTTTTGCGTATAGCTAGTCAATTGCCATACTTTTTTCGGTTTTAATCCTATTTCCCTCAGCTCGGTTTCTACTTCCGGTGCTGGGGTGTTGACTGCTAGTCCTTTAATCACTAGTTTTCTTTCTTTTTCCTCTTTGAGTGCGTACGTGTACCACTCTATTTCTTTGTGCTCGCTCAGGAGCATCTTCATTTTATTGAAATCATCCACTGATTGCGTGGTGATCTTTCCAGTGTGGTTGCCCATTTTGCATTGGGCGTTGATGCTTCTCTGTATCAGTTGTTTCCTGATTACAGTCCACATCAGTGGGGATTTCAATATAATTGGAGGTGGCCTCCTCTCCGGTTATTTTTGTTTTTCCTCTTCGTTTCTCTTTATTCTTTTCAGTTCTTCTTCTATTTCCTTTCCGTTTTCTTCGTTGTCGTTTTTATTTTCTGTCGTAAGTTTGCTTTTCGCATTCTTACGTTTTCTTTTATTTTTCACTTGCGTGAAATCCTCCTCTTTCATTGGACTGTCTTCGCTGTTTGAGTCCTCCATTACTATTGTCGGGCTCTCGCATTTCTTTTCACATGTTTTGTTTTCCGTTCGGGTTTGTCCTTTGTTTTGGTTTTTTTCGTTTTGCTCTAGCAGTTTCGTAAGTTTTCTGCTTAGATTTTCTACCGTTTCGGTCAAGCTATCGATTTTTGAAAGTTGCATTTCAACCGTTTTTCTTAGGAGCTTGTTTTCTTCCTCCATTTTTTTTTGTTCTTCGTTCCTTCGTTTCAATTCTTCTTCCAAATTCTTGTTTGTTCCTTCGAGGATTTTCGCCATCCTTTCTCTCGAAGTTCCCCTATCGTAGGGTTTTTCCCTACCTTTGGGGATTTCAGGCTCCATGCCTGTACTCTCGTCTGTATTTGTTTTTCTTTTTTCTAGATTCTCTAAAATTGTCTGAAATTTAAAAGTTAAATATTTGTCCGTACAAGTGTACGGAAACTTTAAATAGCAGAATTCTCCGCGCAATCAAAATGCTTTATTATAAGACTTTCCGAAGAAAATCTTAAAGCGTATAAATTAAATGTGCCTAGCTGACACAACCTGTAATAAAAGTTTTATTTGGGTCTTACCCGCGTCCGCTTTCTTTTCACTGCACAGTCACAGATGTACACTCACCGTAAACTCAACAGGACCGTAACCAGCCCAGTCTCGCAACGAATCTAAACGCGCAGTGCAGTGCGCGCCCACAGCGAATACAGTTAACACACACACACATTACCCTTGAGACGAGCCCGTCCCTCTAGACATTCACCCCCGGATAAATCCACGAGTGGGTGCGAAGAAGAACATTCCAAACACCCCCTGTCACTTCCGACAGGTCCTCATCCTCTTTCACGTCGCAGTTTCGCGTGTAGAATCCCTCCTCTCCCCTTAGGTCTATGGGAGATTCTGGGATGTCTTATCTTTTTATTAAGAGATTAGCCTGTTGGCTATACACTCTTAGCTTCTTGTTCTGGACGTCCTCGTGTGTGTGTGTGTGTTTCGCGGCCTCGGGTAAACCTCTTCCTACCTTATGTCGATAGGAAAGGATCTAATCCGAGTGGTCCTTCGCCTTCTTTATAGCTGTCCCCGATGTATAACTCTACATTTCCTTGTGAAATGCAGAATTACCGTGTCGGGGGGTGTCCTCTTGTGGTTTATTTTTGTTGGGCGATGAGTGTTGCTATGAGAATCTGCATATTTTGCAACATACTCAGTAGCTCCGGTGTTTTTTCTTCTGTCTTTGTTGTTTTTTTCGCAACTTGTGCGTAAGTGCGTCCTGTTTGCGTGGTGTTCCTTGCTTGGTTGTTCTCCGTCTTTTTCGGGTGTTTCGGGCACCCCTTGTAGTTTGCGGGGTGTTCTCCTCCGCAGTTCTTGCAATTCGGTTTTTCCGTCTTGCTGAGCGTGCATGCCGCCGCTCTATGCGCTCCCGCGCATCTCACGCAGTGCACGTCCATGTTGCACGTGCTTTGTCCGTGATGGAATCCCTGACACCTGTAACATTGTACAGGTCCGTCGTGCCTTTTTTGTTCTACCACACTTATTTTTGTGTGGCAGAGGTATCTCAACTTCTTATAAGTTAGTTCTTCTTTAGGTTCTATTACTACCATGTATATAGGTAGTAGTTTTCGTGTGTTGTCCTGATTTCTTTGTGTCAACTGCCATACTTTCTTCGGTCTAAGTCCATTTTCCTTTAATTCCTCCTCTACCTCCGACACTGGGGTGTTAACAGCAAGTCCTTTCATGACCTTTCTTAGAGCGCTTCGAGAAGGTCGCAAGTACGGATTAAAGGACTACTGTATAATCGGTCACTGTTTTTTTTCTAGGGCAATCAAAAGGGTCAGGAATTCTTTAACCGGGGAGGAAACTCCCTCCGGCAGTGAGTCCGCTGTCGGCTTTGATAGCCAACTCTTGTTAGGTACTAACAAAGGATTTCAATTTTCGAAATCCTTATTCCTTGATCCCACTTGATCTGACTCTATCGATCTTTTTAATTTCACCCATTTCACTTTTGAAAATGCCCCGAGTAGCATACAAACCCGAAGTAAACCAGTATCCACCGTCGATGAATTCCCACCACTCCCAACCAACCCCAATTCTCCTTCTAAGGAGAAAACCTTCGCAGAAATGGTCGCAGAACTCTCACAGTACAGTCCACATCAATTTATCCAAATGCAAAATGCCATACATTTTATCCAACGTAAATCACTGGTGAATAGCAGGAGCTCATCACCAGCACCATCTACGGATGATTCCTATGCATCTAGGGTCTCGCAGAAATCAGCCAGCTCTAAACCCAAGCAGGTTGATTACTCCCGACTAGGCGCTATTCCCAAAAAAAATATTCCCCCCCTAATTTCAAAATCAATTCCCTTAACTAAAAGCCAAAAGTCAAAACAAAATACTCACAATTCTAACAAACCCCAAACACCAACTCAAACCCAGATCCCCAGAACCCACCAACAATCCCAAACCATCTCCCAACAACAACCTCAATCCCACACCACAGCTCAATCTCCTCCACTTCACACCCTCAATCTTAGAAACCTCCCGACAAAATATACCTCACAGAGAGAGCTCTACAATCTCCTCAATACGCAAGAGCTATTGAGGGGACAAATGCGCTTTCTCAAAGCCAACCCCAATGGTACCGCCCTCCTCAAAATTCCTTCCACGTTTCATCACGAAACGTTGGCAAGGAAAATCCGTTACGCCATAGGTGACGAGAAAATCGTCGTTATCCCGATAAACTCTCCCCAACGAGTCCAAAAACCCGTAGCCACTAAAACCAAAAAAACCACCTTTTCTCTGGTCTGCAAGAATGTAGACCAATCTTACACCGAAGAAGAGTTTCTGAAGATCCTCTCTATCCTGAAATTCCCTGTCATTAAAATTTGGAGGATCATAGCTAGATCCACAAATAAACCCACATCCATGTTCCGAATCATTACAGATTCCGAAACCGCCTACCATCACGCCCTAACCAAGGGTATAAACTTCCACGGGCTTTCGCACTTCTGCGAAGCCTCAAATTCAAACACCATACCCGCAGTCCCAAAATATTGCAACCGTTGCTCATCTACCGGCCACTCCGCAGACTCCTGCAAAGCCAAACCCATCTGTCCAACCTGTGGTGCTTCTGGTCACAAGCCAGAAAAATGCCCAAAAGCTAACTCCCCTACCTGTAAAAATTGCGGGGGACCTCACCCCGCCTTCCACCCCCGCTGCCCGAAAAGGATTGAAACTCCGAAAGCCCCCCAGGATACAGCCCCAGTCACCCTAGAAAAACCTCAAACCCCTTACGACCTGTCTACTGACACTGAAATCCTAATCGAAATCCTGGCAACAACAATAATGAACGCCATCCCTACTTCTCGGGCGCTAGTAGCCGAAACGCTACAACGCCTCATTCCCTCTTTTTACGGTTATAATTGTACCGTAACCAGCGGCTTGGGTAACCGCATTCATTTCGCTTTCACCCAAAAACCAAACACTTCCCACTGAAAAATAAAGTCCCATGGACTTCACAATAGGGACCGTTAATTGCCAAGGTTTAGCCAGAAAACGACATCTACTGAAGCACTTATTAAGCTCTCACAATATCCAAATCTTATCTATAACCGACACCCTTTCCAAATTACCTCCAAGTTTCACTGGCTATACCACCTTCCACCTGGACAGAAATTCCTACTGTCACGGCAACGGACTTCTCGTCCGTAACGGACTCCCTTCGACACCCCATCCCCTACCCCCATTTCTGTCTCAACAGAACCTGGATTGCATAGCCATCGATATATCGTGTAATAACGAGACTATCACTTTCATCTCTTATTACAAACACCCACAACAATCACTTTCTCTCGACCTCCTCGAATATGCATCCACTCTTCCTAGAGCCATCATTATAGGAGACCTCAACTCCAGGAATACCCTTTTTGGTGATACCACCACCAACCTAGCCGGCAGAACTCTCGCCGACTCTCTAATTTCTCTTCCCCTTTCTCGGATTAAAAACCGAAATCCAACACTCGTAAGTCACCTGGGCTCTTCCATCGTCGACCACATAATCTGCACGGACAGATTAATTACCCTTATCGAGGACGAATGCTCTATAGGCGACCCAATCACCTCAGACCACGTTCCCTTATTGGTCAATACATCTTTTTTCAACCCAATAAAACCCCCTCCAACTAGCTTCACCTATCGGGACTTCAAAAAGGCCGACTGGATCTCCTTCGCAAACCATATCAATACCAATTTACCCCAACCCACTATTCTTCGAACTACCGAAGAACTAGACAAATACGCGGAGGATTTCCAATCCCTCATTATCGATGCGCAAGACATCGCCGTCCCTCTTACCACCGTTCATACCAACTATATATCAATCTCTCAAAATATCCGATCCAAAATTCGTCAGAAAAGACAGTTATATAGGCTGTACATTAGAACTAGAGACCCAGCAGTCAAAACGCAATGGAACCGTCTCAACGCCCAAGTCAGGCTGGAAATCAATGCTGAAAAGCGGAGAAAGTGGGAGGCCGCCACTGCCGACTTGGACTATAGACGGGGTCGTGCGTTTTGGCAACAATTCTACAGACTAACTGGCCAACGAAAGTATGTAGAATCACACCTTGAAGTACAAGGACGAAAGTATTTCTCGCCCGAAGACAAATCCACCGTCTTCAAAAACAGCTTACAAACTGTCTTTACTCCAACTGACAACCCCCATTTCTCACGGGACTTTGCCGATGAAACTTACTTCTTCACCCAAAACATAACCCTGAGCCCCCACTGGATTACCCAACTAAATGAGAACGTTCCACTTCTCGCACCATTTACCGTGGATGTTGTTAGATCGGCTTGCCGAGCTGGGAAGAACTCCGCTCCCGGGCGGGACGGAATCTCAAGACAGGCATTAAAAAACCTGCCTGAGACAGCTCTCCCTAAGCTCTGCGGTCTATTTGACGCCTGCTTGGCTTTCTCTTACTTTCCTCAATGTTGGAAATCCGCCAACACGGTTCTCATTCCCAAACCCGGCAAAGACCCTTCCAATCCTGAATCTTACCGCCCTATTTCGCTCATCAGCGTCTTGGGTAAAGTCTTTGAACGTTTGATTAAAGACAGAATCTGGGACTTCTGTACAGAGCTTAATATTATTCCAAAACTCCAATTCGGATTCAGGCCCAAACACTCCACCCAAAACGCCATCACCAATCTTCAAACCATCTTAACCAAAGCGATGAACCAACACCAGTGTGCCTCCGCCATTTTCATGGATGTTCAGAAAGCTTTCGACCAGGTCTGGCATGCCGGACTTATTAGGAAGCTTCTGACTATCCGCATGCTACCTCCTACTATAAAATTGATATATTCATATCTCACCAACCGCTCCATCAAGGTCAAAGTTGGTCATTGCCTTTCCGAATCTTTTACCCCACTTACTGGCGTTCCACAAGGCTCAATTCTGTCCCCACTACTCTATATAATCTATACGTATGACACTCCAATCCCACTGGACCCAACAGTGAAAATCCAAATGTACGCTGATGACACCGCACTCATCGCCTACGCCCAAAACATGCGCTCTCTCAATATCAAATCCCAAAATATTCTGAATCAATTTTCGGATTGGTGCAGAAAATGGAGGGTTACTCTCAATTCTCAAAAAACTCAAGCCATCGCCTTCATACATCCCCAATCAGTGCGCAAACATCAACCTCAAAACCTCCACTTGAGACTTTGGGGAGAGGGGCTCGAAATCCGCAGAGAAGCCGTCTATCTGGGAGTGAAATTCACTCACACTCTCAATTGGACGGCCGATCTGAACGACACTCTAAACAGAGTACGGAAACGAGTCAGGCTCATCAAAGCTCTTGGTGGAAATTTCGGACGAACCCACCCCCTGACCCTACTTCATACGTATAAAACATACATCCGCCCCATTATCGAATATAGAGCAAACGTCTTTACCACTTTACCCGAATATCTGATCAAAAGACTCCTGACCTGCGAGCAGTCCATTCTTAGGTACTGCCAATACAAGTGTAGGTTTAGCCCTAGCAACACCGTTTATGTCAATACTGACATAACCCCAATTCCAAGCCGCCTAAATGACCTCCAAGCCCGATATGTGATTCGAACCATCGAATCAAATAATTCCGCTGCTAAAGAGACCCTGCTCAACCCCTGGACCAACAATATGCGGCCACTAGGTTCAAAACCCAAAAAAAGCTCCCTTATCCGCCTCTTCGACTGCTTGCAACAGCATACGAGGATCTCCCAGAAACCTACCTTAATTTCCTCGATAGTTCCCCCATATCAGTGAGATAAATTCCTACCCCCAACACATACCCTCATTGTCATTCATCGTCGGAGTTGCAGGTTTTCTGCGGTTTCCCTGCAACCTGGAGAACCGATTCTCCAGACAAATGTCCGACGATAGGGAATAATACAGCCGCAGCTGTACCCGCCCACCCCCAATTAGATTAAGAAAAAACAAAAAATAAACAAAAAAAAATATATAAAAAAAAAACCCCCCAAAAAAAAATATAAAAAATAAAAAAAAAATCTTGAACAAAAAAAAAATGTAACTGACCGCTAGAAGCAGCCGAGCAAACACTTCCCAACTAAATATCCCCACACCCAGCCCTGCAGAGGAAAAAATTCCTATATCAGGGCCTAATGCAAATCATAACCAAATTACCAAAAAAAAAAAACCCTTCCTTCCTAATTTTTCACAACGAATCTCTCTTAAATTTATCTCATTCATTGTGTGTTTATCGAGTTGCTATAGCGGTTTAGTATATTGACATTTCTTATATACTTACAAAAAAAAAATAAGATGGCTCGTACTAAACAAACTGCTAGAAAATCGACTGGAGGGAAAGCTCCTCGTAAACAATTAGCGACGAAAGCCGCCCGTAAAAGCGCCCCAGCTACTGGTGGAGTAAAAAAACCTCATCGTTATAGGCCAGGTACTGTAGCTCTTCGTGAGATAAGACGTTATCAAAAGAGTACCGAATTACTTATTAGAAAATTGCCGTTTCAACGATTGGTTCGTGAAATAGCACAAGATTTTAAAACAGATTTACGTTTTCAAAGTTCAGCGGTTATGGCTCTCCAGGAAGCTAGTGAGGCTTATTTGGTAGGTCTATTCGAAGATACTAATCTGTGTGCCATTCATGCTAAAAGAGTCACCATTATGCCCAAGGATATCCAATTGGCTAGAAGAATTCGCGGAGAACGAGCATAAATACAAATGTTTTTTTTTATATAAAATTACATTTTATCCATTTGATTATAATAGATTTTTTGTTTTATATATATATATATATATATATATATATATATATATATATATTGTAAGTAAAAACGGTTCTTTTCAGAACCACAAATAATTTAACATTTATGATAGTAGTATAATATTTTGATATAAATATAGGATGTTCGTTTGAAAACATTGAAATATAAAAGAAGGATGTGATTGTTGATTAGGTAAAGAAGACGCACGCACGCACGCACACACACACACACACACACACGAGATAGAGAAAATTATTTTAACTAACAAATTTTAGACAATATCGACATATAATAATTGAAAGTTTATAAAACAGATTAGATCTACTATATCGTAGGTAGGTCGAGACAAATCTAGAAGGTGGTAACAACCTACATTACATCGATCGATGAAAATGTTATATATAACATAACATATCAATTATTGAACCGAAATTCAAAAAATTCTTGTTTCATCAAAACAAACATTATTTGTTTTTCATTTTCTTCATAAATAAATGAAAAAATTGTGGCCCTGACAAGGGCCATTTGTTATTATTGTCGATTGTCGTCGTACCCATCATCAGTCCGATAATACTTCTCGATTGTTGTACTATCTTTCTGTCAGAAAAAAAATATTCTTTTTATTTCTTCTTTTTAGGAGCGGCGGCGGCAGCGGCGGCGGCGGCGGCGGCTTTTCTTGCTTTAGGAGAGGAACTGCTAGCAGCTGCTTTCGCAGTTTTCGGTTTTGGTGCTTTCGGCTTTTTCGTGGGACTGCCTTTATTGGATTTTTTTGCTTTAGTAGGATTCTTCGTTTTAATTTCGGATGATGCGGCACTGGCTGTATTGGAAGCGGTGGCGACTCCTCCTTTAGCCGAAGATTTTTTATCTGTTTTTTTGGCAACTTTAACGCCTTTCTTATCAGTAGTTGGTGTTGTTGTCGAAGTTTTTAAGGAAGCCGCTGCTGTACCTGTCGTTTTTTTGCCTTTATTAGATTTCTTAATACTTTTCGATTTATCCACTCCTCCTCCTCCTGCAATAATAGCATTTCTTTTTGTTGCTGTTACAATTTTTTTGGATTTAGTTACGCCTGGAGCAGAAGCGGCTGTTTTCTTTTTCTTTTTGTCAATAGCATTCGTTTTAGCCGAAGTACCACCAGTCGAAGTTGCCGAAGCTAACTTGAATGATCCGGAAGCTCCTTTACCTTTAGTTTGTACCAAAGATCCCGATACTACAGATGCTTTCAAATATTTTTTGATGAATGGCGCTACATTTTCTGCATCAACTTTATAATTGGCAGCAATATACTTTTTAATTGCTTGTAAAGATGAGCCTCCACGTTCCTTTAAACCTTTGATCGCATTGTTTACCATTTCCGAAGTCGGTGGATGAGATGGTTTGGTCCTATGATTTTTAGCTTTTTTTTCCTTTTTATTTATTGGAGACGACGAAACCTGCGGTGAATTAGACGCAGACGTTGCGGTTACAACCGAAGTTTGATTCTCTGTATCCGCCATAACTACTAACAAACAACCTTGAGTGTTATTATATCGTCGATAAACTACACTAAACTGATATAAAAAAAAATATTGGATGTACTTTTATATTTAGTTTTATAAAATTTCACCTCTCTATATACTTAAAAGTATAAAAGACTTTTAATTTTTCGCGTGTAATGAGTTACAAGAGGAGTCACTCAAATAAAGCGGACGGAAGACTGAACGAACGAATAGAACTAAGTTAAAAAACGAACCTCATAAACCAAACCAACCTCAAAAACCTTGGTTTCTTCGAGATTTTCGAATCGAATGTAATGAAAAAAATTGACAAATAACTAACTAAGGTATACTTCGAACTTTCGCCGAAGTTTTACTATAATTTAATGACTGCTAACAACGTTTGTTATTAAAAAAAAGGACCACTTAAAAATGGTTAAAAATTTATTTCCGTCGATGCTTAGCACTTTAGATATAATTTCGAAATTAAATAAAAGTCCTTCTTAAAATACAATGAAGGTAAAGAGAAACGTGTCTATTCACAATAATGACCAATATTTAAAAATATCAAAACGAATTGAAATAATACCGCAATTATCATTTGAACGGTGACATGTCTACCCTGACTTACGCGACACGTTTCTACTATATATGTTCGTAACTAATATATTATTATGAGTATTTTTCAATAACAATCTTCCGACATACTAAATATAAGAAAAATATCAAATTTCAATATTGGAACCCGCTTATATTTCATTTTAGATAATATTGAATGGTGGGTGGTGGTGGTGGTGGTAGTAGTAGCAAATTATAATTATTAACAATAGATTGATTGATTGACTGATTATATTTTCTTCGAACGAACTAACTACTTCGCTCTATTCGCAACTATGTCTGTCTATTACACAATATTTCATATTTTATCCGACAATTTTTTTTTTTACATTGTATAGTATATTATTTTAGGAAATGAACATATTTTATTTAAAATTTCAAACCAATTTGGAAAGAAAAAAAAAGTGTTTTTAACAAAACTTCAAAGACGCCACAAAAACTACTTTAACAACGGCAACCGACCAACCGCTTTGTATGTTTTATCTTACCGGCGGTCGGGTTTTTTTTTTGCCTTTAGCCGACAGTGAATTAGTATATGAAACTTTTTAAAACAAAAGCGACGTTAGAAAGTTTTATATATATCTATATATATATATATATATATATATATATATATATATATATATATATATATCTATATATATATATATATATGTACGTACAACGGAAAAACTTGGCCTTATAATATTAATACACAATAAATTTTTATTGATCTTAGAAGAGGATTTTTCAGTTAAGTGGAATATCATCTTTCGTCATATTTAATAGAATTCAATTGAATTAAAGTCTTTCGTTCGTTGTTATCATATATAAATAAAAAAAAAGTAGTATTGTGGTTCTGAAAAGAACCGTTTTTTTTTTGTTTGGTCGATGTTATTATTTAAGTAAATAAAATAGAAAATTTTCTGTCAATATAGTAGATATGTTATACTTATTATTTAGAACTAGTATATTTGGTAACTGCTTTAGTTCCTTCACTGACTGCGTGTTTTGCCAATTCTCCGGGAAGCAATAGTCTCACTGCAGTTTGAATTTCTCTACTTGTAATTGTTGAACGTTTATTATAATGAGCCAATCTGGATGCTTCGGCGGCGATACGTTCGAATATATCATTAACAAAACTATTCATTATACTCATAGCTTTACTCGATATACCGGTGTCAGGATGAACTTGCTTAAGTACTTTGTAAATGTAAATAGCATAACTTTCCTTCCTCCTCCTTTTTTTCTTTTTATCGGCTTTCGA
This sequence comes from Diorhabda sublineata, assembly GCF_026230105.1. Classification (NCBI taxonomy): domain Eukaryota; kingdom Metazoa; phylum Arthropoda; class Insecta; order Coleoptera; family Chrysomelidae; genus Diorhabda; species Diorhabda sublineata. Next base: position 16,380,561 of record NC_079484.1, on the reverse strand, counting down.
AATATTCTTTTGAGCCTTTCCGGCTTTTTTCGCTGCCTTTCCGCTAGCTTTTGGTGGCATTATTTCTCTTGAAATAAAATAAAAACACTTGGATGACGTACCGTATTTATCGACGAAAAGTGGGTAAAATTAACAGTTAACAGCACACACACACACATTTCCCTTGAGACGAGCCCGTCCCTCTAGACATCCACCCCCGGATAAATCCACGAGTGGGTGCGAAGAAGAACATTCCAACCACCCCCTGTCACTTCCGACAGGTCCTCATCCTCTTTCACGTCGCAGTTTCGCGTGTAGAATCCCTCCTCTCCCCTTAGGTCTATGGGAGATTCTGGGATGTCTTATCTTTTTTTTATTAAAGAGATTAGCCTGTTGGCTATACACTCTTGGCTTCTTGTTCTGGACGTCTTCGTGTGTGTGTGTGTTTCGCGGCCTCGGGTAAACCTCTTCCTACCTTATGTCGATAGGAAAGGATCTAATCCGAGTGGTCCTTCGCCTTCTTTATAGCTGTCCCCGATGTATAACTCTACATTTCCTTGTGAAATGCAGAATTACCGTGTCGGGGGGTGTCCTCTTGTGGTTTATTTTTGTTGGGCGATGAGTGTTGCTATGAGAATCTGCATATTTTGCAACATACTCAGTAGCTCCGGTGTTTTTTCTTCTGTCTTTGTTGTTTTTTTCGCAACTTGTGCGTAAGTGCGTCCTGTTTGCGTGGTGTTCCTTGCTTGGTTGTTCTCCGTCTTTTTCGGGTGTTTCGGGCACCCTTTGTAGTTTGCGGGGTGTTCTCCTCCGCAGTTCTTGCAATTCGGTTTTTCCGTCTTGCTGAGCGTGCATTCCGCCGCTCTATGCGCTCCCGCGCATCTCACGCAGTGCACGTCCATGTTGCACGTGCTTTGTCCGTGATGGAATCCCTGACACCTGTACAGTTAACAGACACACATTTCCCTTGAGACGAGCCCGTCCCTCTAGACATCCACCCCCGGATAAATCCACGAGTGGGTGCGAAGAAGAACATTCCAACCACCCCCTGTCACTTCCGACAGGTCCTCATCCTCTTTCACGTCGCAGTTTCGCGTGTAGAATCCCTCCTCTCCCCTTAGGTCTATGGGAGATTCTGGGATGTCTTATCTTTTTATTAAAGAGATTAGCCTGTTGGCTGTACACTCTTGGCTTCTTGTTCTGGACGTCTTCGTGTGTGTGTGTGTTTCGCGGTCTCGGGTAAACCTCTTCCTACCTCATGCCGATAGGAAAATATCTAATCCGAGTGGTCCTTCGCCTTCTCTATAGCTGTCCCCGATGTATAACTCTACATTTCCTTGTGAAATGCAGAATTACCGTGTCGGGGGGTGTCCTCTTGTGGTTTATTTTTGTTGGGCGATAAGTGTTGCTATGAGTATCTGCATATTTTGCAACATACTCAGTAGCTCCGGTGTTTTTTCTTCTGTCTTCGTTGTTTTCTTCGCAACTTGTGCGTAAGTGCGTCCTGTTTGCGTGGTGTTCCTTGCTTGGTTGTTCTCCGTCTTTTTCGGGTGTTTCGGGCACCCTTTGTAGTTTGCGGGGTGTTCTCCTCCGCAGTTCTTGCAATTCGGTTTTTCCGTCTTGCTGAGCGTGCATTCCGCCGCTCTATGCGCTCCCGCGCATCTCACGCAGTGCACGTCCATGTTGCACGTGCTTTGTCCGTGATGGAATCCCTGACACCTGTAACATTGTACAGGTCCGTCGTGCCTTTTTTGTTCTACCACACTTATTTTTGTGTGGCAGAGGTATCTCAACTTCTTATAAGTTGGTTCTTCTTTCAGTTCTTTTACTACCATGTATATAGGTAGTAGTTTTCGTGTGTTGTCCTGATTTCTTTGAGTACGGCTTGTCAACTGCCATACTTTCTTCGGTCTAAGTCCATTTTCCTTCAATTCCTCCTCTACCTCCGACACTGGGGTGTTAACAGCAAGTCCTTTTATGACGAGCTTCCTCTCCTTTTCTTCATTGAGTAGGTATGTATACCACTCAATTTCCTTATACTCGCTCAGGAGCATCTTCATCTTGTTAAAGTCGTCTTTAGTCGCCGTCGTTATTTTGCCCGTGTGTATTCCCATTTTACACTGGGCATCGATTTTTCTTTGCACTAGCTGTTTGCGTAGTGCTGTCCACATCAGTGGGGATTTTAGAATTATCGGAGGTGGCCTTCTCTCCGGTTTTTATTTTCTCCAATTCTTCTTGGATTTGATTGTCCGTTGATGTTTCTTCTTCTTCGTCTGAGGATTGTTTATCTGCTTTTTTTCTTTTTTTTTTGTTCTTCACTTCCGTGAAGTCTCCTTCCATAGGGCAGTCTTCATTTTGTGGTTCTTCGTTCAATTTCTTCTGAGTTTTCGGAGTTTTCGTATTATCTACTCCTCCTGTAGTTGGGTTCCTTTCAGTTATCATTTTTGAACACTCAATGATTTTCTCTTCTTCTAGTCGTTTAATTTTGGTATCTTACACCGAAGAAGAGTTCCTGGAGATTCTCTCTATCCTGAAATTCCCTGTCCTTAAAACTTGGAGAATTATAGCTAGATCCACGAATAAACCCACATCCATGTTCCGAATTATTACAGATTCCGAAACCGCCTACCATCACGCCCTAACCAAGGGTATAAACTTCCACGGGCTTCCGCACTACTGCGAAGCCTCAAATTCAAACACCATACCCGCAGTCCCCAAATACTGCAACCGTTGCTCATCTACCGGCCACTCCGCAGACACCTGCAATGCCAAACCTATTTGTCCAACCTGTGGTGCTTCTGGTCACAAGCCAGAAAAATGCCCAAAAGCTAACTCCCCTACCTGTAAAAATTGCGGCGGACCTCACCCCGCCTTCCACCCCCGCTGTCCGAAAAGGATTGAAACTCCGAAAGCCCCCCAGGATACAGCCCCAGTCACCCTAGAAAAACCTCAAACCCCTTACGACCTGTCTACTGACACTAAAATCCTAATCGAAATCCTGGCAACAACAATAATGAACGCCATCCCTACTTCTCGGGCGCTAGTAGCCGAAACGCTACAACGCCTCATTCCCCCTTTTTACGGTTATAATTGTACCGTAACCAGCGGCGTGGGTAACCGCATTCATTTCGCTTTCACCCAAAAACCAAACACGTCCCACTGAAAAAGTGTAGGTTTAGCTCTAGCAACGCCATTTATGTCAATACTGACATAACCCCCATTCCAAGCCGCCTAAATGACCTCCAAGACCCTTCTAATTGATTCGATCCATAGAATCAAGAATTCCGTTGCGAAAGGGACCCTACTCATCCTTCCTCAATTTCCTCAATAATAGCTCCCATATCAATCAGATAAATTCCTACCCCCAACACCCACCCTCATTTTCATCCATCGTCGGAGTTGCAGGTTTTCTGCGGTTTCCCTGCAACCTGGAGAACCGATTCTCCAGACAAATGTCCGACGATAGGGAATAATACAGCCGCAGCTGTACCCGCCCCCCCAATTAGATTAAGAAAAAAACAAAAAATAAACAAAAAAAATATATAAAAAAACCCCCCCAAAAAAAATATTAAAAATAAAAAAAAATCTTGAACAAAAAAAAATGTAACTGACCGCTAGAAGCAGCCGAGCAAACACTTCCCAACTAAATATCCCCACACCCAGCCCTGCAGAGGAAAAAATTCCTATATCAGGGCCTAATGCAAATCATAACCAAATTACCAAAAAAAAAAAAAAACCTTCCTTCCTAATTTTGCACAATCTCTAAATTTATCTCATTCATTGTGTGTTTATCGAGTTGCTATAGCGGTTCAGTATATTGACATTTCTTATATACTTACAAAAAAAAATAAGATGGCTCGTACTAAACAAACTGCTAGAAAATCGACTGGAGGGAAAGCTCCTCGTAAACAATTAGCGACGAAAGCCGCCCGTAAAAGCGCACCAGCTACTGGTGGAGTAAAAAAACCTCATCGTTATAGGCCAGGTACTGTAGCTCTTCGTGAGATAAGACGTTATCAAAAGAGTACCGAATTACTTATTAGAAAATTGCCGTTTCAACGATTGGTTCGTGAAATAGCACAAGATTTTAAAACAGATTTACGTTTTCAAAGTTCAGCGGTTATGGCTCTCCAGGAAGCTAGTGAGGCTTATTTGGTAGGTCTATTCGAAGATACTAATCTGTGTGCCATTCATGCTAAAAGAGTCACCATTATGCCCAAGGATATCCAAGGCTAGAAGAATTCGCGGAGAACGAGCATAAATACAAATGTTTTTTTTTTATATAAAATTACATTTTATCTATTTGATTATAATAGATTTTTTGTTTTATATATATATATATATATATATATATATATATATATATATATATATATATATATATTGTAAGTAAAAACGGTTCTTTTCAGAACCACAAATAATTTAACATTTATGATAGTAGTATAATATTTTGATATAAATATAGGATGTTCGTTTGAAAACATTGAAATATAAAAGAAGGATGTGATTGTTGATTAGGTAAAGAAGACGCACGCACGCACGCACACACACACACACACACACACACACACACACACACACACACACACACACACGGGATAGAGAAAATTATTATTTTTAACTAACAAATTTTAGACAATATCGACATATAATAATTGAAAGTTTATAAAACAGATTAGATCTACTATATCGTAGGTAGGTCGAGACAAATCTAGAAGGTGGTAACAACCTACATTACATCGATCGATGAAAATGTTATATATAACATAACATATCAATTATTGAACCGAAATTCAAAAAATTCTTGTTTCATCAAAACAAACATTATTTGTTTTTCATTTTCTTCATAAATAAATGAAAAAATTGTGGCCCTGACAAGGGCCATTTGTTATTATTGTCGATTGTCGTCGTACCCATCATCAGTCCGATAATACTTCTCGATTGTTGTACTATCTTTCTGTCAGAAAAAAAATATTCTTTTTATTTCTTCTTTTTAGGAGCGGCGGCGGCAGCGGCGGCGGCGGCGGCGGCTTTTCTTGCTTTAGGAGAGGAACTGCTAGCAGCTGCTTTCGCAGTTTTCGGTTTTGGTGCTTTCGGCTTTTTCGTGGGACTGCCTTTATTGGATTTTTTTGCTTTAGTAGGATTTTTCGTTTTAATTTCGGATGATGCGGCACTGGCTGTATTGGAAGCGGCGGCGGCGACTCCTCTTTTAGCCGAAGATTTTTTATCTGTTTTTTTGGCAACTTTAACGCCTTCCTTATCAGTAGTTGGTGTTGTTGTTGTCGTCGAAGTTTTTAAGGAAGCCGCTGCTGTACCTGTCGTTTTTTTGCCTTTATTAGATTTCTTAATACTTTTCGATTTATCCACTCCTCCTCCTCCTGCAATAATAGCATTTCTTTTTGCTGCTGTTACAATTTTTTTGGATTTAGTTACGCCTGGAGTAGAAGCGGCTGTTTTCTTTTTCTTTTTGTCAATAGCATTCGTTTTAGCCGAAGTACCACCAGTCGAAGTTGCCGAAGCTAACTTGAATGATCCGGAAGCTCCTTTACCTTTAGTTTGTACCAAAGATCCCGATACTACAGATGCTTTCAAATATTTTTTGATGAATGGCGCTACTTTTTCTGCATCAACTTTATAATTGGCAGCAATATACTTTTTAATTGCTTGTAAAGATGAGCCTCCGCGTTCCTTTAAACCTTTGATCGCATTGTTTACCATTTCCGAAGTCGGTGGATGAGATGGTTTGGTCCTAGGATTTTTAGCTTTTTTTTCCTTTTTATTTATTGGAGACGACGAAACCTGCGGTGAATTAGACGCAGACGTTGCGGTTACAACCGAAGTTTGATTTTCTGTATCCGCCATAACTACTAACAAACAACCTTGAGTGTTATTATATCGTCGATAAACTACACTAAACTGATAAAAAAAAAAAAATATTGGATGTACTTTTATATTTAGTTTTATAAAATTTCACCTCTCTATATACTTAAAAGTATAAAAGACTTTTAATTTTTCGCGTGTAATGAGTTACAAGAGGAGTCATTCAAATAAAGCGGACGGAAGACTGAACGAACGAATAGAACTAAGTTAAAAAACGAACCTCATCCTCTACTCAGCTACTGAGGAGAGAACACGCGTTTAACGATTGTTTTGTAATCTGTATAGTGATATATTTTACGACCAGTATAAACCTCAAGCAAAGTGTACCCCCTCATAATTATTACTATTCAATATTATAGTTAATCTATTGGTCTAATTGAAAACCTACGCATAGATTTACTAAGTCTACCTTCGCCCCCCATCACGGGGACTACACCGTACCCCACCGAGTATACACGAAGGTTGAGGGAAAAAATACAAAAACTTAATGTGCAAAAACCAGAAATATTCTCTAGCGAAAATCTCAATATTGATAAAAATGTGCGTGTTAATAGAACAATAGTGTCAGTGAAAACGTCACCGAAAAGAAGATATAAAGGTACGTTAAAACATAAGACAATAACAAAAACTAATAAAATAAAAAGACTTACAAAAACCAACACACATAAAACGGTTCCTAAGATAAGTGTACGGGAATCTAGTCGTAGTTTTGATCCCGACGTTCCACGTCGCAGTGCCGATACTACAGATGAAAATTCACTGTCAAAATACTCTTCAGAAATCAATAGAATAAAAAAGAAAACTTCAGAATTAAAATTAAAAAACAAAAATTTTCTAAAACTAGTTTATATTGATGAAGATTTTTTGATTGAAGATAAAACAAATAAAACTGATAGTTTGGAAACGATAATTATTCCAAAACAGTGTTTAGAAACAATCGACGTATCGTCGCAATCTAAATGTATTGAGTTGACCAACAACCAACCATCTAAAGCAAAGTGTTCAGAAGTTAACATCGAAAAGTGTCCAGAACAAATAAACAAAAACATTAACAAGTGTTCAGAAAACAAAAATATCACTTGCGATAGTGATATAATAGGGCTGAAGTCTTTCAACTCTGAGTTGTCAATTCCTGTGTGTAGAGGCAGTTCGGCCAATAATACCTCCACACCGGATAGATCATTAAACAAAGTAACACAAACAAAAGTACAAATGGAAGAAGATACTATAGGATCACAGCGCAGTGACTCATCAGAGGAAGACATAAGCTCAAAGAGATCGACAAACGTCCCTGAAACAACAACAATTCAAGCACAAATACATAAACCTGCTAATCTCTCATGGGGGCAGGAAGTTGAAGACGCTGAGAATACTGGCGTTGGAATAACAACCGACAATTTCACGTCGCAATACGAGAAAATTGTTAAGAAAAATTCTAAAATAACTGCTAGAAAACTAAATATGTCTAGTGCGGAACAACAAAAAGTAGACATAAACGCAATCCAGACAATCACCACAAATGAACCCATGGACACTAGAGACGTCACACCACCGGGATTCGAAAAACCCAAAAAATGTGTATCTTTCAATAAAATACTGAGTCAGACAAACAAACAAGCCACAATCGAAACACACAACAATTACGATACGCTATCTGAACTCTCTGAAGACGAGAAACAAACTACATTCAAAACACAAAAGAAAAGGAAGAAAACTCACTTCAGAAAGTTCAATAACTCCTGTGTTACCAGCGATGATGACGACACAGGCATCCAAGAGAATAAACGTACAAAAGCAGCCTCCAAAATCTCTAAGAAACTCACCGCATGCCCACCAATAGTAATTGACGGAAACGTTTCACACCACAGGCATATGGTAAACAGAATAACAGAAGAAGTCAAAAACCCATTCGAACTTAAGTACACAAACAATTCAACAATCGTATTCACCAAAGATGCTAGCGACTTTGAGAATTTGAAAAAAACACTGAAACGGGAAAAAATTCAATTTCACACCTACTCCAGACGAGAAGACAAAACACACGCATTCGTACTAAGAGGCCTAGCAGAAGGGCTACACATCATTGACATCCGAGAAGAGCTTGAAAAAATTCATAAAATTCAAATTAAGGACATTTATCGTATGACAACGAAGGGTCGCCCCCTTTATTTAGTTATTACAGACTCCAAAATTACTCTGGACTACCTGAATAAAACGGTAAGAGTAATCGAACACACAAGGGTTGTATGGGAACATAGAAGACAAAACAAACCAATCATACGATGCCACATCTGTCAGCTCTGGGGCCACGCTACCTCAAATTGCGGTAGAACGCCGAGATGCCTAAAATGCGCGGGGCAACATCTTACACCAGAATGTGTTAAAGAAAGATCGCTTCCTGCCCGATGCGCCAACTGCAGAAGAGACCACCCTGCAAACGCAGAAATTTGTCCAGAATTCATAAAAAGGAAAATATGGCTTGAAGAAAAGAAATCAATCAATCTAAAATCCAAAACCACCACCACCACCACCTCAAAATATATCCCAGCTCCTATTCCAACAAACAACCCATGGACAAAAAGAAACAACAATGAAGATTTTCCCAGCCTCCCATCCAAAAACATTCCCCAAACAACCCCCCAAAATGAACAGCCTCAAATACAATCAAAAACAACAAACGTTCAACCCAGACCACCCAACAACGATATAACCAAATTCACCGAGCTGAACAACATGTTCAAAGAACTTCACTCCTTGGTAAACTTGGACGAACTTAGCAGAGCCGTTGCTGATCTACTAGAGGAAATGAAGAAGGCAAACAATAAAATGGAGAAATTCACGATCTACAATAACTTTGTTACTAATATAGACAACTATGACATCTAGGCAGGTAGGTGGTAGAACAGTATTTCAAAAACGATTTAATCTTAAAATTATATTCTGTAATGTACGTGGAGTTTATAGCAAACTCCATCTTATCAGACATTTTCTCGACATTCACAAACCAGATATTTTCTTTCTTATCGAGACACTTCTTAAACCAAATAAATCAATTAACTTTGGAAACCCAGAATATCGTCTCATTAGACAAGACCGCCCCGCCGATGCCAACGGTGGTGGTATCGCATTGTTAATCAAAAAAGGCATAAATTTCCAACTCTTGCAACAAAATAATACATCAATTGAGCATATCCCAATACTCTTAGATAATAAAATTAAAATAGTCGGTGTTTATAATCCTCCCGGTAATACGTTAAAAGAATTGGACAATATCACAAAAACACACAACAAAGTTCTGATAGTAGGTGATCTTAATTGTCGACATCCACTGTGGGATCATTACGCTAAACTCCCTAATAAAAACGGAAATACTCTTTTGAAATTTTGTGACAATTCTGATTGTATTATATTCAATACTGATGAACCAAAGCATTTTCCATACGCAAACTTCACTCCCAGCACACTCGACATAGCCATAGGGAAAAACATTAACAACATACACAAAATAAAAACCCTAACAGACTTCAACTCCGATCACGATCCTGTCCTTATCCATCTGAAACTTTCACACAATATACATAACCCTGTCATTACAAAAACATACGATTACAACACTACAAGCTGGGTAAAATTTAGAAAACACATAAATGAAAACATCACAATAACAGACAAAATAGAAAATACACAACACTTAACAAAGATAATTGGAAATCTTCAAAATATTATCATCACAGCAAGAAATCAATCAACTATATTAAAACCAAAAACCCAATTCCATAATACTCTCCCAGATCACATCATACAAACAATACACGAGAAAAACAAAATAAGGAGAAAATGGCAACAAACTAGGCACGATAACGATCATTCACTACTAAAACACTATCAACACACAATAAACAACTTGATAAAAGAACACAAAAACAACGAATGGTCCAATTTTTTGAACACCTTACAACCAGAAAACAACTCGCTATGGAAAATCGCGAAACGTCTCAGATTCAAACAAAATAAATTTAATAAAATTATTAGTAACGGACAACGTTTACTAATGAAATCGAAATAGCGGAAAAGTTCGGAGAGTATTTTCAAAACAACTTTATAAATTATTCACAACACACACAATACCATCAAAATATCACACAATCAACTTAACAACTTGTACAGAAGTTTACAACACAATACAACAATTAAAAAATAAAACAGCCCCGGGATCAGACGGGATACCTAACATTTTACTCAAAAATATACCAAAAAAAGCAATAGTACAACTTACATACATAATAAATTTCATTATTAAAACTGGTCAATACCCGGATATGCTCAAGATTGCCAACATCATACCAATAATCAAAGCTAACAAACAACCATGTTATGTGGATAGCTACAGACCAATTTCCCTACTGAATAATATAGCAAAGGTAATTGATAAAATAATCCTTAAAAGATTACAAAATTTCATAGATAAACATAATACTATACCTTCCGAGCAATACGGATTCAGAAGCGGTCACAGCACAGTGGCTCAAATCATCAGAGTTTTAAATTATATTAGAGAAGGCTTCCAAAACAAAGAAAAAGCAATTATGGTCACTATCGATATACAGAAAGCATTTGACTCCGTATGGCCCGAGGGATTAGTTCACAAATTAATCAAATTAGGTATACCAAGCTATTTGATTAAAATTTTAAATTCATACCTAACGAATCGTAAATTCTTCACTAAAATAGAAAATCACACAGCTGGACCATTTTCAATACAAGCTGGAGTACCACAAGGCTCTGTGTTATCTCCTTTGCTATATTCCATATTTATCCATGATCTACCAACTTCCCCGCAACTTCTTACCGCCATATATGCCGACGACACCTGTTTTGTATCGACAGCAAAGAATCCAGATCACGCATTAGACATCGCACAAAATCACATCAACACAAAAATTATACCATATTTACACGAACACAAATTAGCCATTAATGCATCCAAAACAGAGTATTTATTACTCAGGAGAATAGCTAGAAAAAATTGCTCACTGCAATCTCAGCTATATGTAGATGGACACCTCATTACACCCAGTAACACCCTGAAATATTTGGGGTATACTGTACAAGGCAACACAAATTCAAAAGCACATATCATGCAACAAATACATAAAGCCAAGATTGCAATGGGCAAACTGTACCCACTCATATGCCGACACAGTAATCTCACAAGCCAAAACAAAATACTTATATACAAACAGATCATACGTCCAATACTCACATACGCAGCCCCAGTTTATTATAACGGCTCCAAACACAATTTCAACTCCCTGCGAGTGATACAGAACAAGTGTTTACGGATGGCGATAAAATATAATTGCTATCCCAAACTACCCAGAAACACGTGGTTACATAACAAAGCCGATATACCCACTATTAAAGACTTTATAACAAAAATCTCTACAAATTTTTACAATTATTGTCTGCCAAACGATCTTCGTAAGAGCCTCAAAGACGCAAATCGCGCAGAAGACATCCGAGATAGTGGGTGTAGGCTTCTGCATGGGTCGCTAACCATATAACAAGGTTGTTCAACTCCAAACGTTTATTCATCACAAATGTATAGAATATTTCAAAATAATAATAATAATAATCAATATCAAATAAAACAACGTCAGTCATGTTGCTTTCTCGAAAAATATTCCCCCAGTCGATTTTGAAACTCTGTTTTTCAGCTGCTTTTCAGAGATAACCCAGTCGAAAGATGCTAGGAATCATAAATATATATTAGGGACAAAGTTATTCTTAGAGCGAAAATGTATGGATAATGTTGAAGAAACAAGGAGCCAGCTTAATACTTCAGACGCACTCAATACATGTAAAGATCGCCAGACCATCGGCATACACATTTTATATTGTTATTTTTATATGTATTGTTAATTTGGGAATCATAAACAGAATAAAGAATCTTTTTAATAATAATAAAAATGAGTATTTTTCAATAACAATCTTCCGACATACTAAATATAAGAAAAATATCAAATTTCAATATTGGAACCCGCTTATATTTCATTTTAGATAATATTGAATGGTGGGTGGTGGTGGTGGTGGTAGTAGTAGCAAATTATAATTATTAACAATAGATTGATTGATTGACTGATTATATTTTCTTCGAACGAACTAACTACTTCGCTCTATTCGCAACTATGTCTGTCTATTACACAATATTTCATATTTTATCCGACAATTTTTTTTTTACATTGTATAGTATATTATTTTAGGAAATGAACATATTTTATTTAAAATTTCAAACCAATTTGGAAAGAAAAAAAAAAGTGTTTTTAACAAAACTTCAAAGACGCCACAAAAACTACTTTAACAACGGCAACCGACCAACCGCTTTGTATGTTTTATCTTACCGGCGGTCGGGTTTTTTTTTTTGCCTTTAGCCGACAGTGAATTAGTATATGAAACTTTTTAAAACAAAAGCGACGTTAGAAAGTTTTATATATATCTATCTATCTATATATATATATATATATATATATATATATATATATATATATATATATATATATATATATATATGTACGTACAACGGAAAAACTTGGCCTTATAATATTAATACACAATAAATTTTTATTGATCTTAGAAGAGGATTTTTCAGTTAAGTGGAATATCATCTTTCGTCATATTTAATAGAATTCAATTGAATTAAAGTCTTTCGTTCGTTGTTATCATATATAAATGAAAAAAAAAGTAGTATTGTGGTTCTGAAAAGAACCGTTTCTTTTTGTTTGGTCGATGTTATTATTTAAGTAAATAAAATAGAAAATTTTCTGTCAATATAGTAGATATGTTATACTTATTATTTAGAACTAGTATATTTGGTAACTGCTTTAGTTCCTTCACTGACTGCGTGTTTTGCCAATTCTCCGGGAAGCAATAGTCTCACTGCAGTTTGAATTTCTCTACTTGTAATTATTGAACGTTTATTATAATGAGCCAATCTGGATGCTTCGGCGGCGATACGTTCGAATATATCATTAACAAAACTATTCATTATACTCATAGCTTTACTCGATATACCGGTGTCAGGATGAACTTGCTTAAGTACTTTGTAAATGTAAATAGCATAACTTTCCTTCCTCCTCCTTTTTTTCTTTTTATCGGCTTTCGAAATATTCTTTTGAGCCTTTCCGGCTTTTTTCGCTGCCTTTCCGCTAGCTTTTGGTGGCATTATTTCTCTTGAAATAAAATAAAAACACTTGGATGACGTACCGTATTTATCGACAAAAAGTGGGTAAAATTAACAGTTAACAGACACACACATTTCCCTTGAGACGAGCCCGTCCCTCTAGACATCCACCCCCGGATAAATCCACGAGTGGGTGCGAAGAAGAACATTTCAACCACCCCCTGTCACTTCCGACAGGTCCTCATCCTCTTTCACGTCGCAGTTTCGCGTGTAGAATCCTTCCTCTCCCCTTAGGTCTATGGGAGATTCTGGGATGTCTTATCTTTTTATTAAAGAGATTAGCCTGTTGGCTGTACACTCTTGGCTTCTTGTTCTGGACGTCTTCGTGTGTGTGTGTGTTTCGCGGTCTCGGGTAAACCTCTTCCTACCTCATGCCGATAGGAAAATATCTAATCCGAGTGGTCCTTCGCCTTCTCTATAGCTGTCCCCGATGTATAACTCTACATTTCCTTGTGAAATGCAGAATTACCGTGTCGGGGGGTGTCCTCTTGTGGTTTATTTTTGTTGGGCGATAAGTGTTGCTATGAGTATCTGCATATTTTGCAACATACTCAGTAGCTCCGGTGTTTTTTCTTCTGTCTTCGTTGTTTTCTTCGCAACTTGTGCGTAAGTGCGTCCTGTTTGCGTGGTGTTCCTTGCTTGGTTGTTCTCCGTCTTTTTCGGGTGTTTCGGGCACCCTTTGTAGTTTGCGGGGTGTTCTCCTCCGCAGTTCTTGCAATTCGGTTTTTCCGTCTTGCTGAGCGTGCATTCCGCCGCTCTATGCGCTCCCGCTCTCGGGAGAGCCTGTAACTCCTAGAGAGCGCGTCCCCGGGTGGCGGATAGGGGAATGCTTCCCAGATATGGGTGGTAGGGCGGAAATCAAATACGCCCCGTGGACCAACAGGAAAAATCTGCAGCGTCTGACCCAGAGTGGGCGGCTGCAAACAGCGACGGCTCCCCAGGTTAGGGGCGGCTGAACCTACACTCACCAAGACGTCTGGCCAACGTGGTGTTTTATGGCTAAACCCCTCTCATATGAAGACATACCAAAAACAATGGCCCCCAGTGCCCAGCGGCTCGAACGACCCTGGCCAAGGTAGCGGTCAGACCAGTCGTAGAGCAGGGGGTGCTAAGAATCCCTGGGTAAAACAAGGCTGCCAACTTCACATTGCAACTTATAACGCTAGGTCAATTGGAAATGAGGAAAGGTTAACGGAACTACAGTACGAACTGGACAGAATAAACTGGGATATTCTGGGAATATCAGAAACAAGGAGAAGAGGTGAAGAATCCATTAGACTAAGATCAGGACATATCCTATTCTACAAAGGAAGAGAAGATAATAGTTTGGGTGGTGTGGGTTTTCTTATCAACAAACGAATCTCCCCAAATCTTCAAATACTTAAAACCATATCAGATAGAGTAATATACATAACACTTAAGATTAACTCCAATATAACAATTAAAGTCGTTCAAATCTATGCCCCAACAAGTAGTCATGAGGACGAAGAGATCGAGGTGCTGTATGATGAAATCACACAGAGCCTAACAGAAAATAAGACAAGATACACGCTGATAATAGGAGACTTCAACGCAAGAATAGGAGAGCAGTGTAATAGCTCACAGTATGTTGGACAATTTGGACTGGGGAAACGAAATGAAAGAGGGACGATGCTTGCAAATTTCCTGGAAAAAGAACAACTATACATAATGAATACGTTTTTCAAAAAAAGACCTCACAAAAAATGGACCTGGGCCAGCCCGGATGGAATTACAAAAAACGAAATAGACTACGTGCTGACACCAAATAAACATATCGTCCAAGAAGTTGACGTTCTTAATTCCTTTAATACGGGCAGCGACCACAGATTAGTCCGGTGCAGGATCGTATTAAACACAAAATTGGAAAGAGCAAAAAAATTCAATAGCACGCAATACCGTATAGATCCTGATACAATAAGAGACAACAAGTCAATATATAGCAAAAGATTGACAGAACGACTAACAAAGGAAACAACATCATCACACGAGAGCTTGGACGAAACAAACAATAGACTGGTAAAAGAACTGAAAGAAACAACTACAAGTTTAGTATCATCAAAAACTAAAAGAATAGAAAAGTTTACAACACAAACCAAACAGCTACTGGAAAGAAGGAGAGAGCTCATTAAAGACAACAAAAGGAATACAGTAGAGTATGCCGAACTAAACAAAACAGCAAGGAAAATGGCCAAGCAGGACATACGAAAGTATCAAGAAAATCGAATAGAGGAGTTGATACAGCAAAACAGAGGTCTGAACATCTTTAAAAAAGAAAACGCACATAAAAAAGAAATGATCAAATTGAGAGACGGACAAGGTAACATAACAGAAGATCGAAGAGAGATACTCAAGGTAACAGAGAAGTTCTACACAGGTCTGTACGAGTCCAAAATAGACAATGAGTATGTTAGAAAAGCAAACAGTGACCATAAAAACAGGATATGTAACGTTGGCTCCGAGGATCTACCTGAGATTGAAGAGGAAGAAATTGTAAAAGCTTTAAATCAACTAAAAAACGGAAAGGCGGCAGGTGACGATAACATCATACCGGAAATGTTGAAGGAAGGTGGAAGCCTACTGATAAGAGAGCTTAAATCATTATTTAATACATGCCTAACCGAGGGAAGAATACCACAGGATTGGAACACCGCGATAGTCATACTGATATATAAGAAAGGTGATCCAAGCAACCTAGAAAACTATAGACCAATCAGCCTGCTATCACAGATCTACAAGCTTTTTATGAGAATAATAGCAAACCGCCTTGAATTCAAACTCGACGCATACCAACCCTATGAGCAGGCGGGCTTCAGAAAAGGCATGAGTACAATAGAACATCTCCACACCGTAAGGACACTGAACGAAAAAGTAACGGAATATAACATCCCATTATGGATTGCCTTCATAGATTTTAGAAAGGCCTTCGACACAGTTGAATTTTGGGCAATTATCAGGTCAATGAAAAATGCAAGAATAGACCAACGATATATTGACATTATACAGACACTAAACGACAACTCAAAAATGAAAGTAAGGCTATATGAAGACACTGAGGAAATCATAATTAAAAGAGGCGTTAGACAAGGAGACATTGTGTCACCCAAATTGTTTACACTGGTGCTAGAAGACGTTTTTAAGAGCCTACATTGGGAAGACAGAGGAATTGATATATCGGGAGAAAAACTAAGTAACCTAAGATTTGCCGATGACATTGCCATTTTTGCCCCAAACAGTGAAGAATTAGAATACATGCTTATAGAACTACAACAAGAAGCAAGAAAAGTAGGCCTAGAAATGAACATTTCTAAAACCAAATTCATGACAAACCAACGGACAAACAAAGAGAGTATAAATGTGCGAGGACAACAGATAAAGAAAGTGAACTCTTATATCTACCTAGGTCAAGAATTAACATTGGGTAAAACCAATCAAGAACTTGAAATTAACCACAGAATACATCTAGGATGGGCGGCCTACGGGAAGATGCGACACGTCTTCAACTCCAACCTACCCCTCAAACTAAAAACCAAGGTTTACATGGAATGCATTCTCCCAGTAACAACCTACGGATGTGAAACATGGGTCCTAACAAAGAAAATCTTGAATAAATTAAAGGTACATCAAAGATCAATAGAACGGAAAATGATAGGAATAACGCTTAAAGACCATAAAACCAATGAGTGGATAAGAAATAGAACCAAAATCGAGGACATAGTGAGGCGAATAGGTAGTCTTAAATGGAACTGGGCCGGACATGTTGCTCGAAATAACACCAACTGGAGCGGAAAAATAACAAGATGGAGACCTTGGGGGGAGAAAAGAAGCACCGGCAGACCACAACAAAGATGGTATGATGATATCAAGAGAACAGCCGGACTTAACTGGTACCAAGTGGCACAGAACAGGGAAAACTGGAAAAATATGAGAGAGGCCTATATCCAAAGGATAGAAAACGGCTAGAAGAGAGAGAGAGATGCGCTCCCGCGCATCTCACGCAGTGCACGTCCATGTTGCACGTGCTTTGTCCATAATGGAATCCCTGACACCTGTAACATTGTACAGGTCCGTCGTGCCTTTTTTGTTCTACCACACTTATTTTTGTGTGTCCTGATTTCTTTGAGTACGGCTTGTCAACTGCCATACTTTCTTCGGTCTAAGTCCATTTTCCTCCAATTCCTCCTCTACCTCCGACACTGGGGTGTTAACAGCAAGTCCTTTCATGACCTTTCTTAGAGCGCTTCGAGAAGGTCGCAAGTACGGATTAAAGGACTACTGTATAATCGGTCACTGTTTTTTTTTTTTAGAAAACACACCGGTAAACGCAGGGTCGCCTACTGCGATTAAAAATTCTCGCTGACAAAGAAACTCGTATTATTAGTGTATACCATTGCAAAAAATGCCCCTTTCGGGGCTTTGTTGCTCTACCTACCTGCCCTTTTCGGGGCTTTTTTTTATAATGAAATAAACCCTTTCGGGGGCAAGTGTTTCAAGAACCAACGTGAGTCCTAGGATCAGCCAGTTTCAGGTGAATATTATTTTCATTTTTATAAAACACTAACAGGCAATCAAAAGGGTCAGGAATTCTTTAACCGGGGAGGAAACTCCCTCCGGCAGTGAGTCCTCTGTCGGCTTTGATAGCCAACTCTTGTTAGGTACTAACAAAGGATTTCAATTTTCGAAATCCTTATTTCTTATCCTCACTTGATCTGACTCTATCGATCTTTTCATTCCACCCATTTCACTTTTGAAAATGCCCCGAGTACCCCGTTCCCCCATTCAAACCCGAAGTAAACCTGTATCCACCGTCGATGAATTCACACCTCTCCCAACCAACCCCAATTCTCCCTCTGAGGAGAAAACCTTTGCAGAAATGGTCGCAGAACTCTCGCGGTACAATCCAAATCAATTCACCCAAGTTCGCAATGCCATTGAGTATATCAAACGGAAATCACTCGAGAATAATAGAAGCTCCTCACCAGCACCATCTGCGGATTCCTATGCTTCTAGGGTCTCGCAGAAATCGTCCAACTCTAAATCCCAGCGTGTTGATTATACCCGACAAGGCGCGATCCCCAAAAACAAAATTCCCCCTCTAAATTCCAAGTCAATCTCAATACCTCAAAAGCCAAAAAAAAATACCCAAAATACCACTAAACCCCAGGCACCAAGTCAAACCCAGACTCCCAGAACCCACCAACAACCCCAGACCCCCAGAACCCACCAACAATCCCAGACCCCCAAAACCCACCAACAATCCCAAACCATCACCCAAACACTCAATTTGAGAAACCTCCCAACTAAATATACCTCACAGAGAGAGCTCTACAATCTCCTCAACATGCAAGAGCTGTTGAGGGGACAAATGAGCTTTCTCAAAGCTAACCCCAATGGAACCGCCCTCCTCAAAATTCCTTCCACGTTTCATCACGAAACGTTGGCAAGGAAAATCCGTTACGCCATAGGCGACGAGAAAATCGTCGTAATCCCGATAAACCCTCCGCAAAGAGCCCAAAAACCCCTCACCACTAAAACCAAAAAAACCACCTTTTCTCTGGTCTGCAAGAATGTAGACCAATCTTACACCGAAGAAGAGTTCCTGGAGATTCTCTCTATCCTGAAATTCCCTGTCCTTAAAACTAGGAGAATTATAGCTAGATCCACGAATAAACCCACATCCATGTTCCGAATTATTACAGATTCCGAAACCGCCTACCATCACGCCCTAACCAAGGGTATAAACTTCCACGGGCTTCCGCACTACTGCGAAGCCTCAAATTCAAACACCATACCCGCAGTCCCCAAATACTGCAACCGTTGCTCATCTACCGGCCACTCCGCAGACACCTGCAATGCCAAACCTATTTGTCTAACCTGTGGTGCTTCTGGTCACAAGCCAGAAAAATGCCCAAAAGCTAACTCCCCTACCTGTAAAAATTGCGGCGGACCTCACCCCGCCTTCCACCCCCGCTGTCCAAAGAGGATTGAAACTCCGAAAGCCCCCCAGGATACAGCCCCAGTCACCCTAGAAAAACCTCAAACCCCTTACGACCTGTCTACTGACACTAAAATCCTAATCGAAATCCTGGCAACAACAATAATGAACGCCATCCCTACTTCTCGGGCGCTAGTAGCCGAAACGCTACAACGCCTCATTCCCCCTTTTTACGGTTATAATTGTACCGTAACCAGCGGCGTGGGTAACCGCATTCATTTCGCTTTCACCCAAAAACCAAACACGTCCCACTGAAAAAGTGTAGGTTTAGCCCTAGCAACGCCATTTATGTCAATACTGACATAACCCCCATTCCAAGCCGCCTAAATGACCTCCAAGCCCCTTCTAATTGATTCGATCCATAGAATCAAGAATTCCGTTGCGAAAGGGACCATCCTCATCCTTCCTCAATTTCCTCAATAATAGCTCCCATATCAATCAGATAAATTCCTACCCCCAACACCCACCCTCATTTTCATCCATCGTCGGAGTTGCAGGTTTTCTGCGGTTTCCCTGCAACCTGGAGAACCGATTCTCCAGACAAATGTCCGACGATAGGGAATAATACAGCCGCAGCTGTACCCGCCCCCCCCCAATTAGATTAAGAAAAAAACAAAAAATAAACAAAAAAAATATATAAAAAAAAACCCCCCAAAAAAAAAATCCAACAAAAAAAAAATGTAACTGCACCGCTAGAAGCAGCCGAGCAAACACTTCCCAACTAAATATCCCCACACCCAGCCCTGCAGAGGAAAAAATTCCTATATCAGGGCCTAATGCAAATCATAACCAAATTACCAAAAAAAAAAAAACCTTCCTTCCTAATTTTGCACAATCTCTAAATTTATCTCATTCATTGTGTGTTTATCGAGTTGCTATAGCGGTTCAGTATATTGACATTTCTTATATACTTACAAAAAAAAATAAGATGGCTCGTACTAAACAAACTGCTAGAAAATCGACTGGAGGGAAAGCTCCTCGTAAACAATTAGCGACGAAAGCCGCCCGTAAAAGCGCACCAGCTACTGGTGGAGTAAAAAAACCTCATCGTTATAGGCCAGGTACTGTAGCTCTTCGTGAGATAAGACGTTATCAAAAGAGTACCGAATTACTTATTAGAAAATTGCCGTTTCAACGATTGGTTCGTGAAATAGCACAAGATTTTAAAACAGATTTACGTTTTCAAAGTTCAGCGGTTATGGCTCTCCAGGAAGCTAGTGAGGCTTATTTGGTAGGTCTATTCGAAGATACTAATCTGTGTGCCATTCATGCTAAAAGAGTCACCATTATGCCCAAGGATATCCAATTGGCTAGAAGAATTCGCGGAGAACGAGCATAAATACAAAAATTTTTTTTTTTATAGAATTACATTTTATCTATTATCTATAATAGATTTTTTGTTTTATATATATATTGTAAGTAAAAACGGTTCTTTTCAGAACCACAAATAATTTAGCATTTATGATATTAGTATAATATTTTGATATAAACATAGGATGTGATTGTTGATTAGATAAAGAAGACGCACGCCGCACACACACACACGCACACACACACACACGCGCACACACACACACACGCACACATACATACATACATACATACATACACGAGATAGAGAAAATTATTATTTTTAACTAACAAATTTTAGACAATATCGACATATAATAATTGAAAGATTATAAAACACATTAGATCTACTATATCGTAGGTAGGTCGAGACAAATTTAGAAGGTGGTAACAACCTACATTACATCGATCGATGAAAATGTTACATATAACATAACATGACATATCAATTATTGAACCGAAATTCCAAAAATTCTTGTTTTATCAAAACAAACATTATTTGTTTCTTATTTTCTTCATAAATAAATGAAAAAATTGTGGCCCTGATAAGGGCCATTTGTTATTATTGTCGATTGTCGTCGCGTACCCATCATCAGTCCGATAATACTTCTCGATTGTTGTACTATCTTTCTGTCAGAAAAAAAATATTCTTTTTATTTCTTCTTTTTAGGAGCGGCGGCGGCGGCGGCTTTTCTTGCTTTAGGAGAGGAGCTGCTGGCAGCTGCTTTCGAAGTTTTCGGTTTTGGTGCTTTCGGTTTTTTCGTGGGACTGCCTTTATTGGATTTTTTTGCTTTAGTAGGATTCTTCCTTTTTAATTCGGATGATGCGGCACTGGCTGTATTGGAAGCGGCGGCTGCGGCGATGACTCCTCCTTTAGCCGAAGATTTTTTGTCTGTTTTTTTGGCAACTTTAACGCCTTTCTTATCAGTAATCGATGTTGTTGTTGTCGTCGTCGTCGTCGAAGTTTTTAAGGAAGCCGCTGCTGTACCTGTCGTTTTTTTGCCTTTATTAGATTTCTTAATACTTTTCGATTTATCCACTCCTCCTCCTGCAATAATAGCATTTCGTTTTGCTGCTGTTACAATTTTTTTGGATTTAGTTACGCCTGGAGTAGAAGCGGCTGTTTTCTTTTTCTTTTTGTCAATAGCATTCGTTTTAGCCGAAGTACCACCAGTCGAAGTTGCCGAAGCTAACTTGAATGATCCGGAAGCTCCTTTACCTTTAGTTTGTACCAAAGATCCCGATACTACAGATGCTTTCAAATATTTTTTGATGAATGGCGCTACTTTTTCTGCATCAACTTTATAATTGGCAGCAATATACTTTTTAATTGCTTGTAAAGATGAGCCTCCGCGTTCCTTTAAACCTTTGATCGCATTGTTTACCATTTCCGAAGTCGGTGGATGAGATGGTTTGGTCCTAGGATTTTTAGCTTTTTTTTCCTTTTTATTTATTGGAGACGACGAAACCTGCGGTGAATTAGACGCAGACGTTGCGGTTACAACCGAAGTTTGATTTTCTGTATCCGCCATAACTACTAACAACCTTGTGTGTTATTATATCGTCGATAAACTACACTAAACTGATATAAAAAAAAAAAATATTGGATGTACTTTTATATTTAGTTTTATAAAATTTCACCTCTCTATATACTTAAAAGTATAAAAGACTTTTAATTTTCCGCGTGTAATGAGTTACAAGAGGAGTCATTCAAATAAAGCGGACGGAAGACTGAACGAACGAATAGAACTAAGTTAAAAAACGAACCTCATAAACCAAACCAACCTCAAAAACCTTGGTTTCTTCGAGATTTTCGAATCGAATGTAATGAAAAAAATTGACAAATAACTAACTAAGGTATACTTCGAACTTTCGCCGAAGTTTTACTATAATTTAATGACTGCTAACAACGTTTGTTATTAAAAAAAAGTACCACTTAAAAATGGTTAAAAATTTATTTCCGTCGATGCTTAGCACTTTAGATATAATTTCGAAATTAAATAGAAGTCCTTCTTAAAATACAATGAAGGTAAAGAGAAACGTGTCTATTCACAATAATGACCAATATTTAAAAATATCAAAACGAATTGAAATAATACCGCAATTATCATTTGAACGGTGACATGTCTACCCTGACTTACGCGACACGTTTCTACTATATATGTTCGTAACTAATATATTATTATGAGTATTTTTCAATAACAATCTTCCGACATACTAAATATAAGAAAAATATCAAATTTCAATATTGGAACCCGCTTATATTTCATTTTAGATAATATTGAATGGTGGGTGGTGGTGGTGGTAGTAGCAAATTATAATTATTAACAATAGATTGATTGACTGATTATATTTTCTTCGAACGAACTAACTACTTCGCTCTATTCGCAACTATGTCTATTACACAATATTTCATATTTTATCCGACAATTTTTTTTTACATTGTATAGTATATTATTTTAGGAAATGAACATATTTTATTTAAAATTTCAAACCAATTTGAAAAGAAAAAAAAAGTGTTTTTAACAAAACTTCAAAGACGCCACAAAAACTACTTTAACAACGGCAACCGTCCAACCGCTTTGTATGTTTTATCTTACCGGCGGTCGGGTTTTTTTTTGCCTTTAGCAGACAGTGAATTAGTATATGAAACTTTTTAAAACAAAAGCGACGTTAGAAAGTTTTATATATATATATATATATATATATATATATATATATATATATATATATATATATATGTACGTACAACGGAAAAACTTGGCCTTATAATATTAATACACAATAAATTTTTATTGATCTTAGAAGAGGATTTTTCAGTTAAGTGGAATATCATCTTTCGTCATATTTAATAGAATTCAATTGAATTAAAGTCTTTCGTTCGTTGTTATCATATATAAATAAAAAAAAAAGTAGTATTGTGGTTCTGAAAAGAACCGTTTTTTTTTTGTTTGGTCGATGTTATTATTTAAGTAAATAAAATAGAAAATTTTCTGTCAATATAGTAGATATGTTATACTTATTATTTAGAACTAGTATATTTGGTAACTGCTTTAGTTCCTTCACTGACTGCATGTTTTGCCAATTCTCCGGGAAGCAATAGTCTCACTGCAGTTTGAATTTCTCTACTTGTAATTGTTGAACGTTTATTATAATGAGCCAATCTGGATGCTTCGGCGGCGATACGTTCTTATATATCATTAACAAAACTATTCATTATACTCATAGCTTTACTCGATATACCGGTGTCAGGATGAACTTGCTTAAGTACTTTGTAAATGTAAATAGCATAACTTTCCTTCCTCCTCCTTTTCTTCTTTTTATCGGCTTTCGAAATATTCTTTTGAGCCTTTCCGGCTTTTTTCGCTGCCTTTCCGCTAGCTTTTGGTGGCATTATTTCTCTTGACATAAAATAAAAACACTTGGATGACGTACCGTATTTATCGACGAAAAGTGGGTAACATTAACAGTTAATACACACACACACACACACACTTGCGCGTGAGAAATCCCGTCCCTCTAAGCATCCACCCCCGGATAAATCCGCGAGTGGGTGCGAAGAAGAACATTCCAACCACCCCCTGTCAATTCCGACAGGTCCTCATCCTCTTTCGCGTCGCAGTTTCGCGCGTAGAATCCTTCCTCTCCCCTTAGTTCTATGGGAGATTCCGGGATGTCTATCTTTTTTTGTTAAGAGATTAGCCTGTTGGCTATACTCTCTTGGCTTCATAGTCTGGACGTCATAATGTGTGTGTGTGTGTTTCGCGGCCTCGGGTAAACCTTTTCCGACCTACAACCGGTCGGAAAGATCTAATCCGAGTGGTCCTTCGCCTTCTCTATAGCTGTCCCCGATGTATAACTCTACACTCGCTTATGAAATGCGGAGTTACCGTGTCGGGGGGTGTCCTCTTGTGGGTTGTCTCTGAAAACCTAGGATTTTGGATAGAAATTTTTTTTTTTGTTTTTTTTTTTGGTTTTTTGTTTTTTTTTTATACTAACCTAAACTAGCCTACCTTAATCTACTTTACCTCTATCCATCCAATTGTTTTCTGGGCCTCTTGTGTTTCTTGTAGTCTTCTTTGTTGTATTTTATGATTTCCCTTAATTCTTCGTTGGGGTGTGTTGCCAACTCCTCGAATAGCTTTATTGCCCTTTGGTCCATGATGTCTAATACTTTTTCGGGTCCCGTTTCTCCGTATATTTCCTCGCTACTTGTTGTCCAGTGAACATTTAGTGCTTGTCTCAGCGTTATGTTTTGTTGAGCCTGTAATTTCTTTCTGTTTGTTTTGCAAGTATGTCCCCAGGCAACAGAGGCGTACGTAATAATCGGTATTATTATACTCCTGATAAATCTGAGCTTTGTTTCCGTCTTTAACTTGCTTTTTCTACCGATTAATCCGCATAGTCTTGCTCTCGCTTGTCTCACTTTGTCGACAGTGTTTTTCACGTGTTCGTTGAAAGTGAGACTTTGGTCTAGCGTTACGCCTAGGTATTTGGCCTTTTTTGTCCACTGGATTTCTTCGTTGTTAATTTTTATTTTCCGGTCGGGTTGGTGGCTTCTTTTTTTCTTAAAGAGAACTGCTTGGCTTTTCTCGCAGTTGACTTGTATTTTCCATGTTTTGCACCATTCGTCAATCTCTTTTGCAGCGTTTTGGAGTCTTTTCGTGATGTTTTTCACCTTAACGCATCTCGTTGCTATTGCAGTGTCGTCCGCATATAGCGCTGTCAAGGTGTTCTCCGTTTTCGGGATGTCTGCTGTGTATATGTTATACAGCATTGGTGATAGTACCGCTCCTTGCGGTACTCCCGCCTGCTGCTCTCCGACCTCCGATTTTTCGTTTGCGACCTTCACCTGAAACTTCCTGTCTTTGAGGTACGTGCTCAGGAGTTTTATGAGCGGTTTTGTGTATCCTGCCTCTTTCATCTTGTAAAGCAAGCCCTCGTGCCATACTCGGTCGAAGGCTTTGCTTATGTCTAGGAAGATTACCCCTGTGGATTCTTTCTGGTTGAAACCTTGAGTAGTATATTCTACTAGTCTCAAGATTTGTTGTTCGGTGCTGTGGTTTTTCCTGAAGCCGAATTGTTCCTCTGGTATTGTATTTAATGTCTTTGTTTGTTCGTTCAGAATCCTCAGTATCACTCTCTCTGCGATTTTACTCATGGCAGGTAGCAAACTTATCGGTCTTTAGTTTTGGGGGAAAGTGGGGTCCTTTCCGGGTTTTCTCAGCATGATAATGTCTGCTTGTTTCCATCTCGATGGAAAGTGTTTTGTCTTCAACATGCCACTTATTATGTATGTTCGAAAGGTATGCCATACCTTTTTTTGGCATGTTTTTCAGCGCTCTGTTCGTGATTCCGTCTATTCCCGGAGCCTTCCTTGCTGATGCGAACCTGAGTAGTTCTTTCATTTCCATCGGTGTTGCGAATCCTAGGGTTTCTTGATCGTCCTCTTCTTCTAGGTAATCGTTGATGTTTTCTTCTATCATGTCTGAGAGGTCCATATCTTCGTCGGGATGTTCGTTCAGTGTAAACTGAAGTTCCATCGTGTTTTTCAGCTCTTCTGCTTTCTCTTTGTCTGTATACGCCATCCCGTTGCTTCCGTGTATTGGGGGCATTGGTTTTCTTTCTTCTCTTAAGACTTTAGATATGTTCCATAATCCGGGTTTTTGCGGATCTAGTTCGTTTATCCTTCTGTTCCATTCCTCGCTTCTGTGCTCCTGTAGCTGTTCTTGAATTTCCTGTTTCATTTCCCTCACTCTCCTCCTTTCTTCTGGATTTTGCGTTCTTTGGGCTCTTCTAGCTATTCGGTTTTTCTCCCTAATCAGATTTCTCATATCGTCGCTTATATTTTTGAATCTGCCGTATTTGTCTGGTACGGTCATTGTGGTACTTCGTTCTATCGCTTCTGATAGTGCTTCTTCGAAGAAACAGACCTGTTCTTCTAACATCTCCTTGCTTTTTATTTCCGTGATTGGTCCTAACAGCTGTCCTGTTAGCCTTCTGAATTTCTCCCAGTTGGTTTTTCTCACGGTTCTTCCTGCTTGTCTGTTGCCGCTACCGATGGTGACGACGATTGGTGAATGAGCGTCGCCGCCGTCTATGGTCCGGATTTCTACAGGCATCGTCATGTCTCTCAACACGGCGATGTCTATAACCTCGGGCCTTCCTCCATTTGGTGGGTAGTGTGTCGGTCTTACTGGTCCTATCGCTTGATAGGATGGGTGATCTTCTATGATCTTCTCCAAGTTTCTTCCTTGTCTGTTTCTTCTTGTGCTGTACCACGCAGGGGACTTGGCATTCAGATCACCTATGATTATGCCTTTTTTACCATCTGGGAGTACTGCTAGCACGTCTTCCTCGTGTATTGTAGTCTCAGGCCTTACGTATGCTGATATTATTCTAATATCGCCGTATGATGTTTTAATGACTACTATTGTCGCCTCCATGCTAAGTAGTCCGTCCGGTGAATTTATTCGGTGTTGGCACAACTCTTTTTTTACTAAGATCGCTGTGCCTCCGGAGCGTCCGTTTATATCGTCTCTATAAACGTTGTAGCCTGGCCAGGTGAATCTGTGTGTGTCACCTGGCAATTTTGTTTTTTGTAGAGCGAAGATATCGTAATCTTCTTCCTCCAAGATCACTCCCATGGTGTTTTGGTTTGTTCGTAGTCCTCCTGTGTTCCACGAGCCGATCTTTATTTGACTAGGAAGGTTGTTTGTCATTTTATTTGACTTGTTGGGCTATTAATGTCGCTATGAGTGCTTGCATATTTTGCAGCATACTCAATATCTCGCCCGTTCCTTGTTGTTTTTGAGGAATTGAGGCTGTCGGCGTTTTCTTGGCCGTTTGGGCGTAGCTGACTCCTGGGATCGTGGTTTTTGTTGTTGGTTTTTTTGTTTCCTCTTTTTTGGGATTTTTCGGACACCCCCTGTAGTTGGCTGGGTGGTCACCTGCGCAGTTTCTGCATTTCGGCTTCTCGGTCTTGCTCAGGGTGCAGTCCGCGGCCCTGTGTTCTCCTGCGCATCTTACACAGCGCACGTCCATGTTGCACGTGCTCTGTCCGTGATGGAATCCTTGGCACCTGTAGCATTGTACAGGTCCGTCGTGTTTTTTCTGTTCTACCACACTTATTTTCGTGTGGCAGAGATATCTAAGGTTTTTGTATGCCTGCTCTTCTGCAGGCTCGATAACTACCATGTATATTGGTAGTAATTTCCTGGTGTTATCTTGATTTTTTTGCGTATAGCTCGTCAGTTGCCATACTTTTTTCGGTTTTAATCCTACTTCCCTCAGCTCGGTTTCTACTTCCGGAGCTGGGGTGTTGACTGCTAGTCCTTTAATCACTAGCTTTCTTTCTTTTTCCTCTTTGAGTGCGTACGTGTACCACTCTATTTCTTTGTGCTCGCTCAGAAGCATCTTCATTTTATTGAAATCATCCACTGATTGCGTGGTGATCTTTCCAGTGTGGCTGCCCATTTTGCATTGGGCTTTGATATTTCTCTGTATCAGTTGTTTCCTGATAACAGTCCACATCAGTGGGGATTTCAATATGATTGGAGGTGGCCTCCTCTCCGGTTTTTTTTTTTGTTTTTCCTCTTCGTCTCTCTTTATTTTTTTTAGTTCTTCTTCTATTTCCTTTCCGTTTTCGTTGTTGTCGGTTTTATTTTCTATCGTAAGTTTGCTTTTCGCATTCTTACGTTTTCTTTTATTTTTCACTTGCGTGAAATCCTCTTCTTCCATTAGGCAGTCTTCGCTGCTTGAGTCCTCCATTACTATTGTCTGGCTCTCGCATATCTTTTCGCATGTTTTGTTTTCCGTTTGGGTTTGTCCTTTATTTTGGTTTTTTTCATTTTGCTCTAGCAGTTTTGTTAGTTTACTGCCTAGATTTTCTACCATTTCGGTAAAGCTGTCGATTTTTGTAAGCTGTGAGTGAGTGAGTTCGCATTTAACTTCGACAGATATCGTCGATTTACATCCATTGAAGCAGATTGAGGTCGATTGTCACTTTGTGTTGATTGAAAATTTTCAAAGTCTATCTTCCTAAGTTGAAGTCGAATCTCATCAATTCTTATATATTTAAGTGAGTTTGCAACATCTTGATAAGATATCGTCGATTTACATCCATTAATGCAGATTGAGGTCGATTGTCACTTTGTGTTGATTGAAAATTTTCAAAGTCTATCCTCCCAATTTGGGGTCGAATATCATAAATTCTTATATATTTGAGTGAGGTTGCAACATCTTGGTCAGATATCGTCGATTTACATCCATTGAAGCCCATTGAGGTCGATTGTCACTTTGTGTTGATTGAAAATTTTCAAAGTCTATCTTCCCAATTTGGAGTCGAATATCATCAATTGTTATATATTTGAGTGAGTTTCCAACATCTTGGTCAGATATCGTCGATTTACATCCATTGAAGCCCATTGAGGTCGATTGTCACTTTGTGTTGATTGAAAATTTTCAAAGTCTATCTTCCCAATTTGGAGTCGAATATCATCAATTGTTATATATTTGAGTGAGTTTCCAACATCTTGGTCAGATATCGTCGATTTACATCCATTGAAGCCCATTGAGGTCGATTGTCACTTTGTGTTGATTGAAAATTTTCAAAGTCTATCTTCCTAATTTGAAGTCGAATCTCATCAATTGTTATATATTTGAGTGAGTTTGCAACATCTTCGTAAGATATCGTCGATTTACATCCATTGATGCAGATTGAGGTCGATTGTCACTTTGTGTTGATTGAAAATTTTCAAAGTCTATCTTCCCAATTTGGAGTCGAATATCATCAATTCTTATATATTTGAGTGAGTTTGCAATATCTTGGTAAGATATCGTCGATTTACATCCATTGAAGCAGATTGAGGTCGATTGTCACTTTGTGTTGATTGAAAATTTTTAAAGTCTATCTTCCTAATTTGTAGTCGAATCTCATCAATTCTTATATATTTAAGTGAGTTTGCAATATCTTGGTAAGATATCGTCGATTTACATCCATTGAAGCCCATTGAGGTCGATTGTCACTTTGTGTTGACTGAAAATTTTTAAAGTCTATCTTCCTAATTTGAAGTCGAATCTCATCAATTGTTATATATTTGAGTGAGTTTGCAACATCTTGGTCAGATATCGTCGATTTACATCCATTAAAGTAGATTAAGGTCGATTGTCACTTTGTGTTGATTGAAAATTTTCGAAGTCTATCTCCCTAAGTTGAAGTCGAGTCTCATCAATTCTTATATATTTGAGTGATTTCGCATTTAACTTCGACAGATATCGTCGATTTACATCCATTGAACCCCATTGAGGTCGATTGTCACTTTGTGTTGATTGAAAATTTTCGAAGTCTATCTTCCTAAGATGAAGTCGAGTCTCATCAATTCTTATATATTTGAGTGAGTTTGCAATATCTTGGTAAGATATCGTCGATTTACATCCATTGAAGCAGATTGAGGTCGATTGTCACTTTGTGTTGATTGAAAATTTTCAAAGTCTATCTTCCTAATTTGTAGTCGAATCTCATCAATTCTTATATATTCAAGTGAGTTTGCAATATCTTGGTAAGATATCGTCGATTTACATCCATTGAAGCAGATTGAGGTCGATTGTCACTTTGTGTTGACTGAAAATTTTTAAAGTCTATCTTCCTTATTTGTAGTCGAATCTCATCAATTCTTATATATTTAAGTGAGTTTGCAATATCTTGGTAAGATATCGTCGATTTACATCCATTGAAGCAGATTGAGGTCAATTGTCACTTTCTGTTGATTGAAAATTTTCAAAGTCTATCTTCCCAATTTGGAGTCGAATATCATCAATTGTTATATATTTGAGTGAGTTTGCAACATCTTGGTCAGATATCGTCGATATACATCCATTGAAGCAGATTGAGGTCAATTGTCACTTTGTGTTGATTGAAAATTTTCAATGTCTATCTTCCCAATTTGGAGTCGAATATCATCAATTGTTATATATTTGAGTGAGTTTGCAACATCTTGGTCAGATATCGTCGATATACATCCATTGAAGCAGATTGAGGTCAATTGTCACTTTCTGTTGATTGAAAATTTTCAAAGTCTATCTTCCCAATTTGAAGTCGAATATCATCAATTGTTATATATTTGAGTGAGTTTGCAACATCTTGGTCAAATATCGTCGATTTACATCCATTGAAGCCCATTGAGGTCGATTGTCACTTTGTGTTGACTGAAAATTTTTAAAGTCTATCTTCCTAATTTGTAGTCGAATCTCATCAATTCTTATATATTTAAGTGAGTTTGCAATATCTTGGTAAGATATCGTCGATTTACATCCATTGAAGCAGATTGAGGTCGATTGTCACTTTGTGTTGATTGAAAATTTTCAAAGTCTATCTTCCTAATTTGTAGTCGAATCTCATCAATTCTTATATATTTAAGTGAGTTTGCAATATCTTGGTAAGATATCGTCGATTTACATCCATTGAAGCAGATTGAGGTCAATTGTCACTTTCTGTTGATTGAAAATTTTCAAAGTCTATCTTCCCAATTTGGAGTCGAATATCATCAATTGTTATATATTTGAGTGAGTTTGCAACATCTTGGTCAGATATCGTCGATATACATCCATTGAAGCAGATTGAGGTCAATTGTCACTTTGTGTTGATTGAAAATTTTCAATGTCTATCTTCCCAATTTGGAGTCGAATATCATCAATTGTTATATATTTGAGTGAGTTTGCAACATCTTGGTCAGATATCGTCGATATACATCCATTGAAGCAGATTGAGGTCAATTGTCACTTTCTGTTGATTGAAAATTTTCAAAGTCTATCTTCCCAATTTGAAGTCGAATATCATCAATTGTTATATATTTGAGTGAGTTTGCAACATCTTGGTCAAATATCGTCGATTTACATCCATTGAAGCCCATTGAGGTCGATTGTCACTTTGTGTTGACTGAAAATTTTTAAAGTCTATCTTCCTAATTTGTAGTCGAATCTCATCAATTCTTATATATTTAAGTGAGTTTGCAATATCTTGGTAAGATATCGTCGATTTACATCCATTGAAGCAGATTGAGGTCGATTGTCACTTTGTGTTGATTGAAAATTTTCAAAGTCTATCTTCCTAATTTGTAGTCGAATCTCATCAATTCTTATATATTTAAGTGAGTTTGCAATATCTTGGTAAGATATCGTCGATTTACATCCATTGAAGCAGATTGAGGTCGATTGTCACTTTGTGTTGACTGAAAATTTTTAAAGTCTATCTTCCTAATTTGTAGTCGAATCTCATCAATTCTTATATATTTAAGTGAGTTTGCAATATCTTGGTAAGATATCGTCGATTTACATCCATTGAAGCAGATTGAGGTCGATTGTCACTTTGTGTTGACTGAAAATTTTCAAAGTCTATCGTCCTAATTTGTAGTCGAATCTCATCAATTCTTATATATTCAAGTGAGTTAGCAATATCTTGGTAAGATATCGTCGATTTACATCCATTGAAGCAGATTGAGGTCGATTGTCACTTTGTGTTGACTGAAAATTTTTAAAGTCTATCTTCCTAATTTGTAGTCGAATCTCATCAATTCTTATATATTTAAGTGAGTTTGCAATATCTTGGTAAGATATCGTCGATTTACATCCATTGAAGCAGATTTAGGTCGATTGTCACTTTGTGTTGATTGCAAATTTTCAAAGTCTATCTTCCTAAAATGAAGTCGAGTCTCATCAATTCTTATATATTTGAGTGAGTTCGCGTTTAACTTCGACAGATATCGTTGATTTACATCCATTGAAGCAGATTGAGGTCGATTGTCACTTTTTGTTGATTGAAAATTTTCAAAATCTATCTTCCTAATTTGAAGTCGAATCTCATCAATTCTTATATATTTGAAAGAGTTTGCAACATCTTGGTCAGATATCGTCGATTTACATCCATTGAAGCCCATTGAGGTCGATTGTCACTTTGTGTTGATTGAAAATTTTCAAAGTCTATCTTCCCAATTTGGAGTCGAATCTCATAAATTCTTATATATTTGAGTGAGTTTGCAACATCTTGGTTAGATATCGTCGATTTACATCCATTGAAGCCCATTGAGGTCGATTGTCACTTTGTGTTGATTGAAAATTTTCAAAGTCTATATTCCTAATTTGGAGTCGAATCTCATCAATTCTTATATATTTGAGTGAGTTCGGAACATCTTGGTCAGATATCGTCGATTTACATCCATTGAAGCAGATTAAGGTCGATTGTCACTTTTTGTTGATTGAAAATTTTCAAAGTCTATCTTCCTAAGATGGAGTCGAGTCTCATCAATTCTTATATATTTAAGTGAGTTTGCAACATCTTGGTCAAATATCGTCGATTTACATCCATTGAAGCCCATTGAGGTCGATTGTCACTTTGTGTTGATTAAAAATTTTCAAAGTCTATCTTCCTAATTTGGAGTCGAAACTCATAAATTCTTATATATTTGAGTGAGTTTGCAACATCTTGGTCAGACATCGTCGATTGAAGCCCATTGAGGTCGATTGTCACTTTGTGTTGATTGAAAATTTTCAAAGTCTATCTTCCTAATTTGAAGTCGAATCTCATCAATTGTTATATATTTGAATGAGTTCGCAACTAACTTCGACAGATATCGTCGATTTACATCTATTGAAGCCCATTGACGTTGATTATCACTTTGTGTTAATTGAAAATTTTCAAAGTCTATGTTCCTAATTTGTAGTCGAAACTCATAAATTCTTATATATTTAAGTGAGTTTACAATATCTTGGTCAGATATCGTCGATTTACATCCATTGAAGCAGATTGAGGTCGATTGTCACTTTGTGTTGACTGAAAATTTTCAAAGTCTATCTTCCTAAGATGGAGTCGAGTCTCATCAATTCTTATATATTTAAGTGAGTTTGCAACATCTTGGTCAAATATCGTCGATTTACATCCATTGAAGCCCATTGAGGTCGATTGTCACTTTGTGTTGATTAAAAATTTTCAAAGTCTATCTTCCTAAGTTGAAGTCGAGTCTCATCAATTCTTATATATTTGAGTGAGTTCGCATTTAACTTCGACAGATATCGTCGATTTACATCCATTGAAGCCCATTGAGGTCGATTGTCACTTTGTGTTGATTGGGAATTTTCAAAATCTATCTCCCTAAGATGAAGTCGAGTCTCATCCATTCTTATATATTTGAGTGAGTTTGCAACATCTTGGTCAGATATCGTCGATTTACATTCATTGAAGCAGATTTAGGTCGATTGTCACTTTGTGATGATTGAAAATTTTCAAAGTCTATCTTCCTAAGATGGAGTCGAGTCCCATCAATTCTTATATATTTGAGTGAGTTTGCAACATCTTGGTCAGATATCGTCGATTTACATCCATTGAAGCAGATTGAGGTCGATTGTCACTCTGTGAATTTCAACATTTCTTATATATTTGAGTGAGTTTGTATCTAACTTTGTCAGATATCATCGAATAACATCCATTGAAGCCCATTGAAGTCAACTGTCACTTTGTGTTAATTGAAAATTTTCAAAGTCTATCTTCCTCATTTGAAGTCGAATTTCAACATTTCTTATTTATTTGAGTGGGTTCGCATCTAACTTTGTCAGATATCATCGAATAACATCCATTGAAGCCCATTGAGGTCAACTGTCACTTTGTGTTAATTGAAAATTTTCAAAGTCTATCTTCCTCATTTGAAGTCGAATTTCAACATTTCTTATATATTTGAGTGAGTTCGCATCTAACTTTGTCAGATATCATCGAATAACATCCATTGAAGCCCATTGAGGTCAACTGTCACTTTGTGTTAATTGAAAATTTTCAAAGTCTATCTTCCTCATATGAAGTCGAATTTCATCATTTCTTATATATTTGAGTGAGTTCGCATCTAACTTTGTTAGATATCATCGAATAACATCCATTGAAGCCCATTGAGGTCAACTGTCACTTTGTGTTAATTGAAAATTTTCAAAGTCTATCTTCCTCATATGAAGTCGAATTTCAACATTTCTTATATATTTGAGTGTGTTCGCGTGTAACTTTGTCAGATATCGTCGATTAACATCCATTGAAGCCCATTGAAGTCAACTGTCACTTTGTGTTAATTGAAAATTTTCAAAGTCTATCTTCCTCATTTGAAGTCGAATTTCAACATTTCTTATATATTTGAGTGAGTTCGCGTGTAACTTTGTCAGATATCGTCGATTAACATCCATTGAAGCCCATTGAAGTCAACTGTCACTTTGTTTTAATTAAAAATTTTCAAAGTCTATCTTCCTCATTTGAAGTCGAATTTCAACATTTCTTATATATTTGAGTGAGTTCGCATCTAACTTTGTCAGATATCGTCGATTAACATCCATTGAAGTCCTTTGAAGTCAACTGTCACTTTGTTTTAATTAAAAATTTTCAAAGTCTATCTTCCTCATTTGGAGTCGAATTTCAACATTTCTTATATATTTGAGTGAGTTTGTATCTAACTTTGTCAGATATCGTCGATTAACATCCATTGAAGACCATTGAATTCAACTGTCACTTTGTGTTAATTGAAAATTTTCAAAGTCTATCTTCCTCATTTGAAGTGGAATTTCAACATTTCTTATATATTTGAGTGAGTTCGCGTGTAACTTTGTCAGATATCGTCGATTAACATCCATTGAAGCCCTTTGAAGTCAACTGTCACTTTGTTTTAATTAAAAATTTTCAAAGTCTATCTTCCTCATTTGGAGTCGAATTTCAACATTTCTTATATATTTGAGTGAGTTTGTATCTAACTTTGTCAGATATCGTCGATTAACATCCATTG
This sequence comes from Diorhabda sublineata, assembly GCF_026230105.1. Taxonomy (NCBI): domain Eukaryota; kingdom Metazoa; phylum Arthropoda; class Insecta; order Coleoptera; family Chrysomelidae; genus Diorhabda; species Diorhabda sublineata. The sequence goes on along the minus strand of NC_079484.1, from coordinate 16,345,295 downwards.
AAGACCATTGAATTCAACTGTCACTTTGTGTTAATTGAAAATTTTCAAAGTCTATCTTCCTCATTTGAAGTGGAATTTCAACATTTCTTATATATTTGAGTGAGATCGCATCTAACTTTGTTAGATATCATCGAATAACATCCATTGAAGCTCATTGAGGTCGATGGTCACTTTGTGTTAATTGAAAATTTTCAAAGTCTATCTTCCTCATTTGAAGTCGAATTTCAACATTTCTTATATATTTGAGTGAGTTCGCATCTAACTTTGTTAGATATCATCGAATAACATCCATTGAAGCCCATTGAGGTCAACTGTCACTTTGTGTTAATTGAAAATTTTCAAAGTCTATCTTCCTCATTCGAAGTCGAATTTCAACATTTCTTATATATTTGAGTGAGTTCGCATCTAACTTTGTCAGATATCATCGAATAACATCCATTGAAGCCCATTGAGGTCAACTGTCACTTTGTGTTAATTGAAAATTTTCAAAGTCTATCTTCCTCATTTGAAGTGGAATTTCAACATTTCTTATATATTTGAGTGAGATCGCATCTAACTTTGTTAGATATCATCGAATAACATCCATTGAAGCTCATTGAGGTCGATGGTCACTTTGTGTTAATTGAAAATTTTCAAAGTCTATCTTCCTCATTTGAAGTGGAATTTCAACATTTCTTATATATTTGAGTGAGATCGCATCTAACTTTGTTAGATATCATCGAATAACATCCATTGAAGCTCATTGAGGTCGATGGTCACTTTGTGTTAATTGAAAATTTTCAAAGTCTATCTTCCTCATTTGAAGTCGAATTTCAACATTTCTTATATATTTGAGTGAGTTCGCATCTAACTTTGTCAGATATCATCGAATAACATCCATTGAAGCCCATTGAGGTCAACTGTCACTTTGTGTTAATTGAAAATTTTCAAAGTCTATCTTCCTCATATGAAGTCGAATTTCATAATTTCTTATATATTTGAGTGAGTTCGCATCTAACTTTGTCAGATATCATCGAATAACATCCATTGAAGCCCATTGAGGTCAACTGTCACTTTGTGTTAATTGAAAATTTTCAAAGTCTATCTTCCTCATATGAAGTCGAATTTCATCATTTCTTATATATTTGAGTGAGTTCGCATCTAACTTTGTTAGATATCATCGAATAACATCCATTGAAGCTCATTGAGGTCGATGGTCACTTTGTGTTAATTGAAAATTTTCAAAGTCTATCTTCCTCATTTGAAGTCGAATTTCAACATTTCTTATATATTTGAGTGAGTTCGCATCTAACTTTGTTAGATATCATCGAATAACATCCATTGAAGCCCATTGAGGTCAACTGTCACTTTGTGTTAATTGAAAATTTTCAAAGTCTATCTTCCTCATTCGAAGTCGAATTTCAACATTTCTTATTTATTTGAGTGAGATCGCATCTAACTTTGTTAGATATCATCGAATAACATCCATTGAAGCTCATTGAGGTCGATGGTCACTTTGTGTTAATTGAAAATTTTCAAAGTCTATCTTCCTCATTTGAAGTCGAATTTCAACATTTCTTATATATTTGAGTGAGTTCGCATCTAACTTTGTCAGATATCATCGAATAACATCCATTGAAGCCCATTGAGGTCAACTGTCACTTTGTGTTAATTGAAAATTTTCAAAGTCTATCTTCCTCATATGAAGTCGAATTTCATAATTTCTTATATATTTGAGTGAGTTCGCATCTAACTTTGTTAGATATCATCGAATAACATCCATTGAAGCCCATTGAGGTCAACTGTCACTTTGTGTTAATTGAAAATTTTCAAAGTCTATCTTCCTCATATGAAGTCGAATTGCAACATTTCTTATATATTTGAGTGAGTTCGCGTGTAACTTTGTCAGATATCGTCGATTAACATCCATTGAAGCCCATTGAAGTCAACTGTCACTTTGTGTTAATTGAAAATTTTCAAAGTCTATCTTCCTCATTTGAAGTCGAATTTCAACATTTCTTATATATTTGAGTGAGTTCGCGTGTAACTTTGTCAGATATCGTCGATTAACATCCATTGAAGCCCATTGAAGTCAACTGTCACTTTGTGTTAATTGAAAATTTTCAAAGTCTATCTTCCTCATTTGAAGTCGAATTTCAACATTTCTTATATATTTGAGTGAGTTCGCATCTAACTTTGTCAGATATCGTCGATTAACATCCATTGAAGTCCTTTGAAGTCAACTGTCACTTTGTTTTAATTAAAAATTTTCAAAGTCTATCTTCCTCATTTGGAGTCGAATTTCAACATTTCTTATATATTTGAGTGAGTTTGTATCTAACTTTGTCAGATATCGTCGATTAACATCCATTGAAGACCATTGAATTCAACTGTCACTTTGTGTTAATTGAAAATTTTCAAAGTCTATCTTCCTCATTTGAAGTGGAATTTCAACATTTCTTATATATTTGAGTGAGTTCGCATCTAACTTTGTCAGATATCGTCGATTAACATCCATTGAAGCCCTTTGAAGTCAACTGTCACTTTGTTTTAATTAAAAATTTTCAAAGTCTATCTTCCTAATTTGGAGTCGAATTTCAACATTTCTTATATATTTGAGTGAGTTTGTATCTAACTTTGTCAGATATCATCGAATAACATCCATTGAAGCCCATTGAATTCAACTGTCACTTTGTGTTAATTGAAAATTTTCAAAGTCTATCTTCCTCATTTGAATTCGAATTTCAACATTTCTTATATATTTGAGTGAGTTTGTATCTAACTTTGTCAGATATCATCGAATAGCATACATTGAAGCCCATTGAGGTCAACTGTCACTTTGTGTTAATTGAAAATTTTCAAAGTCTATCTTCCTCATTTGAATTCGAATTTCAACATTTCTTATATATTTGAGTGAGTTCGCATCTAAAGTGGTCAGATATCATCGAATAACATCCATTGAAGCCCATTGAAGTCAACTGTCGCTTTGTTTTAATTAAAAATTTTCAATGTCTATCTTCCTAATTTGGAGTCGAATTTCAACATTTCTTATATATTTGAGTGAGTTTGTATGTAACTTTGTCAGATATCATCGAATAGCATACATTGAAGCCCATTGAGGTCAACTGTCACTTTGTGTTAATTGAAAATTTTCAAAGTCTATCTTCCTCATTTGAAGTCAAATTTCAACATTTCTTATATATTTGAGTGAGATCGCGTCTAACTTTGTCAGATATCGTCGATTAACATTCATTGAAGCCCATTGAAGTCAACTGTCACTTTGTGTTAATTGAAAATTTTCAAAGTCTATCTTCCTCATTTGAAGTCGAATTTCAACATTTCTTATATATTTGAGTGAGTTTGTATCTAACTTTGTCAGATATCATCGAATAGCATACATTGAAGCCCATTGAGGTCAACTGTCACTTTGTGTTAATTGAAAATTTTCAAAGTCTATCTTCCTCATTTGAATTCGAATTTCAACATTTCTTATATATTTGAGTGAGTTCGCATCTAAAGTGGTCAGATATCATCGAATAACATCCATTGAAGCCCATTGAAGTCAACTGTCGCTTTGTTTTAATTAAAAATTTTCAATGTCTATCTTCCTAATTTGGAGTCGAATTTCAACATTTCTTATATATTTGAGTGAGTTTGTATGTAACTTTGTCAGATATCATCGAATAGCATACATTGAAGCCCATTGAGGTCAACTGTCACTTTGTGTTAATTGAAAATTTTCAAAGTCTATCTTCCTCATTTGAAGTCGAATTTCAACATTTCTTATTTATTTGGGTGAGATCGCATCTAACTTTGTCAGATATCATCGAATAACATCCATTGAAGCCCTTTGAAGTCAACTGTCACTTTGTGTTAATTGAACATTTTCAAAGTCTATCTTCCTCATTTGAAGTCGAATTTCAACATTTCTTATATATTTGACTGAGTTCGCATCTAACTTTGTCAGATATCATCGAATAACATCCATTGAAGCCCTTTGAAGTCAACTGTCACTTTGTGTTAATTGAACATTTTCAAAGTCTATCTTCCTCATTTGAAGTCGAATTTCAACATTTCTTATATATTTGACTGAGTTCGCATCTAACTTTGTCAGATATCATCGAATAACATCCATTGGAGCCCATTGAAGTCAACTGTCACTTTGTGTTAATTGAAAATTTTCAAAGTCTATCTTCCTCATTTGAAGTCTAATTTCAACATTTCTTATTTATTTGAGTGAGATCGCATCTAACTTTGTCAGATATCATCGAATAACATCCATTGAAGCCCATTGAGGTCAACTGTCACTTTGTGTTAATTGAAAATTTTCAAAGTCTATCTTCCTCATATGAAGTCGAATTTCATCATTTCTTATATATTTGAGTGAGTTCGCATCTAACTTTGTTAGATATCATCGAATAACATCCATTGAAGCCCATTGAGGTCAACTGTCACTTTGTGTTAATTGAAAATTTTCAAAGTCTATCTTCCTCATATGAAGTCGAATTTCAACATTTCTTATATATTTGAGTGAGTTCGCGTGTAACTTTGTCAGATATCGTCGATTAACATCCATTGAAGCCCATTGAAGTCAACTGTCACTTTGTGTTAATTGAAAATTTTCAAAGTCTATCTTCCTCATTTGAAGTCGAATTTCAACATTTCTTATATATTTGAGTGAGTTCGCGTGTAACTTTGTCAGATATCGTCGATTAACATCCATTGAAGCCCATTGAAGTCAACTGTCACTTTGTGTTAATTGAAAATTTTCAAAGTCTATCTTCCTCATTCGAAGTCGAATTTCAACATTTCTTATTTATTTGAGTGAGATCGCATCTAACTTTGTCAGATATCATCGAATAACATCCATTGAAGCCCATTGAAGTCAACTGTCACTTTGTGTTAATTGAAAATTTTCAAAGTCTATCTTCCTCATTTGAAGTCGAATTTCAACATTTCTTATATATTTGAGTGAGATCGCATCTAACTTTGTTAGATATCATCGAATAACATCCATTGAAGCTCATTGAGGTCGATGGTCACTTTGTGTTGATTGAAAATTTTCAAAGTCTATCTTCCTCATTCGAAGTCGAATTTCAACATTTCTTATTTATTTGAGTGAGATCGCATCTAACTTTGTCAGATATCGTCGATTAACATCCATTGAAGCCCATTGAGGTCAACTGTCACTTTGTGTTAATTGAAAATTTTCAAAGTCTATCTTCCTCATTCGAAGTCGAATTTCAACATTTCTTATTTATTTGAGTGAGATCGCATCTAACTTTGTTAGATATCATCGAATAACATCCATTGAAGCTCATTGAGGTCGATGGTCACTTTGTGTTGATTGAAAATTTTCAAAGTCTATCTTCCTCATTTGAAGTCGAATTTCAACATTTCTTATATATTTGAGTGAGTTCGCATCTAACTTTGTCAGATATCATCGAATAACATCCATTGAAGCCCATTGAAGTCAACTGTCACTTTGTGTTAATTGAAAATTTTCAAAGTCTATCTTCCTCATTTGAAGTCGAATTTCAACATTTCTTATATATTTGAGTGAGTTCGCATCTAACTTTGTCAGATATCATCGAATAACATCCATTGAAGCCCATTGAAGTCAACTGTCACTTTGTGTTAATTGAAAATTTTCAAAGTCTACCTTCCTCATTTGAAGACGAATTTCAACATTTCTTGTATATTTGAGTGAGATCGCATCTAACTTTGTCAGTTATCATCGAATAACATCCATTGAAGCCCATTGAAGTCAACTGTCACTTTGTGTTAATTGAAAATTTTTAAAGTCTATCTTCCTAATTTGGAGTCGAATTTCAACATTTCTTATATATTTGAGTGAGTTTGTATCTAACTTTGTCAGATATCGTCGATTAACATCCATTGAAGCCCATTGAGGTCAACTGTCACTTTGTGTTAATTGAAAATTTTCAAAGTCTATCTTCCTCATTTGAAGTCGAATTTCAACATTTCTTATATATTTGAGTGAGTTCGCATCTAACTTTGTCAGATATCATCGAATAACATCCATTGAAGCCCATTGAAGTCAACTGTCACTTTGTGTTAATTGAAAATTTTCAAAGTCTATCTTCCTCATTTGAAGTCGTATTTCAACATTTCTTATTTATTTGAGTGAGATCGCATCTAACTTTGTCAGATATCATCGAATAACATCCATTGAAGCCCATTGAAGTCAACTGTCACTTTGTGTTAATTGAAAATTTTCAAAGTCTATCTTCCTAATTTGGAGTCGAATTTCAACATTTCTTATATATTTGAGTGAGTTTGTATCTAACTTTGTCAGATATCGTCGATTAACATCCATTGAAGCCCATTGAGGTCAACTGTCACTTTGTGTTAATTGAAAATTTTCAAAGTCTATCTTCCTCATTCGAAGTCGAATTTCAACATTTCTTATTTATTTGAGTGAGATCGCATCTAACTTTGTTAGATATCATCGAATAACATCCATTGAAGCTCATTGAGGTCGATGGTCACTTTGTATTGATTGAAAATTTTCAAAGTCTATCTTCCTCATTTGAAGTCGAATTTCAACATTTCTTATATATTTGAGTGAGATCGCATCTAACTTTGTTAGATATCATCGAACAACATCCATTGAAGCCCATTGAAGTCAACTGTCACTTTGTGTTAATTGAAAATTTTCAAAGTCTATCTTCCTAATTTGGAGTCGAATTTCAACATTTCTTATATATTTGAGTGAGTTTGTATCTAACTTTGTCAGATATCGTCGATTAACATCCATTGAAGCCCATTGAGGTCAACTGTCACTTTGTGTTAATTGAAAATTTTCAAAGTCTATCTTCCTCATTTGAAGTCGAATTTCAACATTTCTTATATATTTGAGTGAGTTCGCATCTAACTTTGTCAGATATCATCGAATAACATCCATTGAAGCCCATTGAAGTCAACTGTCACTTTGTGTTAATTGAAAATTTTCAAAGTCTATCTTCCTCATTTGAAGTCGAATTTCAACATTTCTTATATATTTGAGTGAGATCGCATCTAACTTTGTTAGATATCTTCGAATACCATCCATTGAAGCCCATTGAAGTCAACTGTCACTTTGTTTTAATTAAAAATTTTCAAAGTCTATCTTCCTCATTTGAAGTCGAATTCCAACATTTCTTATATATTTGAGTAAGTTTCTATCTAACTTTGTCAGATATCGTCGATTAACATCCATTGAAGCCCATTGAGGTCAACTGTCACTTTGTGTTAATTGAAAATTTTCAAAGTCTATCTTCCTCATTCGAAGTCGAATTTCAACATTTCTTATTTATTCGAGTGCGATCGCGTCTAACTTTGTCAGATATCATCGAATAACATCCATTGAAGCTCATTGAGGTCGATGGTCACTTTGGGTTAATTGAACATTTTCAAAGTCTATCTTCCTCATTTGAAGTCGAATTTCAACATTTCTTATTTATTTGAGTGAGATGGCGTCTAACTTTGTCAGATATCATCGATTAACATCCATTGAAGCCCATTGAAGTCAACTGTCACTTTGTGTTAATTGAAAATTTTCAAAGTCTATCTTCCTCATTTGAAGTCGAATTTCAACATTTCTTATTTATTTGAGTGAGATCGCGTCTAACTTTGTCTGATATCGTCGATTAACATCCATTGAAGCCCATTGAAGTCAACTGTCACTTTGTGTTAATTGAAAATTTTCAAAGTCTATCTTCCTCATTCGAAGTCGAATTTCAATATTTCTTATTTATTCGAGTGCGATCGCGTCTAACTTTGTCAGATATCATCGAATAACATCCATTGAAGCTCATTGAGGTCGATGGTCACTTTGGGTTAATTGAACATTTTCAAAGTCTATCTTCCTCATTTGAAGTCGAATTTCAACATTTCTTATTTATTTGAGTGAGATCGCGTCTAACTTTGTCAGATATCGTCGATTAACATCCATTGAAGCCCATTGAAGTCAACTGTCACTTTGTGTTAATTGAAAATTTTCAAAGTCTATCTTCCTCATTTGAAGTCGAATTTCAACATTTCTTATTTATTTGAGTGAGATCGCGTCTAACTTTGTCAGATATCGTCGATTAACATCCATTGAAGCCCATTGAAGTCAACTGTCACTTTGTGTTAATTGAAAATTTTCAAAGTCTATCTTCCTCATTCGAAGTCGAATTTCAACATTTCTTATTTATTCGAGTGCGATCGCGTCTAACTTTGTCAGATATCATCGAATAACATCCATTGAAGCTCATTGAGGTCGATGGTCACTTTGGGTTAATTGAACATTTTCAAAGTCTATCTTCCTCATTTGAAGTCGAATTTCAACATTTCTTATTTATTTGAGTGAGATGGCGTCTAACTTTGTCAGATATCATCGATTAACATCCATTGAAGCCCATTGAAGTCAACTGTCACTTTGTGTTAATTGAAAATTTTCAAAGTCTATCTTCCTCATTTGAAGTCGAATTTCAACATTTCTTATTTATTCGAGTGCGATCGCGTCTAACTTTTTCAGATATCATCGAATAACATCCATTGAAGCTCATTGAGGTCGATGGTCACTTTGGGTTAATTGAAAATTTTCAAAGTCTATCTTCCTCATTTGAAGTCGAATTTCAACATTTCTTATTTATTTGAGTGAGATCGCGTCTAACTTTGTCAGATATCGTCGATTAACATCCATTGAAGCCCATTGAGGTCAACTGTCACTTTGTGTTAATTGAAAATTTTCAAAGTCTATCTTCCTCATTCGAAGTCGAATTTCAACATTTCTTATTTATTCGAGTGCGATCGCGTCTAACTTTGTCAGATATCATCGAATAACATCCATTGAAGCTCATTGAGGTCGATGGTCACTTTGGGTTAATTGAACATTTTCAAAGTCTATCTTCCTCATTTGAAGTCGAATTTCAACATTTCTTATTTATTTGAGTGAGATGGCGTCTAACTTTGTCAGATATCATCGATTAACATCCATTGAAGCCCATTGAAGTCAACTGTCACTTTGTGTTAATTGAAAATTTTCAAAGTCTATCTTCCTCATTTGAAGTCGAATTTCAACATTTCTTATTTATTTGAGTGAGATCGCGTCTAACTTTGTCAGATATCATCGAATAACATCCATTGAAGCTCATTGAGGTCGATGGTCACTTTGGGTTAATTGAACATTTTCAAAGTCTATCTTCCTCATTTGAAGTCGAATTTCAACATTTCTTATTTATTTGAGTGAGATGGCGTCTAACTTTGTCAGATATCATCGATTAACATCCATTGAAGCCCATTGAAGTCAACTGTCACTTTGTGTTAATTGAAAATTTTCAAAGTCTATCTTCCTCATTTGAAGTCGAATTTCAACATTTCTTATTTATTTGAGTGAGATCGCGTCTAACTTTGTCTGATATCGTCGATTAACATCCATTGAAGCCCATTGAAGTCAACTGTCACTTTGTGTTAATTGAAAATTTTCAAAGTCTATCTTCCTCATTTGAAGTCGAATTTCAACATTTCTTATATATTTGAGTGAGTTCGCATCTAACTTTGTCAGATATCGTCGATTAACATCCATTGAAGTCCTTTGAAGTCAACTGTCACTTTGTTTTAATTAAAAATTTTCAAAGTCTATCTTCCTCATTTGGAGTCGAATTTCAACATTTCTTATATATTTGAGTGAGTTTGTATCTAACTTTGTCAGATATCGTCGATTAACATCCATTGAAGACCATTGAATTCAACTGTCACTTTGTGTTAATTGAAAATTTTCAAAGTCTATCTTCCTCATTTGAAGTGGAATTTCAACATTTCTTATATATTTGAGTGAGTTCGCATCTAACTTTGTCAGATATCGTCGATTAACATCCATTGAAGCCCTTTGAAGTCAACTGTCACTTTGTTTTAATTAAAAATTTTCAAAGTCTATCTTCCTAATTTGGAGTCGAATTTCAACATTTCTTATATATTTGAGTGAGTTTGTATCTAACTTTGTCAGATATCATCGAATAACATCCATTGAAGCCCATTGAATTCAACTGTCACTTTGTGTTAATTGAAAATTTTCAAAGTCTATCTTCCTCATTTGAATTAGAATTTCAACATTTCTTATATATTTGAGTGAGTTTGTATCTAACTTTGTCAGATATCATCGAATAGCATACATTGAAGCCCATTGAGGTCAACTGTCACTTTGTGTTAATTGAAAATTTTCAAAGTCTATCTTCCTTATTTGAATTCGAATTTCAACATTTCTTATATATTTGAGTGAGTTCGCATCTAACGTGGTCAGATATCATCGAATAACATCCATTGAAGCCCATTGAAGTCAACTGTCACTTTGTGTTAATTGAAAATTTTCAAAGTCTATCTTCCTCATTTGAAGTCGAATTTCAACATTTCTTATTTATTTGAGTGAGTTTGTATGTAACTTTGTCAAATATCATCGAATAGCATACATTGAAGCCCATTGAGGTCAACTGTCACTTTGTGTTAATTGAAAATTTTCAAAGTCTATCTTCCTCATTTGAAGTCAAATTTCAACATTTCTTATATATTTGAGTGAGATCGCGTCTAACTTTGTCAGATATCGTCGATTAACATTCATTGAAGCCCATTGAAGTCAACTGTCACTTTGTGTTAATTGAAAATTTTCAAAGTCTATCTTCCTCATTTGAAGTCGAATTTCAACATTTCTTATTTATTTGGGTGAGATCGCATCTAACTTTGTCAGATATCATCGAATAACATCCATTGAAGCCCTTTGAAGTCAACTGTCACTTTGTGTTAATTGAACATTTTCAAAGTCTATCTTCCTCATTTGAAGTCGAATTTCAACATTTCTTATATATTTGACTGAGTTCGCATCTAACTTTGTCAGATATCATCGAATAACATCCATTGAAGCCCTTTGAAGTCAACTGTCACTTTGTGTTAATTGAACATTTTCAAAGTCTATCTTCCTCATTTGAAGTCGAATTTCAACATTTCTTATATATTTGACTGAGTTCGCATCTAACTTTGTCAGATATCATCGAATAACATCCATTGAAGCCCATTGAAGTCAACTGTCACTTTGTGTTAATTGAAAATTTTCAAAGTCTATCTTCCTCATTTGAAGTCTAATTTCAACATTTCTTATTTATTTGAGTGAGATCGCATCTAACTTTGTCAGATATCATCGAATAACATCCATTGAAGCCCATTGAGGTCAACTGTCACTTTGTGTTAATTGAAAATTTTCAAAGTCTATCTTCCTCATATGAAGTCGAATTTCATCATTTCTTATATATTTGAGTGAGTTCGCATCTAACTTTGTTAGATATCATCGAATAACATCCATTGAAGCCCATTGAGGTCAACTGTCACTTTGTGTTAATTGAAAATTTTCAAAGTCTATCTTCCTCATATGAAGTCGAATTTCAACATTTCTTATATATTTGAGTGAGTTCGCGTGTAACTTTGTCAGATATCGTCGATTAACATCCATTGAAGCCCATTGAAGTCAACTGTCACTTTGTGTTAATTGAAAATTTTCAAAGTCTATCTTCCTCATTTGAAGTCGAATTTCAACATTTCTTATATATTTGAGTGAGTTCGCGTGTAACTTTGTCAGATATCGTCGATTAACATCCATTGAAGCCCATTGAAGTCAACTGTCACTTTGTGTTAATTGAAAATTTTCAAAGTCTATCTTCCTCATTTGAAGTCGAATTTCAACATTTCTTATATATTTGAGTGAGTTCGCATCTAACTTTGTCAGATATCGTCGATTAACATCCATTGAAGTCCTTTGAAGTCAACTGTCACTTTGTTTTAATTAAAAATTTTCAAAGTCTATCTTCCTCATTTGGAGTCGAATTTCAACATTTCTTATAAATTTGAGTGAGTTTGTATCTAACTTTGTCAGATATCATCGAATAACATCCATCGAAGCCCATTGAATTCAACTGTCACTTTGTGTTAATTGAAAATTTTCAAAGTCTATCTTCCTCATTTGAATTCGAATTTCAACATTTCTTATATATTTGAGTGAGTTTGTATCTAACTTTGTCAGATATCGTCGATTAACATCCATTGAAGACCATTGAATTCAACTGTCACTTTGTGTTAATTGAAAATTTTCAAAGTCTATCTTCCTCATTTGAAGTGGAATTTCAACATTTCTTATATATTTGAGTGAGTTCGCATCTAACTTTGTCAGATATCGTCGATTAACATCCATTGAAGCCCTTTGAAGTCAACTGTCACTTTGTTTTAATTAAAAATTTTCAAAGTCTATCTTCCTAATTTGGAGTCGAATTTCAACATTTCTTATATATTTGAGTGAGTTTGTATCTAACTTTGTCAGATATCATCGAATAACATCCATTGAAGCCCATTGAATTCAACTGTCACTTTGTGTTAATTGAAAATTTTCAAAGTCTATCTTCCTCATTTGAATTCGAATTTCAACATTTCTTATATATTTGAGTGAGTTTGTATCTAACTTTGTCAGATATCATCGAATAGCATACATTGAAGCCCATTGAGGTCAACTGTCACTTTGTGTTAATTGAAAATTTTCAAAGTCTATCTTCCTCATTTGAATTCGAATTTCAACATTTCTTATATATTTGAGTGAGTTCGCATCTAACGTGGTCAGATATCATCGAATAACATCCATTGAAGCCCATTGAAGTCAACTGTCGCTTTGTTTTAATTAAAAATTTTCAATGTCTATCTTCCTAATTTGGAGTCGAATTTCAACATTTCTTATATATTTGAGTGAGTTTGTATGTAACTTTGTCAGATATCATCGAATAGCATACATTGAAGCCCATTGAGGTCAACTGTCACTTTGTGTTAATTGAAAATTTTCAAAGTCTATCTTCCTCATTTGAAGTCAAATTTCAACATTTCTTATATATTTGAGTGAGATCGCGTCTAACTTTGTCAGATATCGTCGATTAACATTCATTGAAGCCCATTGAAGTCAACTGTCACTTTGTGTTAATTGAAAATTTTCAAAGTCTATCTTCCTCATTTGAAGTCGAATTTCAACATTTCTTATTTATTTGGGTGAGATCGCATCTAACTTTGTCAGATATCATCGAATAACATCCATTGAAGCCCTTTGAAGTCAACTGTCACTTTGTGTTAATTGAACATTTTCAAAGTCTATCTTCCTCATTTGAAGTCGAATTTCAACATTTCTTATATATTTGACTGAGTTCGCATCTAACTTTGTCAGATATCATCGAATAACATCCATTGAAGCCCTTTGAAGTCAACTGTCACTTTGTGTTAATTGAACATTTTCAAAGTCTATCTTCCTCATTTGAAGTCAAATTTCAACATTTCTTATATATTTGAGTGAGATCGCGTCTAACTTTGTCAGATATCGTCGATTAACATTCATTGAAGCCCATTGAAGTCAACTGTCACTTTGTGTTAATTGAAAATTTTCAAAGTCTATCTTCCTCATTTGAAGTCGAATTTCAACATTTCTTATTTATTTGGGTGAGATCGCATCTAACTTTGTCAGATATCATCGAATAACATCCATTGAAGCCCTTTGAAGTCAACTGTCACTTTGTGTTAATTGAACATTTTCAAAGTCTATCTTCCTCATTTGAAGTCGAATTTCAACATTTCTTATATATTTGACTGAGTTCGCATCTAACTTTGTCAGATATCATCGAATAACATCCATTGAAGCCCATTGAAGTCAACTGTCACTTTGTGTTAATTGAAAATTTTCAAAGTCTATCTTCCTCATTTGAAGTCGAATTTCAACATTTCTTATATATTTGAGTGAGATCGCATCTAACTTTGTTAGATATCATCGAATAACATCCATTGAAGCTCATTGAGGTCGATGGTCACTTTGTGTTGATTGAAAATTTTCAAAGTCTATCTTCCTCATTTGAAGTCTAATTTCAACATTTCTTATTTATTTGAGTGAGATCGCATCTAACTTTTTCAGATATCATCGAATAACATCCATTGAAGCCCATTGAAGTCAACTGTCACTTTGTGTTAATTGAAAATTTTCAAAGTCTATCTTCCTCATTTGAAGTCGAATTTCAACATTTCTTATATATTTGAGTGAGATCGCATCTAACTTTGTTAGATATCATCGAATAACATCCATTGAAGCTCATTGAGGTCGATGGTCACTTTGTGTTGATTGAAAATTTTCAAAGTCTATCTTCCTCATTCGAAGTCGAATTTCAACATTTCTTATTTATTTGAGTGAGATCGCATCTAACTTTGTCAGATATCGTCGATTAACATCCATTGAAGCCCATTGAGGTCAACTGTCACTTTGTGTTAATTGAAAATTTTCAAAGTCTATCTTCCTCATTCGAAGTCGAATTTCAACATTTCTTATTTATTTGAGTGAGATCGCATCTAACTTTGTTAGATATCATCGAATAACATCCATTGAAGCTCATTGAGGTCGATGGTCACTTTGTGTTGATTGAAAATTTTCAAAGTCTATCTTCCTCATTCGAAGTCGAATTTCAACATTTCTTATTTATTTGAGTGAGATCGCATCTAACTTTGTCAGATATCGTCGATTAACATCCATTGAAGCCCATTGAGGTCAACTGTCACTTTGTGTTAATTGAAAATTTTCAAAGTCTATCTTCCTCATTCGAAGTCGAATTTCAACATTTCTTATTTATTTGAGTGAGATCGCATCTAACTTTGTTAGATATCATCGAATAACATCCATTGAAGCTCATTGAGGTCGATGGTCACTTTGTGTTGATTGAAAATTTTCAAAGTCTATCTTCCTCATTTGAAGTCGAATTTCAACATTTCTTATATATTTGAGTGAGTTCGCATCTAACTTTGTCAGATATCATCGAATAACATCCATTGAAGCCCATTGAAGTCAACTGTCACTTTGTGTTAATTGAAAATTTTCAAAGTCTATCTTCCTCATTTGAAGTCGAATTTCAACATTTCTTATATATTTGAGTGAGTTCGCATCTAACTTTGTCAGATATCATCGAATAACATCCATTGAAGCCCATTGAAGTCAACTGTCACTTTGTGTTAATTGAAAATTTTCAAAGTCTACCTTCCTCATTTGAAGACGAATTTCAACATTTCTTGTATATTTGAGTGAGATCGCATCTAACTTTGTCAGTTATCATCGAATAACATCCATTGAAGCCCATTGAAGTCAACTGTCACTTTGTGTTAATTGAAAATTTTTAAAGTCTATCTTCCTAATTTGGAGTCGAATTTCAACATTTCTTATATATTTGAGTGAGTTTGTATCTAACTTTGTCAGATATCGTCGATTAACATCCATTGAAGCCCATTGAGGTCAACTGTCACTTTGTGTTAATTGAAAATTTTCAAAGTCTATCTTCCTCATTTGAAGTCGAATTTCAACATTTCTTATATATTTGAGTGAGATCGCATCTAACTTTGTCAGATATCATCGAATAACATCCATTGAAGCCCATTGAAGTCAACTGTCACTTTGTGTTAATTGAAAATTTTCAAAGTCTATCTTCCTCATTTGAAGTCGTATTTCAACATTTCTTATTTATTTGAGTGAGATCGCATCTAACTTTGTCAGATATCATCGAATAACATCCATTGAAGCCCATTGAAGTCAACTGTCACTTTGTGTTAATTGAAAATTTTCAAAGTCTATCTTCCTCATTTGAAGTCGTATTTCAACATTTCTTATTTATTTGAGTGAGATCGCATCTAACTTTGTCAGATATCATCGAATAACATCCATTGAAGCCCATTGAAGTCAACTGTCACTTTGTGTTAATTGAAAATTTTTAAAGTCTATCTTCCTAATTTGGAGTCGAATTTCAACATTTCTTATATATTTGAGTGAGTTTGTATCTAACTTTGTCAGATATCGTCGATTAACATCCATTGAAGCCCATTGAGGTCAACTGTCACTTTGTGTTAATTGAAAATTTTCAAAGTCTATCTTCCTCATTTGAAGTCGAATTTCAACATTTCTTATATATTTGAGTGAGTTCGCATCTAACTTTGTCAGATATCATCGAATAACATCCATTGAAGCCCATTGAAGTCAACTGTCACTTTGTGTTAATTGAAAATTTTCAAAGTCTATCTTCCTCATTTGAAGTCGAATTTCAACATTTCTTATATATTTGAGTGAGATCGCATCTAACTTTGTTAGATATCATCGAATACCATCCATTGAAGCCCATTGAAGTCAACTGTCACTTTGTTTTAATTAAAAATTTTCAAAGTCTATCTTCCTCATTTGAAGTCGAATTCCAACATTTCTTATATATTTGAGTAAGTTTCTATCTAACTTTGTCAGATATCGTCGATTAACATCCATTGAAGCCCATTGAGGTCAACTGTCACTTTGTGTTAATTGAAAATTTTCAAAGTCTATCTTCCTCATTCGAAGTCGAATTTCAACATTTCTTATTTATTCGAGTGCGATCGCGTCTAACTTTGTCAGATATCATCGAATAACATCCATTGAAGCTCATTGAGGTCGATGGTCACTTTGGGTTAATTGAACATTTTCAAAGTCTATCTTCCTCATTTGAAGTCGAATTTCAACATTTCTTATTTATTTGAGTGAGATGGCGTCTAACTTTGTCAGATATCATCGATTAACATCCATTGAAGCCCATTGAAGTCAACTGTCACTTTGTGTTAATTGAAAATTTTCAAAGTCTATCTTCCTCATTTGAAGTCGAATTTCAACATTTCTTATTTATTTGAGTGAGATCGCGTCTAACTTTGTCTGATATCGTCGATTAACATCCATTGAAGCCCATTGAAGTCAACTGTCACTTTGTGTTAATTGAACATTTTCAAAGTCTATCTTCCTCATTTGAAGTCGAATTTCAACATTTCTTATTTATTTGAGTGAGATCGCGTCTAACTTTGTCAGATATCGTCGATTAACATCCATTGAAGCCCATTGAAGTCAACTGTCACTTTGTTTTAATTGAACATTTTCAAAGTCTATCTTCCTCATTCGAAGTCGAATTTCAACATTTCTTATTTATTTGAGTGAGATCGCATCTAACTTTGTTAGATATCATCGAATAACATCCATTGAAGCTCATTGAGGTCGATGGTCACTTTGTGTTGATTGAAAATTTTCAAAGTCTATCTTCCTCATTTGAAGTCGAATTTCAACATTTCTTATATATTTGAGCGAGTTCGCATCTAACTTCGTCAGATATCATCGAATAACATCCATTGAAGCCCTTTGAAGTCAACTGTCACTTTGTGTTAATTGAACATTTTCAAAGTCTATCTTCCTCATTTGAAGTCGAATTTCAACATTTCTTATATATTTGTGTGAGTTCGCATCTAACTTTGTCAGATATCATCGAATAACATCCATTGAAGCCCATTGAAGTCAACTGTCGCTTTGTGTTAATTGAACATTTTCAAAGTCTATCTTCCTCATTTGAAGTCGAATTTCAACATTTCGTATTTATTTGAGTGAGATCGCATCTAACTTTGTCAGATATCATCGAATAACATCCATTGAAGCCCTTTGAAGTCGACTGTCACTTTGTGTTAATTGAACATTTTCAAAGTCTATCTTCCTAATTTGGAGTCGAATTTCAACATTTCTTATTTATTTGAGTGAGATCGCATCTAAGTTTGTCAGATATCATCGAATAACATCCATTGAAGCCCTTTGAAGTCAACTGTCACTTTGTGTTAATTGAACATTTTCAAAGTCTATCTTCCTCATTTGAAGTCGAATTTCAACATTTCTTATATATTTGAGTGAGATCGCATCTAACTTTGTTAGATATCATCGAATAACATCCATTGATGCTCATTGAGGTCGATGGTCACTTTGTGTTGATTGAAAATTTTCAAAGTCTATCTTCCTCATTCGAAGTCGATTTTCAACATTTCTTATATATTTGAGTGAGATCGCATCTAACTTTGTTAGATATCATCGAATAACATCCATTGAAGCTCATTGAGGTCGATGGTCACTTTGTGTTGATTGAAAATTTTCAAAGTCTATCTTCCTCATTCGAAGTCGATTTTCAACATTTCTTATATATTTGAGTGAGATCGCATCTAACTTTGTTAGATATCATCGAATAACATCCATTGATGCTCATTGAGGTCGATGGTCACTTTGTGTTGATTGAAAATTTTCAAAGTCTATCTTCCTCATTCGAAGTCGAATTTCAACATTTCTTATTTATTTGAGTGAGATCGCATCTAACTTTGTTAGATATCATCGAATAACATCCATTGAAGCTCATTGAGGTCGATGGTCACTTTGTGTTGATTGAAAAATTTCAAAGTCTATCTTCCTCATTTGAAGTCGAATTTCAACATTTCTTATATATTTGAGCGAGTTCGCATCTAACTTCGTCAGATATCATCGAATAACATCCATTGAAGCCCTTTGAAGTCAACTGTCACTTTGTGTTAATTGAACATTTTCAAAGTCTATCTTCCTCATTTGAAGTCGAATTTCAACATTTCTTATTTATTTGAGTGAGATCGCATCTAACTTTGTCAGATATCATCGAATAACATCCATTGAAGCCCTTTGAAGTCAACTGTCACTTTGTGTTAATTGAACATTTTCAAAGTCTATCTTCCTCATTTGAAGTCGAATTTCAACATTTCTTATTTATTTGAGTGAGATCGCATCTAACTTTGTCAGATATCATCGAATAACATCCATTGAAGCCCATTGAAGTCAACTGTCACTTTGTGTTAATTGAAAATTTTCAAAGTCTATCTTCCTCATTCGAAGTCGAATTTCAACATTTCTTATTTATTTGAATGGGATCGCATCTAACTTTGTTAGATATCATCGAATAACATCCATTGAAGCTCATTGAGGTCGATGGTCACTTTGTGTTGATTGAAAATTTTCAAAGTCTATCTTCCTCATTTGAAGTCGAATTTCAACATTTCTTATATATTTGAGTGAGTTCGCATCTAACTTTGTCAGATATCATCGAATAACATCCATTGAAGCCCTTTGAAGTCAACTGTCACTTTGTGTTAATTGAACATTTTCAAAGTCTATCTTCCTCATTTGAAGTCGAATTTCAACATTTCTTATTTATTTGAATGAGATCGCATCTAACTTTGTCAGATATCATCGAATAACATCCATTGAAGCCCTTTGAAGTCAACTGTCACTTTGTGTTAATTGAACATTTTCAAAGTCTATCTTCCTCATTTGAAGTCGAATTTCAACATTTCTTATATATTTGAGTGAGTTCGCATCTAACTTTGTCAGATATCATCGAATAACATCCATTGAAGCCCTTTGAAGTCAACTGTCACTTTGTGTTAATTGAACATTTTCAAAGTCTATCTTCCTCATTTGAAGTCGAATTTCAACATTTCTTATTTATTTGAGTGAGATCGCATCTAACTTTGTCAGATATCATCGAATAACATCCATTGAAGCCCTTTGCAGTCAACTGTCACTTTGTGTTAATTGAACATTTTCAAAGTCTATCTTCCTCATTTGAAGTCGAATTTCAACATTTCTTATATATTTGAGTGAGTTCGCATCTAACTTTGTCAGATATCATCGAATAACATCCATTGAAGCCCATTGAGGTCAACTGTCACTTTGTGTTAATTGAACATTTTCAAAGTCTATCTTCCTCATTTGAAGTCGAATTTCAACATTTCTTATATATTTGTGTAAGTTCGCATCTAACTTTGTCAGATATCATCGAATAACATCCATTGAAGCCCATTGAAGTCAACTGTCGCTTTGTGTTAATTGAACATTTTCAAAGTCTATCTTCCTCATTTGAAGTCGAATTTCAACATTTCGTATTTATTTGAGTGAGATCGCATCTAACTTTGTCAGATATCATCGAATAACATCCATTGAAGCCCTTTGAAGTCAACTGTCACTTTGTGTTAATTGAACATTTTCAAAGTCTATCTTCCTCATTTGAAGTCGAATTTCAACATTTCTTATATATTTGAGTGAGTTCGCATCTAACTTTGTCAGATATCATCGAATAACATCCATTGAAGCCCTTTGAAGTCAACTGTCACTTTGTGTTAATTGAACATTTTCAAAGTCTATCTTCCTCATTTGAAGTCGAATTTCAACATTTCTTATTTATTTGAGTGAGATCGCATCTAAGTTTGTCAGATATCATCGAATAACATCCATTGAAGCCCTTTGAAGTCAACTGTCACTTTGTGTTAATTGAACATTTTCAAAGTCTATCTTCCTCATTTGAAGTCGAATTTCAACATTTCTTATATATTTGAGTGAGTTTGTATCTAACTTTGTCAGATATCGTCGATTAACATCCATTGAAGCCCATTGAGGTCAACTGTCACTTTGTGTTAATTGAAAATTTTCAAAGTCTATCTTCCTCATTCGAAGTCGATTTTCAACATTTCTTATATATTTGAGTGAGATCGCATCTAACTTCGTTAGATATCAGCGAATAACATCCATTGAAGCTCATTGAGGTCGATGGTCACTTTGTGTTGATTGAAAATTTTCAAAGTCTATCTTCCTCATTTGAAGTCGAATTTCAACATTTCTTATATATTTGAGTGAGTTTGTATCTAACTTTGTCAGATATCGTCGATTAACATCCATTGAAGCCCATTGAGGTCAACTGTCACTTTGTGTTAATTGAAAATTTTCAAAGTCTATCTTCCTCATTCGAAGTCGATTTTCAACATTTCTTATTTATTTGAGTGAGATCGCATCTAACTTTGTTAGATATCATCGAATAACATCCATTGAAGCTCATTGAGGTCGATGGTCACTTTGTGTTGATTGAAAATTTTCAAAGTCTATCTTCCTCATTCGAAGTCGAATTTCAACATTTCTTATTTATTCGAGTGCGATCGCGTCTAACTTTGTCAGATATCATCGAATAACATCCATTGAAGCTCATTGAGGTCGATGGTCACTTTGGGTTAATTGAACATTTTCAAAGTCTATCTTCCTCATTCGAAGTCGAATTTCAACATTTCTTATTTATTTGAGTGAGATCGCATCTAACTTTGTTAGATATCATAGAATAACATCCATTGAAGCTCATTGAGGTCGATGGTCACTTTGTGTTGATTGAAAATTTTCAAAGTCTATCTTCCTCATTTGAAGTCGAATTTCAACATTTCTTATTTATTTGAGTGAGATCGCATCTAACTTGTTAGATATCATCGAATAACATCCATTGAAGCTCATTGAGGTCGATTGTCACTTTGTGTTGATTGAAAATTTTCAAAGTATATCTTCCTCATTTGAAGTCGAATTTCAACATTTCTTATATATTTGAGTGAGTTCGCATCTAACTTTGTCAGATATCATCGAATAACATCCATTGAAGCCCTTTGAAGTCAACTGTCACTTTGTGTTAATTGAACATTTTCAAAGTCTATCTTCCTCATTTGAAGTCGAATTTCAACATTTCTTATTTATTTGAGTGAGATTGCATCTAACTTTGTTAGATATCATCGAATAACATCCATTGAAGCCCATTGAAGTCAACTGTCACTTTGTTTTAATTAAAAATTTTCAAAGTCTATCATCCTCATTTGAAGTCGAATTTCAACATTTCTTATTTATTTGAGTGAGATCGCGTCTAACTTTGTCAGATATCGTCGATTAACATCCATTGAAGCCCATTGAAGTCAACTGTCACTTTGTGTTAATTGAAAATTTTCAAAGTCTATCTTCCTCATTTGAAGTCGAATTTCAACATTTCTTATTTATTTGAATGAGATCGCATCTAACTTTGTTAGATATCATCGAATAACATCCATTGAAGCCCATTGAAGTCAACTGTCACTTTGTTTTAATTAAAAATTTTCAAAGTCTATCTTCCTAATTCGAAGTCGAATTTCAACATTTCTTATTTATTTGAGTGAGATTGCATCTAACTTTGTTAGATATCATCGAATAACATCCATTGAAGCCCATTGAAGTCAACTGTCACTTTGTTTTAATTAAAAATTTTCAAAGTCTATCTTCCTCATTTGAAGTCGAATTTCAACATTTCTTATTTATTTGAGTGAGATCGCGTCTAACTTTGTCAGATATCGTCGATTAACATCCATTGAAGCCCATTGAAGTCAACTGTCACTTTGTGTTAATTGAAAATTTTCAAAGTCTATCTTCCTCATTTGAAGTCGAATTTCAACATTTCTTATTTATTTGAGTGAGATCGCGTCTAACTTTGTCTGATATCGTCGATTAACATCCATTGAAGCCCATTGAAGTCAACTGTCACTTTGTGTTAATTGAACATTTTCAAAGTCTATCTTCCTCATTTGAAGTCGAATTTCAACATTTCTTATTTATTTGAGTGAGATCGCGTCTAACTTTGTCTGATATCGTCGATTAACATCCATTGAAGCCCATTGAAGTCAACTATCACTTTGTTTTAATTGAACATTTTCAAAGTCTATCTTCCTCATTCGAAGTCGAATTTCAACATTTCTTATTTATTTGAGTGAGATCGCATCTAACTTTGTTAGATATCATCGAATAACATCCATTGAAGCTCATTGAGGTCGATGGTCACTTTGTGTTGATTGAAAATTTTCAAAGTCTATCTTCCTCATTTGGAGTCGAATTCAACATTTCTTATATATTTGAGTGAGATCGCATCTAACTTTGTCAGATATCATCGAATAACATCCATTGACGCCCATTGAAGTCAACTGTCACTTTGTGTTAATTGAGAATTTTCAAAGTCTATCTTCCTCATTTGAAGTCGAATTTCAACATTTCTTATTTATTTGAGTGAGATCGCATCTAACTTTGTTAGATATCATCGAATAACATCCATTGAAGCTCATTGAGGTCGATGGTCACTTTGTGTTGATTGAAAATTTTCAAAGTCTATCTTCCTCATTTGGAGTCGAATTCAACATTTCTTATTTATTTGAGTGAGATCGCATCTAACTTTGTCAGATATCATCGAATAACATCCATTGACGCCCATTGAAGTCAACTGTCACTTTGTGTTAATTGAGAATTTTCAAAGTCTATCTTCCTCATTTGAAGTCGAATTTCAACATTTCTTATATATTTGAGTGAGATCGCATCTAACTTTGTCAGATATCATCGAATAACATCCATTAAAGCCCATTGAAGTCAACTGTCACTTTGTGTTAATTGAAAATTTTCAAAGTCTATCTTCCTCATTTGAAGTCGAATTTCAACATTTCTTATATATTTGAGTGAGATCGCATCTAACTTTGTCAGATATCATCGAATAACATCCATTGAAGCCCATTGAAGTCAACTGTCACTTTGTGTTAATTGAAAATTTTCAAAGTCTATCTTCCTCATTTGAAGTCGAATTTCAACATTTCTTATATATTTGAGTGAGATCGCATCTAACTTTGTCAGATATCATCGAATAACATCCATTAAAGCCCATTGAAGTCAACTGTCACTTTGTGTTAATTGAAAATTTTCAAAGTCTATCTTCCTCATTTGGAGTCGAATTCAACATTTCTTATATATTTGAGTGAGATCGCGTCTAACTTTGTCTGATATCGTCGATTAACATCCATTGAAGCCCATTGAAGTCAACTGTCACTTTGTGTTAATTGAAAATTTTCAAAGTCTATCTTCCTCATTTGAAGTCGAATTTCAACATTTCTTATTTATTTGGGTGAGATCGCATCTAACTTTGTTAGATATCATCGAATAACATCCATTGAAGCCCATTGAAGTCAACTGTCACTTTGTTTTAATTAAAAATTTTCAAAGTCTATCTTCCTAATTTGGAGTCGAATTTAAACATTTCTTATTTATTTGAGTGAGATCGCGTCTAACTTTGTCAGATATCGTCGATTAACATCCATTGAAGCCCATTGAAGTCAACTGTCACTTTGTGTTAATCGAAAATTTTCAAAGTCTATCTTCCTCATTTGAAGTCGAATTTCAACATTTCTTATTTATTTGAGTGGGATCGCGTCTAACTTTGTTAGATATCATCGAATAACATCCATTGAAGCCCATTGAAGTCAACTGTCACTTTGTGTTAATTGAAAATTTTCAAAGTCTATCTTCCTCATTTGAAGTCGAATTTCAACATTTCTTATTTATTTGAGTGGGATCGCGTCTAACTTTGTTAGATATCATCGAATAACATCCATTGAAGCCCATTGAAGTCAACTGTCACTTTGTGTTAATTGAAAATTTTCAAAGTCTATCTTCCTCATTTGAAGTCGAATTTCAACATTTCTTATTTATTTGAATGGGATCGCGTCTAACTTTGTTAGATATCATCGAATAACATCCATTGAAGCCCATTGAAGTCAACTGTCACTTTGTGTTAATTGAAAATTTTCAAAGTCTATCTTCCTCATTTGAAGTCGAATTTCAACATTTCTTATATATTTGAGTGAGATCGCATCTAACTTTGTCAGATATCATCGAATAACATCCATTGAAGCCCATTGAAGTCAACTGTCACTTTGTGTTAATTGAAAATTTTCAAAGTCTATCTTCCTCATTTGAAGTCGAATTTCAACATTTCTTATATATTTGAGTGAGATCGCATCTAACTTTGTCAGATATCATCGAATAACATCCATTAAAGCCCATTGAAGTCAACTGTCACTTTGTGTTAATTGAAAATTTTCAAAGTCTATCTTCCTCATTTGGAGTCGAATTCAACATTTCTTATATATTTGAGTGAGATCGCGTCTAACTTTGTCTGATATCGTCGATTAACATCCATTGAAGCCCATTGAAGTCAACTGTCACTTTGTGTTAATTGAAAATTTTCAAAGTCTATCTTCCTCATTTGAAGTCGAATTTCAACATTTCTTATTTATTTGGGTGAGATCGCATCTAACTTTGTTAGATATCATCGAATAACATCCATTGAAGCCCATTGAAGTCAACTGTCACTTTGTTTTAATTAAAAATTTTCAAAGTCTATCTTCCTAATTTGGAGTCGAATTTAAACATTTCTTATTTATTTGAGTGAGATCGCGTCTAACTTTGTCAGATATCGTCGATTAACATCCATTGAAGCCCATTGAAGTCAACTGTCACTTTGTGTTAATTGAAAATTTTCAAAGTCTATCTTCCTCATTTGAAGTCGAATTTCAACATTTCTTATTTATTTGAGTGGGATCGCGTCTAACTTTGTTAGATATCATCGAATAACATCCATTGAAGCCCATTGAAGTCAACTGTCACTTTGTGTTAATTGAAAATTTTCAAAGTCTATCTTCCTCATTTGAAGTCGAATTTCAACATTTCTTATTTATTTGAGTGGGATCGCGTCTAACTTTGTTAGATATCATCGAATAACATCCATTGAAGCCCATTGAAGTCAACTGTCACTTTGTGTTAATTGAAAATTTTCAAAGTCTATCTTCCTCATTTGAAGTCGAATTTCAACATTTCTTATTTATTTGAATGGGATCGCGTCTAACTTTGTTAGATATCATCGAATAACATCCATTGAAGCCCATTGAAGTCAACTGTCACTTTGTGTTAATTGAAAATTTTCAAAGTCTATCTTCCTCATTTGAAGTCGAATTTCAACATTTCTTATTTATTTGAGTGAGATCGCGTCTAACTTTGTCAGATATCGTCGATTAACATCCATTGAAGCCCATTGAAGTCAACTGTCACTTTGTGTTAATTGAAAATTTTCAAAGTCTATCTTCCTCATTTGAAGTCGAATTTCAACATTTCTTATTTATTTGAGTGGGATCGCGTCTAACTTTGTTAGATATCATCGAATAACATCCATTGAAGCCCATTGAAGTCAACTGTCACTTTGTGTTAATTGAAAATTTTCAAAGTCTATCTTCCTCATTTGAAGTCGAATTTCAACATTTCTTATTTATTTGAGTGGGATCGCGTCTAACTTTGTTAGATATCATCGAATAACATCCATTGAAGTCCATTGAAGTCAACTGTCACTTTGTTTTAATTAAAAATTTTCAAAGTCTATCTTCCTCATTTGAAGTCGAATTTCAACATTTCTTATTTATTTGAGTGAGATCGCGTCTAACTTTGTCAGATATCGTCGATTAACATCCATTGAAGCCCATTGAAGTCAACTGTCACTTTGTGTTAATTGAAAATTTTCAAAGTCTATCTTCCTCATTTGAAGTCGAATTTCAACATTTCTTATTTATTTGAGTGGGATCGCGTCTAACTTTGTTAGATATCATCGAATAACATCCATTGAAGCCCATTGAAGTCAACTGTCACTTTGTGTTAATTGAAAATTTTCAAAGTCTATCTTCCTCATTTGAAGTCGAATTTCAACAAGACTTATTTATTTGAGTGGGATCGCGTCTAACTTTGTTAGATATCATCGAATAACATCCATTGAAGCCCATTGAAGTCAACTGTCACTTTGTGTTAATTGAAAATTTTCAAAGTCTATCTTCCTCATTTGAAGTCGAATTTCAACATTTCTTATTTATTTGAGTGGGATCGCGTCTAACTTTGTTAGATATCATCGAATAACATCCATTGAAGTCCATTGAAGTCAACTGTCACTTTGTTTTAATTAAAAATTTTCAAAGTCTATCTTCCTCATTTGAAGTCGAATTTCAACATTTCTTATTTATTTGAGTGAGATCGCGTCTAACTTTGTCAGATATCGTCGATTAACATCCATTGAAGCCCATTGAAGTCAACTGTCACTTTGTGTTAATTGAAAATTTTCAAAGTCTATCTTCCTCATTTGGAGTCGAATTTCAACATTTCTTATATATTTGAGTGAGATCGCGTCTAACTTTGTCAGATATTATCGAATAACATCCATTGAAGCCCATTGAAGTCAACTGTCACTTTGTGTTAATTGAAAATTTTCAAAGTCTATCTTCCTCATTTGAAGTCGAATTTCAACATTTCTTATTTATTTGAGTGAGATCGCGTCTAACTTTGTCAGATATTATCGAATAACATCCATTGAAGCCCATTGAAGTCAACTGTCACTTTGTGTTAATTGAAAATTTTCAAAGTCTATCTTCCTCATTTGAAGTCGAATTTCAACATTTCTTATTTATTTGGGTGAGATCGCATCTAACTTTGTTGATTATCATCGAATAACATCCATTGAAGCCCATTGAAGTCAACTGTCACTTTGTTTTAATTAAAAATTTTCAAAGTCTATCTTCCTAATTTGAAGTCGAATTTCAACATTTCTTATTTATTTGAGTGAGATGGCGTCTAACTTTGTCAGATATCATCGAATAACATCCATTGAAGCCCATTGAAGTCAACTGTCACTTTGTTTTAATTAAAAATTTTCAAAGTCTATCTTCCTAATTTGGAGTCGAATTTCAACATTTCTTATATATTTGAGTGAGATCGCATCTAACTTTGTCAGATATCATCGAATAACATCCATTGAAGCCCATTGAAGTCAACTGTCACTTTGTGTTAATTGAAAATTTTCAAAGTCTATCTTCCTCATTTGAAGTCGAATTTCAACATTTCTTATTTATTTGAGTGAGATCGCGTCTAACTTTGTCAGATATCGTCGATTAACATCCATTGAAGCCCATTGAAGTCAACTGTCACTTTGTGTTAATTGAAAATTTTCAAAGTCTATCTTCCTCATTTGAAGTCGAATTTCAACATTTCTTATTTATTTGAGTGAGATCGCGTCTAACTTTGTTAGATATCATCGAATAACATCCATTGAAGCCCATTGAAGTCAACTGTCACTTTGTTTTAATTAAAAATTTTCAAAGTCTATCTTCCTCATTTGAAGTCGAATTTCAACATTTCTTATATATTTGAGTGAGATCGCGTCTAACTTTGTCAGATATTATCGAATAACATCCATTGAAGCCCATTGAAGTCAACTGTCACTTTGTGTTAATTGAAAATTTTCAAAGTCTATCTTCCTCATTTGAGGTCGAATTTCAACATTTCTTATATATTTGAGTGAGTTTGTATCTAACTTTGTAAGATATCGTCGATTAACATCCATTGAAGCCCATTGAGGTCAACTGTCACTTTGTGTTAATTGAAAATTTTCAAAGTCTATCTTCCTCATTTGAAGTCGAATTTCAACATTTCTTATTTATTTGAGTGAGATCGCATCTAACTTTGTCAGATATCATCGAATAACATCCATTGAAGCCCATTGAGGTCAACTGTCACTTTGTTTTAATTAAAAATTTTCAAAGTCTATCTTCCTCGTTTGAAGTCGAATTTCAACATTTCTTATATATTTGAGTGAGTTTGTATCTAACTTTGTCAGATATCATCGAATAACATCCATTGAAGCCCATTGAAGTCAACTGTCACTTTGTTTTAATTAAAAATTTTCAAAGTCTATCTTCCTCATTTGAAGTCGAATTTCATCATTTCTTATATATTTGAGTGAGTTTGTATCTAACTTTGTAAGATATCGTCGATTAACATCCATTGAAGCCCATTGAGGTCAACTGTCACTTTGTGTTAATTGAAAATTTTCAAAGTCTATCTTCCTCATTTGAAGTCGAATTTCAACATTTCTTATATATTTGAGTGAGATCGCATCTAACTTTGTCAGATATCATCGAATAACATCCATTGAATCCCATTGAGGTCAACTGTCACTTTGTGTTAATTGAAAATTTTCAAAGTCTATCTTCCTCATTTGGAGTCGAATTTCAACATTTCTTATATATTTGAGTGAGTTCGCATCTAACTTTGTCAGATATCATCGAATAACATCCATTGAAGCCCATTGAAGTCAACTGTCACTTTGTTTTAATTAAAAATTTTCAAAGTCTATCTTCCTCGTTTGAAGTCGAATTTCAACATTTCTTATATATTTGAGTGAGTTTGTATCTAACTTTGTCAGATATCATCGAATAACATCCATTGAAGCCCATTGAAGTCAACTGTCACTTTGTTTTAATTAAAAATTTTCAAAGTCTATCTTCCTCGTTTGAAGTCGAATTTCAACATTTCTTATATATTTGAGTGAGTTTGTATCTAACTTTGTCAGATATCATCGAATAACATCCATTGAAGCCCATTGAGGTCAACTGTCACTTTGTTTTAATTAAAAATTTTCAAAGTCTATCTTCCTCGTTTGAAGTCGAATTTCAACATTTCTTATATATTTGAGTGAGTTTGTATCTAACTTTGTCAGATATCATCGAATAACATCCATTGAAGCCCATTGAAGTCAACTGTCACTTTGTTTTAATTAAAAATTTTCAAAGTCTATCTTCCTCATTTGAAGTCGAATTTCATCATTTCTTATATATTTGAGTGAGTTTGTATCTAACTTTGTAAGATATCGTCGATTAACATCCATTGAAGCCCATTGAGGTCAACTGTCACTTTGTGTTAATTGAAAATTTTCAAAGTCTATCTTCCTCATTTGAAGTCGAATTTCAACATTTCTTATATATTTGAGTGAGATCGCATCTAACTTTGTCAGATATCATCGAATAACATCCATTGAATCCCATTGAGGTCAACTGTCACTTTGTGTTAATTGAAAATTTTCAAAGTCTATCTTCCTCATTTGGAGTCGAATTTCAACATCTCTTATATATTTGAGTGAGTTCGCATCTAACTTTGTCAGATATCATCGAATAACATCCATTGAAGCCCATTGAAGTCAACTGTCACTTTGTTTTAATTAAAAATTTTCAAAGTCTATCTTCCTCATTTGAAGTCGAATTTCATCATTTCTTATATATTTGAGTGAGTTTGTATCTAACTTTGTCAGATATCATCGAATAACATCCATTGAAGCCCATTGAAGTCAACTGTCACTTTGTTTTAATTAAAAATTTTCAAAGTCTATCTTCCTCATTTGAAGTCGAATTTCATCATTTCTTATATATTTGAGTGAGTTTGTATCTAACTTTGTCAGATATCATCGAATAACATCCATTGAAGCCCATTGAAGTCAACTGTCACTTTGTTTTAATTAAAAATTTTCAAAGTCTATCTTCCTCATTTGAAGTCGAATTTCATCATTTCTTATATATTTGAGTGAGTTTGTATCTAACTTTGTAAGATATCGTCGATTAACATCCATTGAAGCCCATTGAGGTCAACTGTCACTTTGTGTTAATTGAAAATTTTCAAAGTCTATCTTCCTCATTTGAAGTCGAATTTCAACATTTCTTATATATTTGAGTGAGATCGCATCTAACTTTGTCAGATATCATCGAATAACATCCATTGAATCCCATTGAGGTCAACTGTCACTTTGTGTTAATTGAAAATTTTCAAAGTCTATCTTCCTCATTTGGAGTCGAATTTCAACATTTCTTATATATTTGAGTGAGTTTGCATCTAACTTTGTCAGATATCATCGAATAACATCCATTGAAGCCCATTGAAGTCAACTGTCACTTTGTTTTAATTAAAAATTTTCAAAGTCTATCTTCCTCATTTGAAGTCGAATTTCATCATTTCTTATATATTTGAGTGAGTTTGTATCTAACTTTGTCAGATATCATCGAATAACATCCATTGAAGCCCATTGAAGTCAACTGTCACTTTGTTTTAATTAAAAATTTTCAAAGTCTATCTTCCTCATTTGAAGTCGAATTTCATCATTTCTTATATATTTGAGTGAGTTTGTATCTAACTTTGTCAGATATCATCGAATAACATCCATTGAATCCCATTGAGGTCAACTGTCACTTTGTGTTAATTGAAAATTTTCAAAGTCTATCTTCCTCATTTGGAGTCGAATTTCAACATTTCTTATATATTTGAGTGAGTTTGTATCTAACTTTGTCAGATATCATCGAATAACATCCATTGAAGCCCATTGAAGTCAACTGTCACTTTGTTTTAATTAAAAATTTTCAAAGTCTATCTTCCTCATTTGAAGTCGAATTTCATCATTTCTTATATATTTGAGTGAGTTTGTATCTAACTTTGTAAGATATCGTCGATTAACATCCATTGAAGCCCATTGAGGTCAACTGTCACTTTGTGTTAATTGAACATTTTCAAAGTCTATCTTCCTCATTTGAAGTCGAATTTCAACATTTCTTATTTATTTGAGTGAGATCGCGTCTAACTTTGTTAGATATCATCGAATAACATCCATTGAAGCCCATTGAAGTCAACTGTCACTTTGTTTTAATTAAAAATTTTCAAAGTCTATCTTCCTCATTTGAAGTCGAATTTCAACATTTCTTATTTATTTGAGTGAGATCGCGTCTAACTTTGTCAGATATCGTCGATTAACATCCATTGAAGCCCATTGAAGTCAACTGTCAATTTGTGTTAATTGAAAATTTTCAAAGTCTATCTTCCTCATTTGAAGTCGAATTTCAACATTTCTTATTTATTTGGGTGAGATCGCATCTAACTTTGTTAGATATCATCGAATAACATCCATTGAAGCCCATTGAAGTCAACTGTCACTTTGTTTTAATTAAAAATTTTCAAAGTCTATCTTCCTAATTTGGAGTCGAATTTCAACATTTCTTATATATTTGAGTGAGATCGCGTCTAACTTTGTCAGATATTATCGAATAACATCCATTGAAGCCCATTGAAGTCAACTGTCACTTTGTGTTAATTGAAAATTTTCAAAGTCTATCTTCCTCATTTGAGGTCGAATTTCAACATTTCTTATATATTTGAGTGAGTTTGTATCTAACTTTGTCAGATATCATCGAATAACATCCATTGAAGCCCATTGAGGTCAACTGTCACTTTGTGTTAATTGAAAATTTTCAAAGTCTATCTTCCTCATTTGGAGTCGAATTTCAACATTTCTTATATATTTGAGTGAGTTTGTATCTAACTTTGTCAGATATCATCGAATAACATCCATTGAAGCCCATTGAGGTCAACTGTCACTTTGTTTTAATTAAAAATTTTCAAAGTCTATCTTCCTCATTTGAAGTCGAATTTCAACATTTCTTATATATTTGAGTGAGTTCGCATCTAACTTTGTCAGATATCATCGAATAACATCCATTGAAGCCCATTGAGGTCAACTGTCACTTTGTTTTAATTAAAAATTTTCAAAGTCTATCTTCCTCATTTGAAGTCGAATTTCAACATTTCTTATATATTTGAGTGAGTTCGCATCTAACTTTTTCAGATATCATCGAATAACATCCATTGAAGCCCATTGAAGTCAACTGTCACTTTGTTTTAATTAAAAATTTTCAAAGTCTATCTTCCTCATTTGAAGTCGAATTTCAACATTTCTTATATATTTGAGTGAGTTCGCATCTGACTTTGTCAGATATCATCGAATAACATCCATTGAAGCCCATTGAAGTCAAATGTCACTTTGTGTTAATTGAAAATTTTCAAAGTCTATCTTCCTCATTTGAAGTCGAATTTCAACATTTCTTATATATTTGAGTGAGTTCGCATCTGACTTTGTCAGATATCATCGAATAACATCCATTGAAGCCCATTGAAGTCAACTGTCACTTTGTTTTAATTAAAAATTTTCAAAGTCTATCTTCCTCATTTGAAGTCGAATTTCAACATTTCTTATATATTTGAGTGAGTTCGCATCTAACTTTGTCAGATATCATCGAATAAGATCCATTGAAGCCCATTGAAGTCAACTGTCACTTTGTTTTAATTAAAAATTTTCAAAGTCTATCTTCCTCATTTGGAGTCGAATTTCAACATTTCTTATATATTTGAGTGAGTTCGCATCTGACTTTGTCAGATATCATCGAATAACATCCATTGAGCCCATTGAAGTCAAATGTCACTTTGTGTTAATTGAAAATTTTCAAAGTCTATCTTCCTCATTTGAAGTCGAATTTCAATATTTCTTATATATTTGAGTGAGTTCGCATCTGACTTTGTCAGATATCATCGAATAACATCCATTGAAGCCCATTGAAGTCAAATGTCACTTTGTGTTAATTGAAAATTTTCAAAGTCTATCTTCCTCATTTGGAGTCGAATTTCAACATTTCTTATATATTTGAGTGAGTTCGCATCTGACTTTGTCAGATATCATCGAATAACATCCATTGAAGCCCATTGAAGTTAACTGTCACTTTGTTTTAATTAAAAATTTTCAAAGTCTATCTTCCTCATTTGGAGTCGAATTTCAACATTTCTTATATATTTGAGTGAGTTCGCATCTAACTTTGTCAGATATCATCGAATACCATCCATTGAAGCCCATTGAGGTCAACTGTCACTTTGTTTTAATTAAAAATTTTCAAAGTCTATCTTCCTCGTTTGAAGTCGAATTTCAACATTTCTTATATATTTGAGTGAGTTTGTATCTAACTTTGTCAGATATCATCGAATAACATCCATTGAAGCCCATTGAAGTCAACTGTCACTTTGTGTTAATTGAAAATTTTCAAAGTCTATCTTCCTCATTTGGAGTCGAATTTCAACATTTCTTATATATTTGAGTGAGTTTGTATCTAACTTTGTCAGATATCATCGAATAACATCCATTGAAGCCCATTGAAGTCAACTGTCACTTTGTGTTAATTGAAAATTTTCAAAGTATATCTTCCTCATTTGAAGTCGAATTTCAACATTTCTTATTTATTTGAGTGAGATCGCATCTAACTTTGTTAGATATCATCGAATAACATCCATTGAAGCTCATTGAGGTCGATGGTCACTTTGTGTTGATTGAAAATTTTCAAAGTCTATCTTCCTCATTTGAAATCGAATTTCAACATTTCTTATATATTTGAGTGAGTTCGCATCTAACTTTGTCAGATATCATCGAATAACATCCATTGAAGCCCATTGAAGTCAACTGTCACTTTGTGTTAATTGAAAATTTTCAAAGTCTATCTTCCTCATTTGAAGTCGAATTTCAACATTTCTTATATATTTGAGTGAGTTCGCATCTAACTTTGTCAGATATCATCGAATAACATCCATTGAAGCCCATTGAAGTCAACTGTCACTTTGTGTTAATTGAAAATTTTCAAAGTCTATCTTCCTCATTTGAAGTCGAATTTCAACATTTCTTATATATTTGAGTGAGTTCGCATCTAACTTTGTCAGATATCATCGAATAACATCCATTGAAGCCCATTGAGGTCAACTGTCACTTTGTTTTAATTAAAAATTTTCAAAGTCTATCTTCCTCATTTGAAGTCGAATTTCAACATTTCTTATATATTTGAGTGAGTTCGCATCTAACTTTGTCAGATATCATCGAATAACATCCATTGAAGCCCATTGAGGTCAACTGTCACTTTGTTTTAATTAAAAATTTTCAAAGTCTATCTTCCTCATTTGAAGTCGAATTTCAACATTTCTTATATATTTGAGTGAGTTCGCATCTAACTTTTTCAGATATCATCGAATAACATCCATTGAAGCCCATTGAAGTCAACTGTCACTTTGTTTTAATTAAAAATTTTCAAAGTCTATCTTCCTCATTTGAAGTCGAATTTCAACATTTCTTATATATTTGAGTGAGTTCGCATCTGACTTTGTCAGATATCATCGAATAACATCCATTGAAGCCCATTGAAGTCAAATGTCACTTTGTGTTAATTGAAAATTTTCAAAGTCTATCTTCCTCATTTGAAGTCGAATTTCAACATTTCTTATTTATTTGAGTGAGATCGCGTCTAACTTTGTCAGATATCGTCGATTAACATCCATTGAAGCCCATTGAAGTCAACTGTCACTTTGTGTTAATTGAAAATTTTCAAAGTCTATCTTCCTCATTTGAAGTCGAATTTCAACATTTCTTATATATTTGAGTGAGTTCGCATCTGACTTTGTCAGATATCATCGAATAACATCCATTGAAGCCCATTGAAGTCAACTGTCACTTTGTTTTAATTAAAAATTTTCAAAGTCTATCTTCCTCATTTGAAGTCGAATTTCAACATTTCTTATATATTTGAGTGAGTTCGCATCTAACTTTGTCAGATATCATCGAATAAGATCCATTGAAGCCCATTGAAGTCAACTGTCACTTTGTTTTAATTAAAAATTTTCAAAGTCTATCTTCCTCATTTGGAGTCGAATTTCAACATATCTTATATATTTGAGTGAGTTCGCATCTGACTTTGTCAGATATCATCGAATAACATCCATTGAGCCCATTGAAGTCAAATGTCACTTTGTGTTAATTGAAAATTTTCAAAGTCTATCTTCCTCATTTGAAGTCGAATTTCAATATTTCTTATATATTTGAGTGAGTTCGCATCTGACTTTGTCAGATATCATCGAATAACATCCATTGAAGCCCATTGAAGTCAAATGTCACTTTGTGTTAATTGAAAATTTTCAAAGTCTATCTTCCTCATTTGGAGTCGAATTTCAACATTTCTTATATATTTGAGTGAGTTCGCATCTGACTTTGTCAGATATCATCGAATAACATCCATTGAAGCCCATTGAAGTTAACTGTCACTTTGTTTTAATTAAAAATTTTCAAAGTCTATCTTCCTCATTTGGAGTCGAATTTCAACATTTCTTATATATTTGAGTGAGTTCGCATCTAACTTTGTCAGATATCATCGAATACCATCCATTGAAGCCCATTGAGGTCAACTGTCACTTTGTTTTAATTAAAAATTTTCAAAGTCTATCTTCCTCGTTTGAAGTCGAATTTCAACATTTCTTATATATTTGAGTGAGTTTGTATCTAACTTTGTCAGATATCATCGAATAACATCCATTGAAGCCCATTGAAGTCAACTGTCACTTTGTGTTAATTGAAAATTTTCAAAGTCTATCTTCCTCATTTGGAGTCGAATTTCAACATTTCTTATATATTTGAGTGAGTTTGTATCTAACTTTGTCAGATATCATCGAATAACATCCATTGAAGCCCATTGAAGTCAACTGTCACTTTGTGTTAATTGAAAATTTTCAAAGTCTATCTTCCTCATTTGAAGTCGAATTTCAACATTTCTTATTTATTTGAGTGAGATCGCATCTAACTTTGTTAGATATCATCGAATAACATCCATTGAAGCTCATTGAGGTCGATGGTCACTTTGTGTTGATTGAAAATTTTCAAAGTCTATCTTCCTCATTTGAAGTCGAATTTCAACATTTCTTATATATTTGAGTGAGTTCGCATCTAACTTTGTCAGATATCATCGAATAACATCCATTGAAGCCCATTGAAGTCAACTGTCACTTTGTGTTAATTGAAAATTTTCAAAGTCTATCTTCCTCATTTGAAGTCGAATTTCAACATTTCTTATATATTTGAGTGAGTTCGCATCTAACTTTGTCAGATATCATCGAATAACATCCATTGAAGCCCATTGAGGTCAACTGTCACTTTGTTTTAATTAAAAATTTTCAAAGTCTATCTTCCTCATTTGAAGTCGAATTTCAACATTTCTTATATATTTGAGTGAGTTCGCATCTAACTTTGTCAGATATCATCGAATAACATCCATTGAAGCCCATTGAAGTCAACTGTCACTTTGTGTTAATTGAAAATTTTCAAAGTCTATCTTCCTCATTTGAAGTCGAATTTCAACATTTCTTATATATTTGAGTGAGTTCGCATCTAACTTTGTCAGATATCATCGAATAACATCCATTGAAGCCCATTGAGGTCAACTGTCACTTTGTTTTAATTAAAAATTTTCAAAGTCTATCTTCCTCATTTGAAGTCGAATTTCAACATTTCTTATATATTTGAGTGAGTTCGCATCTAACTTTGTCAGATATCATCGAATAACATCCATTGAAGCCCATTGAAGTCAACTGTCACTTTGTGTTAATTGAAAATTTTCAAAGTCTATCTTCCTCATTTGAAGTCGAATTTCAACATTTCTTATATATTTGAGTGAGTTCGCATCTAACTTTGTCAGATATCATCGAATAACATCCATTGAAGCCCATTGAGGTCAACTGTCACTTTGTTTTAATTAAAAATTTTCAAAGTCTATCTTCCTCATTTGAAGTCGAATTTCAACATTTCTTATATATTTGAGTGAGTTCGCATCTAACTTTGTCAGATATCATCGAATAACATCCATTGAAGCCCATTGAAGTCAACTGTCACTTTGTGTTAATTGAAAATTTTCAAAGTCTATCTTCCTCATTTGAAGTCGAATTTCAACATTTCTTATATATTTGAGTGAGTTCGCATCTAACTTTGTCAGATATCATCGAACAACATCCATTGAAGCCCATTGAAGTCAACTGTCACTTTGTGTTAATTGAAAATTTTCAAAGTCTATCTTCCTCATTTGAAGTCGAATTTCAACATTTCTTATATATTTGAGTGAGTTCGCATCTAACTTTGTCAGATATCATCGAACAACATCCATTGAAGCCCATTGAAGTCAACTGTCACTTTGTGTTAATTGAAAATTTTCAAAGTCTATCTTCCTCATTTGAAGTCGAATTTCAACATTTCTTATATATTTGAGTGAGATCGCATCTAACTTTGTCAGATATCATCGAATAACATCCATTGAAGCCCATTGAAGTCAACTGTCACTTTGTTTTAATCAAAAATTTTTAAAGTCTATCTTCCTCGTTTGAAGTCGAATTTCAACATTTCTTATATATTTGAGTGAGTTTGTATCTAACTTTGTCAGATATCATCGAATAACATCCATTGAAGCCCATTGAAGTCAACTGTCACTTTGTGTTAATTGAAAATTTTCAAAGTCTATCTTCCTCATTTGAAGTCGAATTTCAACATTTCTCATATATTTGAGTGAGTTCGCATCTAACTTTGTCAGATATCATCGAATAACATCCATTGAAGCCCATTGAGGTCAACTGTCACTTTGTTTTAATTAAAAATTTTCAAAGTCTATCTTCCTCGTTTGAAGTCGAATTTCAACATTTCTTATATATTTGAGTGAGATCGCGTCTAACTTTGTCAGATATCGTCGATTAACATCCATTGAAGCCCATTGAAGTCAAATGTCACTTTGTGTTAATTGAAAATTTTCAAAGTCTATCTTCCTCATTTGAAGTCGAATTTCAACATTTCTTATATATTTGAGTGAGTTTGTATCTAACTTTGTCAGATATCATCGAATAACGTCCATTGAAGCCCATTGAAGTCAACTGTCTCTTTGTGTTAATTGAAAATTTTCAAAGTCTATCTTCCTCGTTTGAAGTCGAATTTCAACATTTCTTATATATTTGAGTGAGATCGCGTCTAACTTTGTCAGATATCGTCGATTAACATCCATTGAAGCCCATTGAAGTCAAATGTCACTTTGTGTTAATTGAAAATTTTCAAAGTCTATCTTCCTCATTTGGAGTCGAATTTCAACATTTCTTATATATTTGAGTGAGTTCGCATCTGACTTTGCAGAGCGCTTCGAGAAGGTCGCAAGTACGGATTAAAGGACTGCTGTATAATCGGTCACTGTTTCATTTTAGAAAACACACCGGTAAACGCAGGGTCGCCTACGGCGATTAAAAATTCTCGCTGACAAAGAAACTCGTATTATTAGTGTATACCATTGCAAAAAATGCCCCCTTCGGGGCTTTGTTGCTCTACCTACCTGCCCTTTTCGGGGCTTTTTTTTATAATGAAATAAACCCTTTCGGGGGCAAGTGTTTCAAGAACCAACGTCCTAGGATCAGCCAGTTTCAGGTGAATATTATTTTCATTTTTATAAAACACTAACAGGCAATCAAAAGGGTCAGGAATTCTTTAACCGGGGAGGAAACTCCCTCCGGCAGTGAGTCCGCTGTCGGCTTTGATAGCCAACTCTTGTTAGGTACTAACAAAGGATTTCAATTTTCGAAATCCTTATTTCCTATCCTCACTTGATCTGACTCTATCGATTTTTTCATTCCACCCATTTCACTTTTGAAAATGCCCCGAGTACCCCGTTCCCCCATTCAAACCCGAAGTAAACCTGTATCCACCGTCGATGAATTCCCACCTCTCCCAACCAACCCCAATTCTCCCTCTGAGGAGAAAACCTTCGCAGAAATGGTCGCAGAACTATCGCAGTACAATCCAAATCAATTCACCCAAGTTCGCAATGCCATTGAATATATCAAACGGAAATCACTCGAGAATAATAGAAGCTCCTCACCAGCACCATCTGCGGATTCCTATGCTTCTAGGGTCTCGCAGAAATCGTCCAACTCTAAATCCCAGCGTGTTGATTATACCCGACAAGGCGCGATCCCCAAAAACAAAATTCCCCCTCTAAATTCCAAGTCAATCTCAATACCTCAAAAGCCAAAAAAAAATACCCAAAATACCACTAAACCCCAGGCACCAAGTCAAACCCAGACTCCCAGAACCCACCAACAACCCCAGACCCCCAGAACCCACCAACAATCCCAGACCCCCAAAACCCACCAACAATCCCAAACCATCACCCAAACACTCAATTTGAGAAACCTCCCAACTAAATATACCTCACAGAGAGAGCTCTACAATCTCCTCAACACGCAAGAGCTGTTGAGGGGACAAATGAGCTTTCTCAAAGCTAACCCCAATGGAACCGCCCTCCTCAAAATTCCTTCCACGTTTCATCACGAAACGTTGGCAAGGAAAATCCGTTACGCCATAGGCGACGAGAAAATCGTCGTAATCCCGATAAACCCTCCCCAAAGAGCCCAAAAACCCCTCACCACTAAAACCAAAAAAACCACCTTTTCTCTGGTCTGCAAGAATGTAGACCAATCTTACACCGAAGAAGAGTTCCTGGAGATTCTCTCTATCCTGAAATTCCCTGTCCTTAAAACTTGGAGAATTATAGCTAGATCCACGAATAAACCCACATCCATGTTCCGAATTATTACAGATTCCGAAACCGCCTACCATCACGCCCTAACCAAGGGTATAAACTTCCACGGGCTTCCGCACTACTGCGAAGCCTCAAATTCAAACACCATACCCGCAGTCCCCAAATACTGCAACCGTTGCTCATCTACCGGCCACTCCGCAGACACCTGCAATGCCAAACCTATTTGTCCAACCTGTGGTGCTTCTGGTCACAAGCCAGAAAAATGCCCAAAAGCTAACTCCCCTACCTGTAAAAATTGCGGCGGACCTCACCCCGCCTTCCACCCCCGCTGTCCGAAAAGGATTGAAACTCCGAAAGCCCCCCAGGATACAGCCCCAGTCACCCTAGAAAAACCTCAAACCCCTTACGACCTGTCTACTGACACTAAAATCCTAATCGAAATCCTGGCAACAACAATAATGAACGCCATCCCTACTTCTCGGGCGCTAGTAGCCGAAACGCTACAACGCCTCATTCCCCCTTTTTACGGTTATAATTGTACCGTAACCAGCGGCGTGGGTAACCGCATTCATTTCGCTTTCACCCAAAAACCAAACACGTCCCACTGAAAAAGTGTAGGTTTAGCCCTAGCAACGCCATTTATGTCAATACTGACATAACCCCCATTCCAAGCCGCCTAAATGACCTCCAAGCCCCTTCTAATTGATTCGATCCATAGAATCAAGAATTCCGTTGCGAAAGGGACCATCCTCATCCTTCCTCAATTTCCTCAATAGTAATTCCCATAACAATCAGATAAATTCCTACCCCCAACACCCACCCTCATTTTCATCCATCGTCGGAGTTGCAGGTTTTCTGCGGTTTCCCTGCAACCTGGAGAACCGATTCTCCAGACAAATGTCCGACGATAGGGAATAATACAGCCGCAGCTGTACCCGCCCACCCCCAATTAGATTAAGAAAAAAAACAAAAAATAAACAAAAAAAATATATATAATAAAAAAAAACCTAAAAAAAAAAAATCTTAACAAAAAAAAAAAGTAACTGCACCGCTAGAAGCAGCCGAGCAAACACTTCCCAACTAAATATCCCCACACCCAGCCCTGCAGAGGAAAAAATTCCTATATCAGGGCCTAATGCAAATCATAATGCAAATTACCAAAAAAAAAACCTTCCTTCCAAATTCTTAACAACGAATCTCTCTCTCTCTCATCTGACTTTGTCAGATATCATCGAATAACATCCATTGAAGCCCATTGAAGTCAAATATCACTTTGTGTTAATTGAAAATTTTCAAAGTCTATCTTCCTCATTTGAAGTCGAATTTCAACATTTCTTATATATTTGAGTGAGATCGCATCTAACTTTGTCAGATATCATCGAATAACATCCATTGAAGCCCATTGAGGTCAACTGTCACTTTGTTTTAATTAAAAATTTTCAAAGTCTATCTTCCTCGTTTGAAGTCGAATTTCAACATTTCTTATTTATTTGAGTGAGATCGCATCTAACTTTGTTAGATATCATCGAATAACATCCATTGAAGCTCATTGAGGTCGATGGTCACTTTGTGTTGATTGAAAATTTTCAAAGTCTATCTTCCTCATTTGAAGTCGAATTTCAACATTTCTTATATATTTGAGTGAGTTAGCATCTAACTTTGTCAGATATCATCGAATAACATCCATTGAAGCCCATTGAAGTCAACTGTCACTTTGTGTTAATTGAAAATTTTCAAAGTCTATCTTCCTCATTTGAAGTCGAATTTCAACATTTCTTATATATTTGAGTGAGTTCGCATCTAACTTTGTCAGATATCATCGAATAACATCCATTGAAGCCCATTGAGGTCAACTGTCACTTTGTTTTAATTAAAAATTTTCAAAGTCTATCTTCCTAATTTTGAGTCGAATTTCAACATTTCTTATATATTTGAGTGAGTTCGCATCTAACTTTGTCAGATATCATCGAATAACATCCATTGAAGCCCATTGAGGTCAACTGTCACTTTGTTTTAATTAAAAATTTTCAAAGTCTATCTTCCTCATTTGAAGTCGAATTTCAACATTTCTTATATATTTGAGTGAGTTCGCATCTAACTTTGTCAGATATCATCGAATAACATCCATTGAAGCCCATTGAGGTCAACTGTCACTTTGTTTTAATTAAAAATTTTCAAAGTCTATCTTCCTAATTTTGAGTCGAATTTCAACATTTCTTATATATTTGAGTGAGATCGCATCTAACTTTGTCAGATATCATCGAATAACATCCATTGAAGCCCATTGAAGTCAACTGTCACTTTGTGTTAATTGAAAATTTTCAAAGTCTATCTTCCTCGTTTGAAGTCGAATTTCAACATTTCTTATATATTTGAGTGAGTTTGTATCTAACTTTGTCAGATATCATCGAATAACATCCATTGAAGCCCATTGAAGTCAACTGTCACTTTGTGTTAATTGAAAATTTTCAAAGTCTATCTTCCTCATTTGAAGTCGAATTTCAACATTTCTTATATATTTGAGTGAGTTCGCATCCAACTTTGTCAGATATCATCGAATAACATCCATTGAAGCCCATTGAGGTCAACTGTCACTTTGTTTTAATTAAAAATTTTCAAAGTCTATCTTCCTAATTTTGAGTCGAATTTCAACATTTCTTATATATTTGAGTGAGATCGCATCTAACTTTGTTAGATATCATCGAATAACATCCATTGAAGCCCATTGAAGTCAACTGTCACTTTGTGTTAATTGAAAATTTTCAAAGTCTATCTTCCTCATTTGAAGTCGAATTTCAACATTTCTTATATATTTGAGTGAGTTCGCATCTAACTTTGTCAGATATCATCGAATAACATCCATTGAAGCCCATTGAAGTCAACTGTCACTTTGTGTTAATTGAAAATTTTCAAAGTCTATCTTCCTCATTTGAAGTCGAATTTCAACATTTCTTATATATTTGAGTGAGTTCGCATCTAACTTTGTCAGATATCATCGAATAACATCCATTGAAGCCCATTGAAGTCAACTGTCACTTTGTTTTAATTAAAAATTTTCAAAGTCTATCTTCCTCGTTTGAAGTCGAATTTCAACATTTCTTATATATTTGAGTGAGTTTGTATCTAACTTTGTCAGATATCATCGAATAACATCCATTGAAGCCCATTGAAGTCAACTGTCACTTTGTTTTAATTAAAAATTTTCAAAGTCTATCTTCCTCGTTTGAAGTCGAATTTCAACATTTCTTATATATTTGAGTGAGTTTGTATCTAACTTTGTCAGATATCATCGAATAACATCCATTGAAGCCCATTGAGGTCAA
This sequence comes from Diorhabda sublineata, assembly GCF_026230105.1. NCBI lineage: Eukaryota > Metazoa > Arthropoda > Insecta > Coleoptera > Chrysomelidae > Diorhabda > Diorhabda sublineata. The sequence continues at coordinate 16,302,384 of NC_079484.1, read as the reverse complement.
CTGTCACTTTGTTTTAATTAAAAATTTTCAAAGTCTATCTTCCTCGTTTGAAGTCGAATTTCAACATTTCTTATATATTTGAGTGAGTTTGTATCTAACTTTGTCAGATATCATCGAATAACATCCATTGAAGCCCATTGAAGTCAACTGTCACTTTGTGTTAATTGAAAATTTTCAAAGTCTATCTTCCTCATTTGAAGTCAAATTTCAACATTTCTTATATATTTGAGTGAGATCGCATCTAACTTTGTTAGATATCATCGAATAACATCCATTGAAGCCCATTGAGGTCAACTATCACTTTGTTTTAATTAAAAATTTTCAAAGTCTATCTTCCTCGTTTGAAGTCGAATTTCAACATTTCTTATATATTTGAGTGAGTTCGCATCTAACTTTGTCAGATATCATCGAATAACATCCATTGAAGCCCATAGAAGTCAACTGTCACTTTGTTTTAATTAAAAATTTTCAAAGTCTATCTTCCTCGTTTGAAGTCGAATTTCAACATTTCTTATATATTTGAGTGAGTTTGTATCTAACTTTGTCAGATATCATCGAATAACATCCATTGAAGCCCATTGAAGTCAACTGTCACTTTGTATTAATTGAAAATTTTCAAAGTCTATCTTCCTCATTTGGAGTCGAATTTCAACATTTCTTATATATTTGAGTGAGTTCGCATCTAACTTTGTCAGATATCATCGAATAACATCCATTGAAGCCCATTGAGGTCAACTGTCACTTTGTTTTAATTAAAAATTTTCAAAGTCTATCTTCCTCGTTTGAAGTCGAATTTCAACATTTCTTATATATTTGAGTGAGTTTGTATCTAACTTTGTCAGATATCATCGAATAGCATCCATTGAAGCTCATTGAGGTCGATGGTCACTTTGTGTTGATTGAAAATTTTCAAAGTCTATCTTCCTAATTTGGAGTCGAATTTCAACATTTCTTATATATTTGAGTGAGATCGCGTCTAACTTTGTCAGATATCGTCGATTAACATCCATTGAAGCCCATTGAAGTCAACTGTCACTTTGTGTTAATTGAAAATTTTCAAAGTCTATCTTCCTCATTTGAAGTCAAATTTCAACATTTCTTATATATTTGAGTGAGATCGCGTCTAACTTTGTCAGATATCGTCGATTAACATCCATTGAAGCCCATTGAAGTCAACTGTCACTTTGTAATAATTAAAAATTTTCAAAGTCTATCTTCCTCATTTGAAGTCGAATTTTAACATCCATTGAAGCCCATTGAAGTCAACTGTCACTTTGTGTTATTTGAAAATTTTCAAAGTCTATCTTCCTCATTTGAAGTCGAAATTCAACATTTCTTATATATTTGAGTGAGTTCGCATCTAACTTTGTCAGATATCATCGAATAACATCCATTGAAGCTCATTGAGGTCGATGGTCACTTTGTGTTAATTGAAAATTATCAAAGTCTATCTTCCTCATTTGAAGTCAAAATTCAACATTTCTTATATATTTGAGTGAGATCGCGTCTAACTTTGTCAGATATCGTCGATTAACATCCATTGAAGCCCATTGAAGTCAACTGTCACTTTGTGTTAATTGAAAATTATTAAAGTCTATCTTCCTCATTTGAAGTCGAATTTCAACATTTCTTATTTATTCGAGTGAGATCGCGTCTAACTTTGTCAGATATCGTCGATTAACATCCATTGAAGCCCATTGAGGTCGATGGTCACTTTGTGTTGATTGAAAATTTTCAAAGTCTATCTTCCTCATTTGAAGTCGAATTTCAACATTTCTTATATATTTGAGTGAGTTCGCATCTAACTTTGTCAGATATCATCGAATAACATACATTGAAGCCCATTGAGGTCAACTGTCACTTTGTGTTAATTGAAAATTTTCAAAGTCTATCTTCCTCATTTGAAGTCGAATTTCAACATTTCTTATTTATTTGAGTGAGATCGCGTCTAACTTTGTCAGATATCGTCGATTAACATCCATTGAAGCCCATTGAGGTCGATGGTCACTATGTGTTGATTGAAAATTTTCAAAGTCTATCTTCCTCATTTGAAGTCGAATTTCAACATTTCTTATATATTTGAGTGAGTTCGCATCTAACTTTGTCAGATATCATCGAATAACATCCATTGAAGCTCACTGAGGTCGATGGTCACTTTGTGTTGATTGAAAATTTTCAAAGTCTATCTTCCTAATTTGGAGTCGAATTTCAACATTTCTTATATATTTGAGTGAGTTTGTATCTAACTTTGTCAGATATCATCGAATAACATACATTGAAGCCCATTCAGGTCAACTGTCACTTTGTGTTAATTGAGAATTTTCAAAGTCTATCTTCCTAATTTTGAGTCGAATTTCAACATTTCTTATATATTTGAGTGAGTTTGTATCTAACTTTGTCAGACATCATCGAATAACATCCATTGAAGCCCATTGAAGTCAACTGTCACTCTGTTTTAATTAAAAATTTTCAAAGTCTATCGTCCTCATTTGAAGTCGAATTTCAACATTTCTTATATATTTGAGTGAGATCGCATCTAACTTTGTTAGATATCATCGAATAACATCCATTGAAGCTCATTGAGGTCGATGGTCACTTTGTGTTGATTGAAAATTTTCAAAGTCTATCTTCCCAATTTGGAGTCGAATTTCAACATTTCTTATATATTTGAGTGAGTTTGTATCTAACTTTGTCAGATATCATCGAATAGCATCCATTGAAGCTCATTGAGGTCGATGGTCACTTTGTGTTGATTGAAAATTTTCAAAGTCTATCTTCCTAATTTGGAGTCGAATTTCAACATTTCTTATATATTTGAGTGAGTTTGTATCTAACTTTGTCAGATATCATCGAATAGCATCCATTGAAGCTCATTGAGGTCGATGGTCACTTTGTGTTGATTGAAAATTTTCAAAGTCTATCTTCCTAATTTGGAGTCGAATTTCAACATTTCTTATATATTTGAGTGAGTTCGCATCTAACTTTGTCAGATATCATCGAATAACATACATTGAAGCCCATTGAAGTCAACTGTCACTCTGTTTTAATTAAAAATTTTCAAAGTCTATCTTCCTCATTTGAAGTCGAATTTCAACATTTCTTATTTATTTGAGTGAGATCGCGTCTATCTTTGTCAGATATCGTCGATTAACATCCATTGAAGCCCATTGAGGTCGATGGTCACTATGTGTTGATTGAAAATTTTCAAAGTCTATCTTCCTCATTTGAAGTCGAATTTCAACATTTCTTATATATTTGAGTGAGTTCGCATCTAACTTTGTCAGATATCATCGAATAACTTCCATTGAAGCTCATTGAGGTCGATGGTCACTTTGTGTTGATTGAAAATTTTCAATCAATACAAAGTGACAATTGACCTCAATCTGCTTCAATGGATGTAAATCGACGATATCTGACCAAGATGTTGCAAACTCACTTAAATATATAAGAATGGATGAGATTCGACTTCAAATTGGGAAGATAGACTTTGAAAATTTTCAATCAATACAAAGTGACAATCGACCTCAATCTGCTTCAATGGATGTAAATCGACGATATCTGACCAAGATGTTGCAAACTCACTCAAATATATAAGAATTTATGATATTCGACTCCAAATTGGGAAGATAGACTTTGAAAATTTTCAATCAACACAAAGTGACAATCGACCTCAACCGGCTTCAATGGATGTAAATCGACGATATCTGACCATGTTAGTTGCAAACTAACTCTAATATATAAAAATTGATGAGATTCGACTTCAAATTAGGAAGATAGACTTTGAAAATTTTCAATAAACACAAAGTGACAATCAACCTAAATGTGCTTCAATGTATGTAAATCGACGATATCTGACCAAGATGTTGCAAACTCACTTAAATATATAAGAATTGATGAGATTCGACTTCAAATTAGGAAGATAGACTTTAAAAATTTTCAATCAACAAAAAGTGACAATCGACCTCAATCTGCTTCAATGGATGTAAATCGACGATATCTGACCAAGTTAGTTGCAAACTAACTCAAATATATAAAAACTGTTGCAAACTCACTAAAATATATAAGAATTGATGAGATTCGACTTCAAATTAGGCAGATAGACTTTGTAAATTTTCAATCAACACAAAGTGACAATCGACCTCAATCGGCTTCAATGGATGTAAATCGACGATATCTGACCATGTTAGTTGCAAACTCACTTAAATATATAAGAATTGATGAGATTCGACTTCAAATTAGGAAGATAGCATTTGAAAATTTTCAATCAACACAGAGTGACAATCTACCTCAATCTGCTTCAATGGATGTAAATCGACGATATCTGACCAAGATGTTGCAAACTCACTCAAATATATAAGAATTTATGATATTCGACTCCAAATTGGGAAGATAGACTTTGAAAATTTTCAATCAACACAAAGTGACAATCGACCTCAATCGGCTTCAATGGATGTAAATCGACGATATCTGACCATGTTAGTTGCAAACTAACTCTAATATATAAAAATTGATGAGATTCGACTTCAAATTAGGAAGATAGACTTTGAAAATTTTCAATAAACACAAAGTGACAATCAACCTAAATGTGCTTCAATGTATGTAAATCGACGATATCTGACCAAGATGTTGCAAACTCACTTAAATATATAAGAATTGATGAGATTCGACTTCAAATTAGGAAGATAGACTTTAAAAATTTTCAATCAACAAAAAGTGACAATCGACCTCAATCTGCTTCAATGGATGTAAATCGACGATATCTGACCATGTTAGCTGCAAACTAACTCAAATATATAAAAATTGATGAGATTCGACTTCAAATTAGGAAGATAGACTTTGAAAATTTTCAATAAACACAAAGTGACAATCAACCTAAATGTGCTTCAATGTATGTAAATCGACGATATCGGACCAAGATGTTGCAAACTCACTTAAATATATAAGAATTGATGAGATTCGACTTCAAATTAGGAAGATAGAATTTGAAAATTTTCAATCAACACAGAGTGACAATCGACCTCAATCGGCTTCAATGGATGTAAATCGACGATATCTGACCAAGATGTTGCAAACTCACTCAAATATATAAGAATTTATGAGATTCGACTTCAAATTGGGAAGATAGACTTTGAAAATTTTCAATCAACACAAAGTGACAATCGACCTCAATCGGCTTCAATGGATGTAAATCGACGATATCTGACCAAGATGTTGCAAACTCACTCAAATATATAAGAATTTATGATATTCGACTCCAAATTGGGAAGAAAGACTTTGAAAATTTTCAATCAACACAAAGTGACAATCGACCTCAATCGGCTTCAATGGATATAAATCGACGATATCTGACCAAGATGTTGCAAACTCACTTAAATATATAAGAATGGATGAGATTCGACTTCAAATTAGGCAGATAGACTTTGAAAATTTTCAATCAACACAAAGTGACAATCGACCTCAATCGGCTTCAATGGATGTAAATCGACGATATCTGACCATGTTAGTTGCAAACTAACTCATATATATAAAAATTGATGAGATTCGACTTCAAATTAGGAAGATAGACTTTGAAAATTTTCAATCAACACAAAGTGACAATCGACCTCAATGGGCTTCAATGTATGTAAATCGACGATATCTGACCAAGATGTTGCAAACTCACTCAAATATATAAGAATTTATGAGATTCGACTCCAAATTGGGAAGATAGACTCTGAAAATTTTCAATCAACACAAAGTGACAATCGACCTCAATCTGCTTCAATGGAGGTAAATCGACGATATCTTACCGAGATATTGCAAACTCACTTAAATATATAAGAATTGATGAGATTCTACTTCAAATTAGGCAGATAGAATTTGAAAATTTTCAATCAACACAGAGTGACAAACTACCTCAATTTGCTTCAATGGATGTAAATCGACGATATCTGACCAAGATGTTGCAAACTCACTCAAATATATAAGAATTTATGATATTCGACTCCAAATTGGGAAGATAGACTTTGAAAATTTTCAATCAACACAAAGTGACAATCGACCTCAATCTGCTTCAATGGATGTAAATCGACGATATCTGACCAAGATGTTGCAAACTCACTTAAATATATAAGAATTGATGAGATTCGACTTCAACTTAGGAAGATAGACTCTGAAAATTTTCAATCAACACAAAGTGACAATCGACCTCAATGGGCTTCAATGGATGTAAATCGACGATATCTGACCAAGATGTTGCAAACTCACTCAAATATATAAGAATTGATGATAATCGACTCCAAATTGGGAAGATAGACTTTGAAAATTTTCAATCAATACAAAGTGACAATCGACCTCAATCTGCTTCAATGGATGTAAATCGACGATATCTGACCAAGTTAGTTGCAAACTAACTCAAATATATAAAAATTGATTAGATTCGACTTCAAATTAGGAAGATAGACTTTGAAAATTTTCAAGCAACACAAAGTGACAATCGAGCTCAATCTGCTTCAATGGATGTAAATCGACGATATCTGACCAAGATGTTGCAAACTCTCTCAAATATATAAGAATTTATGATATTCGACTCCAAATTGGGAAGATAGACTTTGAAAATTTTCAATCAACACAAAGTGACAATCGACCTCAATCTGCTTCAATGGATGTAAATCGACGATATCTGACCAAGATGTTGCAAACTCTCTCAAATATATAAGAATTTATGATATTCGACTCCAAATTGGGAAGATAGACTTTGAAAATTTTCAATCAACACAAAGTGACAATCGACCTCAATCTGCTTCAATGGATGTAAATCGACGATATCTGACCAAGATGTTGCAAACTCACTCAAATATATAAGAATTGATGAGATTCGACTTCAACTTAGGAAGATAGACTTTGAAAATTTTCAATCAACACAGAGTGACAAACGACCTCAATCTGCTTCAATGGATGTAAATCGACGATATCTGACCAAGATGTTGCAAACTCACTCAAATATATAAGAATTTATGATAATCGACTCCAAATTGGGAAGATAGACTTTGAAAATTTTCAATCAATACAAAGTGACAATCGACCTCAATCTGCTTCAATGGATGTAAATCAACGATATCTGACCATGTTAGTTGCAAACTAACTCAAATATATAAAAATTGATGAGATTCGACTTCAAATTAGGAAGATAGACTTTGAAAATTTTCAATCAACACAGAGTGACAAACGACCTCAATCTGCTTCAATGGATGTAAATCGACGATATCTGACCAAGATGTTGCAAACTCACTCAAATATATAAGAATTTATGATATTCGACTCCAAATTGGGAAGATAGACTTTGAAAATTTTCAATCAACACAGAGTGACAAACGACCTCAATCTGCTTCAATGGATGTAAATCGACGATATCTGACCAAGATGTTGCAAACTCACTCAAATATATAAGAATTGATGAGATTTCGACTTCAACTTAGGAAGATAGACTTTGAAAATTTTCAATCAACAAAAAGTGACAATCGACCTCAATCGGCTTCAATGGATGTAAATCGACGATATCTGACCAAGATGTTCCAAACTCACTCAATCATATAAGAATTGATGAGATTCGACTTCAAATTAGGCAGATAGACTTTGTAAATTTTCAATCAACACAAAGTGACAATCGACCTCAATCGGCTTCAATGGATGTAAATCGACGATATCTGACCATGTTAGTTGCAAACTAACTCAAATATATAAAAATTGATGAGATTCGACTTCAAATTAGGAAGATAGACTTTGAAAATTTTCAATCAACACAAAGTGACAATCGACCTCAATGGGCTTCAATGTATGTAAATCGGCAATATCTGACCATGATGTTGCAAACTCACTCAAATATATAAGAATTTATGATATTCGACTCCAAATTGGGAAGATAGACTTTGAAAATTTTCAATCAACACAAAGTGACAATCGACCTCAATCTGCTTCAATGGATGTAAATTGACGATATCTGACCAAGATGTTCCAAACTCACTCAATCATATAAGAATTGATGAGATTCGACTCCAAATTAGGAAGATAGACATTGAAAATTTTCAATCAACACAAAGTGACAATCGACCTCAATGGGATTCGATGGATGTAAATCGACGATATCTGACCAAGATGTTGGAAACTCACTCAAATATATAAGAATTGATGAGATTCGACTTCAACTTAGGAAGATAGACTCTGAAAATTTTCAATCAACACAAAGTGACAATCAACCTAAATGTGCTTCAATGGATGTAAATCGACGATATCTGACCAAGATGTTGGAAACTCACTCAAATATATAAGAATTGATGAGATTCGACTTCAACTTAGGAAGATAGACTCTGAAAATTTTCAATCAACACAAAGTGACAATCGACCTCAATCTGCTTCAATGGATGTAAATCGACGATATCTTACCGAGATATTGCAAACTCACTTAAATATATAAGAATTGATGAGATTCGACTTCAAATTAGGAAGATAGACTTTGAAAATTTTCAATCAACACAAAGTGACAATCGACCTCAATGGGCTTCAATGTATGTAAATCGGCAATATCTGACCATGATGTTGCAAACTCACTTAAATATATAAGAATTGATGAGATTCGACTTCAAATTAGGAAGATAGACTTTGAAAATTTTCAATCAACACAGAGTGACAAACGACCTCAATCTGCTTCAATGGATGTAAATCGACGATATCTGACCAAGATGTTGCAAACTCACTCAAATATAAAAGAATTTATGATATTCTACTCCAAATTGGGAAGATAGACTTTGAAAATTTTCAATCAACACAAAGTGACAATCGACCTCAATCTGCTTCAATGGATGTATATCGACGATATCTGACCAAGATGTTGCAAACTCACTCAAATATATAAGAATTGATGAGATTCGACTTCAAATTAGGAAGATAGACTCTGAAAATTTTCAATCAACACAAAGTGACAATCGACCTCAATCTGCTTCAATGGATGTAAATCGACGATATCTTACCGAGATATTGCAAACTCACTTAAATATATAAGAATTGATGAGATTCGACTTCAAATTAGACAGATAGACTTTGTAAATTTTCAATCAACACAAAGTGACAATCGACCTCAATCGGCTTCAATGGATGTAAATCGACGATATCTGACCATGTTAGTTGCAAACTAACTCAAATATATAAAAATTGATGAGATTCGACTTCAAATTAGGAAGATAGGCTTTGAAAATTTTCAATCAACACAAAGTGACAATCGACCTCAATGGGCTTCAATGTATGTAAATCGGCAATATCTGACCATGATGTTGCAAACTCACTTAAATATATAAGAGTTGATGAGATTCGACTTCAAATTAGGAAGATAGACTTTGAAAATTTTCAATCAACACAGAGTGACAAACGACCTCAATCTGCTTCAATGGATGTAAATCGACGATATCTGACCAAGATATTGCAAACTCACTTAAATATATAAGAATTGATGAGATTCGACTTCAAATTAGACAGATAGACTTTGTAAATTTTCAATCAACACAAAGTGACAATCGACCTCAATCGGCTTCAATGGATGTAAATCGACGATATCTGACCATGTTAGTTGCAAACTAACTCAAATATATAAAAATTGATGAGATTCGACTTCAAATTAGGAAGATAGACTTTGAAAATTTTCAATCAACACAGAGTGACAAACGACCTCAATCTGCTTCAATGGATGTAAATCGACGATATCTGACCAAGATGTTGCAAACTCACTCAAATATATAAGAATTGATGAGACTTCGACTTCAACTTAGGAAGATAGACTTTGAAAATTTTCAATCAACACAAAGTGACAAACGACCTCAATCTGCTACAATGGATGTAAATCGACGATATCTGACCAAGATGTTGCAAACTCACTCAAATATATAAGAATTTATGATATTCGACTCCAAATTGGGAAGATAGACTTTGAAAATTTTCAATCAACACAAAGTGACAATCGACCTCAATCTGCTGCAATGGATGTAAATCGACGATATCTGACCAAGATGTTGCAAACTCACTCAAATATATAAGAATTTATGATATTCGACTCCAAATTGGGAAGATAGACTTTGAAAATTTTCAATCAACACAAAGTGACAATCGACCTCAATCTGCTTCAATGGATGTAAATCGACGATATCTGACCAAGATGTTGCAAACTCACTTAAATATATAAGAATTGATGAGATTCGACTTCAACTTAGGAAGATAGACTTTGAAAATTTTCAATCAACACAGAGTGACAAACGACCTCAATCTGCTTCAATGGATGTAAATCGACGATATCTGACCAAGATGTTGCAAATTCACTCAAATATATAAGAATTGATGAGATTCGACTACAAATTAGGATGATAGTCTTTGAAAATTTTCAATCAACACAAAGTGACAATCGACCTCAATCTGCTTCAATGGATGTAAATCGACGATATCTGACCAAGATGTTCCAAACTCACTCAAATATATAAGAATTGATGAGATTCGACTACAAATTAGGAGGATAGACTTTGAAAATTTTCAATCAACACAAAGTGACAATCGACCTCAATGGGCTTCAATGGATGTAAATCGACGATATCTGACCAAGATGTTGCAAACTCACTTAAATATATAAGAATTGAAGAGATTCGACTTCAACTTAGGAAGAGAGACTTTGAAAATTTTCAATCAACACAGAGTGACAAACGACCTCAATCTGCTTCAATGGATGTAAATCGACGATATCTGACCAAGATGTTCCAAACTCACTCAATTATATAAGAATTGATGAGATTCGACTCCAAATTAGGAAGATAGACTTTGAAAATTTTCAATCAACACAAAGTGACAATCGACCTCAATCTGCTTCAATGGATGTAAATCGATGATATCTGACCAAGATGTTGCGAACTCACTCAAATATATAAGAATTGATGAGATTCGACTACAAATTAGGAGGATAGACTTTGATAATTTTCAATCAACACAAAGTGACAATCCACCTCAATCTGCTTCAATGGATGTATATCGACGATATCTGACCAAGATGTTGCAAACTCACTCAAATATATAAGAATTGATGAGATTCGACTCCAAATTGGGAAGATAGACTTTGAAAATTTTCAATCAACACAAAGTGACAATCGACCTCAATCTGCTGCAATGGATGTAAATCGACGATATCTGACCAAGATGTTGCAAACTCACTCAAATATATAAGAATTTATGATATTCGACTCCAAATTGGGAAGATAGACTTTGAAAATTTTCAATCAACACAGAGTGACAATCGACCTCAATGGGCTTCAATGGATGTAAATCGACGATATCTGACCAAGTTAGTTGCAAACTAACTCAAATATATAAAAATTTATTAGATTCGACTTCAAATTAGGAAGATAGACTTTGAAAATTTTCAATCAACACAGAGTGACAAACGACCTCAATCTGCTTCAATGGATGTAAATCGACGATATCTGACCAAGATGTTGCAAATTCACTCAAATATATAAGAATTGATGAGATTCGACTACAAATTAGGATGATAGTCTTTGAAAATTTTCAATCAACACAAAGTGACAATCGACCTCAATCTGCTTCAATGGATGTAAATCGACGATATCTGACCAAGATGTTCCAAACTCACTCAAATATATAAGAATTGATGAGATTCGACTACAAATTAGGAGGATAGACTTTGAAAATTTTCAATCAACACAAAGTGACAATCGACCTCAATGGGCTTCAATGGATGTAAATCGACGATATCTGACCAAGATGTTGCAAACTCACTTAAATATATAAGAATTGAAGAGATTCGACTTCAACTTAGGAAGAGAGACTTTGAAAATTTTCAATCAACACAGAGTGACAAACGACCTCAATCTGCTTCAATGGATGTAAATCGACGATATCTGACCAAGATGTTCCAAACTCACTCAATTATATAAGAATTGATGAGATTCGACTCCAAATTAGGAAGATAGACTTTGAAAATTTTCAATCAACACAAAGTGACAATCGACCTCAATCTGCTTCAATGGATGTAAATCGATGATATCTGACCAAGATGTTGCGAACTCACTCAAATATATAAGAATTGATGAGATTCGACTACAAATTAGGAGGATAGACTTTGATAATTTTCAATCAACACAAAGTGACAATCCACCTCAATCTGCTTCAATGGATGTATATCGACGATATCTGACCAAGATGTTGCAAACTCACTCAAATATATAAGAATTGATGAGATTCGACTCCAAATTGGGAAGATAGACTTTGAAAATTTTCAATCAACACAAAGTGACAATCGACCTCAATCTGCTGCAATGGATGTAAATCGACGATATCTGACCAAGATGTTGCAAACTCACTCAAATATATAAGAATTTATGATATTCGACTCCAAATTGGGAAGATAGACTTTGAAAATTTTCAATCAACACAGAGTGACAATCGACCTCAATGGGCTTCAATGGATGTAAATCGACGATATCTGACCAAGTTAGTTGCAAACTAACTCAAATATATAAAAATTTATTAGATTCGACTTCAAATTAGGAAGATAGACTTTGAAAATTTTCAAGCAACACAAAGTGACAATCGACCTCAATCTGCTTCAATGGATGTAAATCGACGATATCTGACCAAGATGTTGCAAATTCACTCAAATATATAAGAATTGATGAGATTCGACTACAAATTAGGATGATAGTCTTTGAAAATTTTCAATCAACACAAAGTGACAATCGACCTCAATCTGCTTCAATGGATGTAAATCGACGATATCTGACCAAGATGTTCCAAACTCACTCAAATATATAAGAATTGATGAGATTCGACTACAAATTAGGAGGATAGACTTTGAAAATTTTCAATCAACACAAAGTGACAATCGACCTCAATCTGCTTCAATGGATGTAAATCGACGATATCTGACCAAGATGTTGCAAACTCACTTAAATATATAAGAATTGAAGAGATTCGACTCCAACTTAGGAAGAGAGACTTTGAAAATTTTCAATCAACACAGAGTGACAAACGACCTCAATCTGCTTCAATGGATGTAAATTGACGATACCTGACCAAGATGTTGCAAACTCACTCAAATATATAAGAATTGATGAGATTCGACTTCAACTTAGGAAGATAGACTCTGAAAATTTTCAATCAACACAAAGTGACAATCGACCTCAATCTGCTTCAATGGATGTAAATCGACGATATCTTACCGAGATATTGCAAACTCACTTAAATATATAAGAATTGATGAGATTCGACTTCAAATTAGGAAGATAGACTTTGAAAATTTTCAATCAACACAAAGTGACAATCGACCTCAATGGGCTTCAATGTATGTAAATCGGCAATATCTGACCATGATGTTGCAAACTCACTTAAATATATAAGAATTGATGAGATTCGACTTCAAATTAGGAAGATAGACTTTGAAAATTTTCAATCAACACAGAGTGACAAACGACCTCAATCTGCTTCAATGGATGTAAATCGACGATATCTGACCAAGATGTTGCAAACTCACTCAAATATAAAAGAATTTATGATATTCTACTCCAAATTGGGAAGATAGACTTTGAAAATTTTCAATCAACACAAAGTGACAATCGACCTCAATCTGCTTCAATGGATGTATATCGACGATATCTGACCAAGATGTTGCAAACTCACTCAAATATATAAGAATTGATGAGATTCGACTTCAAATTAGGAAGATAGACTCTGAAAATTTTCAATCAACACAAAGTGACAATCGACCTCAATCTGCTTCAATGGATGTAAATCGACGATATCTTACCGAGATATTGCAAACTCACTTAAATATATAAGAATTGATGAGATTCGACTTCAAATTAGACAGATAGACTTTGTAAATTTTCAATCAACACAAAGTGACAATCGACCTCAATCGGCTTCAATGGATGTAAATCGACGATATCTGACCATGTTAGTTGCAAACTAACTCAAATATATAAAAATTGATGAGATTCGACTTCAAATTAGGAAGATAGGCTTTGAAAATTTTCAATCAACACAAAGTGACAATCGACCTCAATGGGCTTCAATGTATGTAAATCGGCAATATCTGACCATGATGTTGCAAACTCACTTAAATATATAAGAGTTGATGAGATTCGACTTCAAATTAGGAAGATAGACTTTGAAAATTTTCAATCAACACAGAGTGACAAACGACCTCAATCTGCTTCAATGGATGTAAATCGACGATATCTGACCAAGATATTGCAAACTCACTTAAATATATAAGAATTGATGAGATTCGACTTCAAATTAGACAGATAGACTTTGTAAATTTTCAATCAACACAAAGTGACAATCGACCTCAATCGGCTTCAATGGATGTAAATCGACGATATCTGACCATGTTAGTTGCAAACTAACTCAAATATATAAAAATTGATGAGATTCGACTTCAAATTAGGAAGATAGACTTTGAAAATTTTCAATCAACACAGAGTGACAAACGACCTCAATCTGCTTCAATGGATGTAAATCGACGATATCTGACCAAGATGTTGCAAACTCACTCAAATATATAAGAATTGATGAGACTTCGACTTCAACTTAGGAAGATAGACTTTGAAAATTTTCAATCAACACAAAGTGACAAACGACCTCAATCTGCTACAATGGATGTAAATCGACGATATCTGACCAAGATGTTGCAAACTCACTCAAATATATAAGAATTTATGATATTCGACTCCAAATTGGGAAGATAGACTTTGAAAATTTTCAATCAACACAAAGTGACAATCGACCTCAATCTGCTGCAATGGATGTAAATCGACGATATCTGACCAAGATGTTGCAAACTCACTCAAATATATAAGAATTTATGATATTCGACTCCAAATTGGGAAGATAGACTTTGAAAATTTTCAATCAACACAAAGTGACAATCGACCTCAATCTGCTTCAATGGATGTAAATCGACGATATCTGACCAAGATGTTGCAAACTCACTTAAATATATAAGAATTGATGAGATTCGACTTCAACTTAGGAAGATAGACTTTGAAAATTTTCAATCAACACAGAGTGACAAACGACCTCAATCTGCTTCAATGGATGTAAATCGACGATATCTGACCAAGATGTTGCAAATTCACTCAAATATATAAGAATTGATGAGATTCGACTACAAATTAGGATGATAGTCTTTGAAAATTTTCAATCAACACAAAGTGACAATCGACCTCAATCTGCTTCAATGGATGTAAATCGACGATATCTGACCAAGATGTTCCAAACTCACTCAAATATATAAGAATTGATGAGATTCGACTACAAATTAGGAGGATAGACTTTGAAAATTTTCAATCAACACAAAGTGACAATCGACCTCAATGGGCTTCAATGGATGTAAATCGACGATATCTGACCAAGATGTTGCAAACTCACTTAAATATATAAGAATTGAAGAGATTCGACTTCAACTTAGGAAGAGAGACTTTGAAAATTTTCAATCAACACAGAGTGACAAACGACCTCAATCTGCTTCAATGGATGTAAATCGACGATATCTGACCAAGATGTTCCAAACTCACTCAATTATATAAGAATTGATGAGATTCGACTCCAAATTAGGAAGATAGACTTTGAAAATTTTCAATCAACACAAAGTGACAATCGACCTCAATCTGCTTCAATGGATGTAAATCGATGATATCTGACCAAGATGTTGCGAACTCACTCAAATATATAAGAATTGATGAGATTCGACTACAAATTAGGAGGATAGACTTTGATAATTTTCAATCAACACAAAGTGACAATCCACCTCAATCTGCTTCAATGGATGTATATCGACGATATCTGACCAAGATGTTGCAAACTCACTCAAATATATAAGAATTGATGAGATTCGACTCCAAATTGGGAAGATAGACTTTGAAAATTTTCAATCAACACAAAGTGACAATCGACCTCAATCTGCTGCAATGGATGTAAATCGACGATATCTGACCAAGATGTTGCAAACTCACTCAAATATATAAGAATTTATGATATTCGACTCCAAATTGGGAAGATAGACTTTGAAAATTTTCAATCAACACAGAGTGACAATCGACCTCAATGGGCTTCAATGGATGTAAATCGACGATATCTGACCAAGTTAGTTGCAAACTAACTCAAATATATAAAAATTTATTAGATTCGACTTCAAATTAGGAAGATAGACTTTGAAAATTTTCAATCAACACAGAGTGACAAACGACCTCAATCTGCTTCAATGGATGTAAATCGACGATATCTGACCAAGATGTTGCAAATTCACTCAAATATATAAGAATTGATGAGATTCGACTACAAATTAGGATGATAGTCTTTGAAAATTTTCAATCAACACAAAGTGACAATCGACCTCAATCTGCTTCAATGGATGTAAATCGACGATATCTGACCAAGATGTTCCAAACTCACTCAAATATATAAGAATTGATGAGATTCGACTACAAATTAGGAGGATAGACTTTGAAAATTTTCAATCAACACAAAGTGACAATCGACCTCAATGGGCTTCAATGGATGTAAATCGACGATATCTGACCAAGATGTTGCAAACTCACTTAAATATATAAGAATTGAAGAGATTCGACTTCAACTTAGGAAGAGAGACTTTGAAAATTTTCAATCAACACAGAGTGACAAACGACCTCAATCTGCTTCAATGGATGTAAATCGACGATATCTGACCAAGATGTTCCAAACTCACTCAATTATATAAGAATTGATGAGATTCGACTCCAAATTAGGAAGATAGACTTTGAAAATTTTCAATCAACACAAAGTGACAATCGACCTCAATCTGCTTCAATGGATGTAAATCGATGATATCTGACCAAGATGTTGCGAACTCACTCAAATATATAAGAATTGATGAGATTCGACTACAAATTAGGAGGATAGACTTTGATAATTTTCAATCAACACAAAGTGACAATCCACCTCAATCTGCTTCAATGGATGTATATCGACGATATCTGACCAAGATGTTGCAAACTCACTCAAATATATAAGAATTGATGAGATTCGACTCCAAATTGGGAAGATAGACTTTGAAAATTTTCAATCAACACAAAGTGACAATCGACCTCAATCTGCTGCAATGGATGTAAATCGACGATATCTGACCAAGATGTTGCAAACTCACTCAAATATATAAGAATTTATGATATTCGACTCCAAATTGGGAAGATAGACTTTGAAAATTTTCAATCAACACAGAGTGACAATCGACCTCAATGGGCTTCAATGGATGTAAATCGACGATATCTGACCAAGTTAGTTGCAAACTAACTCAAATATATAAAAATTTATTAGATTCGACTTCAAATTAGGAAGATAGACTTTGAAAATTTTCAAGCAACACAAAGTGACAATCGACCTCAATCTGCTTCAATGGATGTAAATCGACGATATCTGACCAAGATGTTGCAAATTCACTCAAATATATAAGAATTGATGAGATTCGACTACAAATTAGGATGATAGTCTTTGAAAATTTTCAATCAACACAAAGTGACAATCGACCTCAATCTGCTTCAATGGATGTAAATCGACGATATCTGACCAAGATGTTCCAAACTCACTCAAATATATAAGAATTGATGAGATTCGACTACAAATTAGGAGGATAGACTTTGAAAATTTTCAATCAACACAAAGTGACAATCGACCTCAATCTGCTTCAATGGATGTAAATCGACGATATCTGACCAAGATGTTGCAAACTCACTTAAATATATAAGAATTGAAGAGATTCGACTCCAACTTAGGAAGAGAGACTTTGAAAATTTTCAATCAACACAGAGTGACAAACGACCTCAATCTGCTTCAATGGATGTAAATTGACGATACCTGACCAAGATGTTGCAAACTCACTCAAATATATAAGAATTGATGAGACTTCGACTTCAACTTAGGGAGATAGACTTTGAAAATTTTCAATCAACACAAAGTGACAATCGACCTCAATCTGCTTCAATGGATGTAAATCGACGATATCTGACCAAGATGTTGCAAACTCACTTAAATATATAAGAATTGAAGAGATTCGACTTCAACTTAGGAAGAGAGACTTTGAAAATTTTCAATCAACACAGAGTGACAAACGACCTCAATCTGCTTCAATGGATGTAAATCGACGATATCTGACCAAGATGTTCCAAACTCACTCAATCATATAAGAATTGATGAGATTCGACTTCAAATTAGGAAGATAGACTTTGAAAATTTTCAATCAACACAAAGTGACAATCAACCTAAATGTGCTTCAATGGATGTAAATCGACGATATCTGACCAAGATGTTGCAAACTCACTCAAATATATAAGAATTTATGATAATCGACTCCAAATTGGGAAGATAGACTTTGAAAATTTTCAATCAATACAAAGTGACAATCGACCTCAATCTGCTTCAATGGATGTAAATCGACGATATCTGACCAAGATGTTCCAAACTCACTCAATTATATAAGAATTGATGAGATTCGACTCCAAATTAGGAAGATAGACTTTGGAAATTTTCAATCAACACAAAGAGACAATCGACCTCAATCTGCTTCAATGGATGTAAATCGATGATATCTGACCAAGATGTTGCGAACTCACTCAAATATATAAGAATTGATGAGATTCGACTACAAATTAGGAGGATAGACTTTGAAAATTTTCAATCAACACAAAGTGACAATCGACCTCAATCTGTTTCAATGGATGTAAATCGACGATATCTGACAAAGATGTTGCAAATTCACTCAAATATATAAGAATTGATGAGATTCGACTACAAATTAGGAGGATAGACTTTGAAAATTTTCAATCAACACAAAGTGACAATCGACCTCAATCTGCTTCAATGGATGTAAATCGACGATATCTGACCAAGATGTTGCAAACTCACTCAAATATATAAGAATTGATGAGATTCGACTACAAATTAGGAGGATAGACTTTGAAAATTTTCAATCAACACAGAGTGACAAACGACCTCAATCTGCTCCAATGGATGTAAATCGACGATATCTGACCAAGATGTTGCAAACTCACTCAAATATATAAGAATTGATGAGACTCGACTCCATCTTAGGAAGATACACTTTGAAAATTTTCAATCAACACAAAGTGACAATCGACCTCAATCTGCTTCAATGGATGTAAATCGACGATATCTGACCAAGATGTTGCAAACTCACTTAAATATACAAGAATTGATGAGATTAGACTTCAACTTAGGAAGATAGACTTTGAAAATTTTCAATCAACACTGAGTGACAAACGACCTCAATCTGCTTCAATGGATGTAAATCGACGATATTTGACCAAGATGTTGCAAACTCACTCAAATATATAAGAATTGATGAGATTCGACTACAAATTAGGAAGATAGACTTTGAAAATTTTCAATCAACACAAAGTGACAATCGACCTCAATGGGCTTCAATTGATGTAAATCGACGATATCTGACCAAGATGTTGCAAACTCACTCAAATATATAACAATTGATGAGATTCGACTTCAAATAAGGAAGATAGACTCCGAAAATTTTCAATCAACATAAAGTGACAATCAACCTCAATGTGCTTCAATGGATGTAAATCGACGATATCTTACCAAGATATTGCAAACTCACTTAAATATATAACAATTGGTGAGATTCGACTTCAAATAAGGAAGATAGACTCCGAAAATTTTCAATCAACATAAAGTGACAATCAACCTCAATGTGCTTCAATTGATGTAAATCGACGATATCTGACCAAGATGTTGCAAACTCACTCAAATATATAACAATTGATGAGATTCGACTTCAAATAAGGAAGATAGACTCTGAAAATTTTCAATCAACAGAAAGTGACAATCAACCTCAATGTGCTTCAATGGATGTAAATCGACGATATCTGACCAAGATGTTGCAAACTCACTTAAATGAATAAGAATTGATGAGATTCGGTTTCAAATTAGACAGATAAGATGGACTTTGAAAATTTTCAATCAACACAAAGTGACAATCGACCTCAATCTGCTTCAATGGATGTAAATCGACGATATCTGTCGAAGTTAAATGTGAACTCACTCAAATAAATAAGAAATGATGAGACTCGACTTCAACTTAGGAAGATAGACTTTGAAAATTTTCAATCAACACAAAGTGACAAACGACCTCAATCTGCTTCAATGGATGTAAATCGACGATATCTGTCGAAGTTAAATGTGAACTCACTCGAATAAATAAGAAATGATGAGACTCGACTTCAACTTAGGAAGATAGACTTTGAAAATTTTCAATCAACACAAAGTGACAAACGACCTCAATCTGCTTCAATGGATGTAAATCGACGATATCTGACCAAGATGTTGCAAACTCACTCAAATATATAAGAATTGATTAGATTCGACTTCAAATAAGGAAGATAGACTCTGAAAATTTTCAATCAATACAAAGTGACAATCGACCTCAATCTGCTTCAATGGATGTAAATCGACGATATCTTACCAACATATTGCAAACTCAATTAAATATATAAGAATTGATGAGATTCGACTTCAAATTAGGAAGTTAGAATTTGAAAATTTTCATCAAGACAAAGCGACAATCGACCTCAATGGGGTTCAATGGATGTAAGTCGACGATATCTGACCAAGTTAGTTGCAAACTAACTCAAATATATAAAGATTGATGAGATTCGACTTCAAATTAGGAAGTTAGAATTTGAAAATTTTCATCAACACAAAGCGACAATCGACCTCAATGGGCTTCAATGGATGTAAATCGACGATATCTGACCAAGTTAGTTGCAAACTAACTCAAATATATAAAAATTGATTAGATTCGACTTCAAATTAGGAAGATAGACTTTGAAAATTGTCAAGCAACACAAAGTGACAATCGAGCTCAATCTGCTTCAATGGATGTAAATCGACGATATCTTACCAAGATATTGCAAACTCAATTAAATATATAAGAATTGATGAGATTCGACTTCAAATTAGGAAGTTAGAATTTGAAAATTTTCATCAACACAAAGCGACAATCGACCTCAATGTGCTTCAATGGATGTAAATCGACGATATCTGACCAAGATGTTGCAAACGCTCTCAAATATATAAGAATTGATGAGATTCGACTACAAATTAGGAAGTTAGACTTTGAAAATTTTCAATCACTACAAAGTGACAATCGACCTCAATCTGCTTCAATGGACGTAAATCGACGATATCTTGCCAAGATATCGCAAAGTCACTTAAATATATAAGAATTGATTAGATTCGACTTCAAAGTAGGAAGATAGACTTTGAAAATTTTCAAGCAACACAAAGTGACAATCGAGCTCAATCTGCTTCAATGAATGTAAATCGACGATATCTGACCAAGATGTTGGCTGTCACAACTATCTTCCTAAGTTGAAGTCGAGTCTCATAAATTCTTATTTATTTGAGTGAGTTCGCATTTATCTTCGACAGATATCGTCGATTTACATCCATTGAAGCCCATAGAGGTCGTTGTCACTTTGTGTTGATTGAAAATTATCAAAGTCTATCTTCCTAAGTTGAAGTCGAGTCTCATCAATTCTTATATATTTGAGTGAGTTTGCAACATCTTGGTAAGATATCGTCGATTTACATCCATTGAAGCAGATTGAGGTCGATTGTCACTTTGTGTTGATTGAAAATTTTCAAAATCTGTCTTCCTAATTTGAAGTCGAATCTCATCAATTGTTATATATTTGAGTGAGTTTGCAACATCTTGGTCAGATATCGTCGATTTACATCCATTGAAGCAGATTGAGGTCGATTGTCACTTTGTGTTGATTGAAAATTTTCAAAGTCTATCTTCCTAAGTTGAAGTCGAATCTCATCAATTCTTATATATTTGAGTGCGTTTGCAACATCTTGGTCAGATATCGTCGATTTACATCCATTGAAGCAGATTGAGGTCGTTTGTCACTCTGTGTTAATTGAAAATTTTCAAAGTCTATCTTCCTAATTTGAAATCGAATCTCATCAATTCTTATATATTGAGGTGAGTTTGCAACATCTTGGTCAGATATCGTCGATTTACATACATTGAATCCCATTGAGGTCGATTGTCACTTTGTGTTGATTGAAAATTTTCAAAATCTGTCTTCCTAATTTGAAGTCGAATCTCATCAATTCTTATTTATTTGAGTGAGTTCACATTTAACTTCGACAGATATCGTCGATTTACATCCATTGAAGCAGATTGAGGTCGATTGTCACTTTGTGTTGATTGAAAATTTTCAAAGTCTATCTTCCTAAGTTGAAGTCGAATCTCATCAATTCTTATATATTTGAGTGCGTTTGCAACATCTTGGTCAGATATCGTCGATTTACATCCATTGAAGCAGATTGAGGTCGTTTGTCACTCTGTGTTAATTGAAAATTTTCAAAGTCTATCTTCCTAATTTGAAATCGAATCTCATCAATTCTTATATATTGAGGTGAGTTTGCAACATCTTGGTCAGATATCGTCGATTTACATACATTGAATCCCATTGAGGTCGATTGTCACTTTGTGTTGATTGAAAATTTTCAAAATCTGTCTTCCTAATTTGAAGTCGAATCTCATCAATTCTTATTTATTTGAGTGAGTTCACATTTAACTTCGACAGATATCGTCGATTTACATCCATTGAAGCACATTGAGGTCGATTGTCACTTTGTGTTGATTGAAAATTTTCAAAGTCTATCTTCCTAATTTGGAGTCAAATCTCATCAATTTTTATATATTTGAGTGAGTTTGCAACATCTTGGTCAGATATCGGTGATTTACATCCATTGAAGCAGATTGAGGTCGATTGTCACTTTGTGTTGATTGAAAATTTTCAAAGTCTATCTGTCTAATTTGAAGTCGAATCTCATCAATTTTTATATATTTGAGGTAGTTTGCAACTAACATGGTCAGATTTCGTCGATTTACATCCATTGAAGCCGATTGAGGTCGATTGTCACTTTGTGTTGATTGAAAATTTTCAAAGTCTATCTGCCTAATTTGAAGTCGAATATCATCAATTCTTATATATTTAAGTGAGTTTGCAATATCTTGGTAAGATATCGTCGATTTACATCCATTCAAGCAGATTGAGGTCGATTGTCACTCTGTGTTGATTGAAAATTTTTAAAGTCTATCTTCCAAATTTGGAGTCGAATCTCATAAATTCTTATATATTCGAGTGAGTTTGCAACATCGTGGTCAGATATCGGTGATTTACATCCATTGAAGCAGATTGAGGTCGTTTGTCACTCTGTGTTAATTGAAAATTTTCAATGTCTATCTTCCTAAATTGAAGTCGAATCTCATCAATTCTTATATATTTAAGTGAGTTTGCAACATCTTGGTAAGATATCGTCGATTTACATCCATTGAAGCAGATTGAGGTCGATTGTCACTCTGTGTTGATTGAAAATTTTTAAAGTCTATCTTCCCAATTTGGAGTCGAATCTCATAAATTCTTATATATTTGAGTGAGTCTGCAACATCTTGGTCAGATATTGGTGATTTAAATCCATTGAAGCAGATTGAGGTCGTTTGTCACTCTGTGTTGATTGAAAATTTTCAAAGTCTATCTTCCTAAGTTGAAGTCGAATCTCATCAATTCTTATATATTTAAGTGAGTTTGCAATATCTTGGTAAGATATCGTCGATTTACATCCATTCAAGCAGATTGAGGTCGATTGTCACTCTGTGTTGAATGAAAATTTTTAAAGTCTATCTTCCAAATTTGGAGTCGAATCTCATAAATTCTCATATATTCGAGTGAGTTTGCAACATCGTGGTCAGATATCGGTGATTTACATCCATTGAAGCAGATTGAGGTCGTTTGTCACTCTGTGTTGATTGAAAATTTTCGAAGTCTATCTTCCCAATTTGGAGTCGAATCTCATAAATTCTTATATATTTGAGTGAGTTTGCAACTAACTTGGTCAGATATCGTCGATTTACATCCATTGAAGCCCATTGAGGTCGATTGTCGCTTTGTGTTGATGAAAATTTTCAAATTCTATCTTCCTAATTTGAAGTCGAATCTCATCAATTCTTATATATTCAAGTGAGTTTGCAATATCTTGGTAAGATATCGTCGATTTACATCCATTGAAGCAGATTGAGGTCGTTTGTCACTCTGTGTTGATTGAAAATTTTCGAAGTCTATCTTCCCAATTTGGAGTCGAATCTCATAAATTCTTATATATTTGAGTGAGTTTGCAATATCTTGGTAAGATATCGTCGATTTACATCCATTGAAGCAGATTGAGGTCGTTTGTCACTCTGTGTTGATTGAAAATTTTCGAAGTCTATCTTCCCAATTTGGAGTCGAATCTCATAAATTCTTATATATTTGAGTGAGTTTGCAACTAACTTGGTCAGATATCGTCGATTTACATCCATTGAAGCCCATTGAGGTCGATTGTCGCTTTGTGTTGATGAAAATTTTCAAATTCTATCTTCCTAATTTGAAGTCGAATCTCATCAATTCTTATATATTCAAGTGAGTTTGCGATATCTTGGTAAGATATCGTCGATTTACATCCATTGAAGCAGATTGAGGTCGTTTGTCACTCTGTGTTGATTGAAAATTTTCAAAGTCTATCTTCCTAAGTTGAAGTCGAATATCATCAATTCTTATATATTTGAGTGAGTTTGCAACATCTTGGTCAAATATCGTCGATTTACATCCATTGAAGCAGATTGAGGTCGATTGTCACTTTGTGTTGATTGAAAATTTTCAAAGTCTATCTTCCCAATATGGAGTCGAATCTCATAAATTCTTATATATTTGAGTGAGTTTGCAACATCTTGGTGAGATATCGTCGATTTACATCCATTGAAGTAGATTGAGGTCGATTGTCACTTTGTGTTGATTGAAAATTTTCAAAGTCTATCTTCCTAAGTTGAAGTCGAGTCTCATCAATTCTTATTTATTTGAGTGAGTTCGCATTTATCTTCGACAGATATCGTCGATTTACATCCATTGAAGCCCATAGAGGTCGATTGTCACTTTGTGTTGATTGAAAATTTTCAAAGTCTATCTTCCTAATTTGTAGTCAGATCTCATCAATTATTATATATTTGAGTGAGTTTGCAACATGTTGGTCAGATATCGGTGATTTACATCCATTGAAGCAGATTGAGGTCGTTTGTCACTCTGTGTTGATCGAAAATTTTCAAAGTCTATCTTCCTAATTTGTAGTCAGATCTCATCAATTTTTATATATTTGAGTGAGTTTGCAACATCTTGGTCAGATATCGTCGATTTACATCCATTGAAGCCCATTGAGGTCGATTGTCACTGTGTGTTGATTGAAAATTTTCAAAGTCTATCTTCCTAATTTGTAGTCGAATCTCATCAATTCTTATATATTTGAGTGAGTTTGCAACATCTTGGTCAGATATCGGTGATTTACATCCATTGAAGCAGATTGAGGTCGATTGTCACTTTGTGTTGATTGAAAATTTTCAAAGTCTATCTTCCTAATTTGTAGTCGAATCTCATCAATTATTATATATTTGAGTGAGTTTGCAACATGTTGGTCAGATATCGGTGATTTACATCCATTGAAGCAGATTGAGGTCGTTTGTCACTCTGTGTTGATCGAAAATTTTCAAAGTCTATCTTCCTAAATTGAAGTCGAATCTCATCAATTCTTTTATATTTAAGTGAGTTTGCAACATCTTGGTCAGATATCGTCGATTTACATCCATTGAAGCAGATTGAGGTCGATTGTCACTCTGTGTTGATTGAAAATTTTCAAAATCTATCTTCCTAATTTGAAGTCGAATCTAATCAATTTTTATATATTTGAGTTAGTTTGCAACTAACATGGTCAGATTTCGTCGATTTACATCCATTGAAGCCGATTGAGGTCGATTGTCACTTTGTGTTGATTGAAAATTTTCAAAGTCTATCTTATCTGTCTAATTTGAAGTCGAATCTCATCAATTCTTATATATTTAAGTGAGTTTGCAATATCTTGGTAAGATATCGTCGATTTACATCCATTGAAGCCCATTGAGGTCGATTGTCACTGTGTGTTGATTGAAAATTTTCAAAGTCTATCTTCCTAATTTGTAGTCGAATCTCATCAATTCTTATATATTTGAGTGAGTTTGCAACATCTTGGTCAGATATCGGTGATTTACATCCATTGAAGCAGATTGAGGTCGATTGTCACTTTGTGTTGATTGAAAATTTTCAAAGTCTATCTTCCTAATTTGTAGTCGAATCTCATCAATTATTATATATTTGAGTGAGTTTGCAACATGTTGGTCAGATATCGGTGATTTACATCCATTGAAGCAGATTGAGGTCGTTTGTCACTCTGTGTTGATCGAAAATTTTCAAAGTCTATCTTCCTAAATTGAAGTCGAATCTCATCAATTCTTTTATATTTAAGTGAGTTTGCAACATCTTGGTCAGATATCGTCGATTTACATCCATTGAAGCAGATTGAGGTCGATTGTCACTCTGTGTTGATTGAAAATTTTCAAAATCTATCTTCCTAATTTGAAGTCGAATCTAATCAATTTTTATATATTTGAGTTAGTTTGCAACTAACATGGTCAGATTTCGTCGATTTACATCCATTGAAGCCGATTGAGGTCGATTGTCACTTTGTGTTGATTGAAAATTTTCAAAGTCTATCTTATCTGTCTAATTTGAAGTCGAATCTCATCAATTCTTATATATTTAAGTGAGTTTGCAATATCTTGGTAAGATATCGTCGATTTACATCCATTGAAGCAGATTGAGGTCGATTGTCACTTTGTGTTGATTGAAAATTCTCAAAGTCTATCTTCCTAATTTGAAGTCGAATCTCATCAATTGTTATATATTTGAGTGAGTTTGCAACATCTTGGTCAGATATCGTCGATTTACATCCATTGAAGCAGATTGAGGTCGATTGTCACTTTGTGTTGATTGGAAATTTTCAGTCTATCTTCCTAAGTTGAAGTCGAATCTCATCAATTCTTATATATTTGAGTGCGTTTGCAACATCTTGGTAAGATATCGTCGATTTACATCCATTGAAGCAGATTGAGGTCGATTGTCACTTTGTGTTGATTGAAAGATTTCAGTCTATCTTCCTAAGTTGAAGTCGAATCTCATCAATTCTTATATATTTGAGTGCGTTTGCAACATCTTGGTAAGATATCGTCGATTTACATCCATTGAAGCAGATTGAGGTCGATTGTCACTTTGTGTTGATTGAAAGATTTCAGTCTATCTTCCTAAGTTGAAGTCGAGTCTCATCAATTCTTATATATTTGAGTGAGTTTGCAACATCTTGGTAAGATATCGTCGATTTACATCCATTGAAGTAGATTGAGGTCGATTGTCACTTTGTGTTGATTGAAATTTTTCAAAGTCTATCTTCCTAATTTGGAGTCAGATCTCATCAATTTTTATATATTTGAGTGAGTTTGCAACATCTTGGTAAGATATCGGCGATTTACATCCATTGAAGCAGATTGAGGTCGATTGTCACTTTGTGTTGATTGAAAATTTTCAAAGTCTATCTTCCTAAGTTGTAGTCGAGCCTCATCAATCCTTATTTATTTGAGTGAGTTCGCATTTATCTTCGACAGATATCGTCGATTTACATCCATTGAAGCCCATAGAAGTCGATTGTCACTTTGTGTTGATTGAAAATTATCGAAGTCTATCTTCCTAAGTTGAAGTCGAGTCTCATCAATTCTTATATATTTGAGTGAGTTTGCAACATCTTGGTAAGATATCGTCGATTTACATCCATTGAAGCAGATTGAGGTCGATTGTCACTTTGTGTTGATTGAAAATTATCAAAGTCTATCTTCCTAAGTTGAAGTCGAATCTCATCAATTCTTATAGATTTGAGTGCGTTTGCAACATCTTGGTCAGATATCGTCGATTTACATCCATTGAAGCAGATTGAGGTCGATTGTCACTCTGTGTTGATTGAAAATTTTTAAAGTCTATCTTCCCAATTTGGAGTCGAATCTCATAAATTCTTATATATTTGAGTGATTTTGCAACTAACTTGGTCAGATATCGTCGATTTACATCCATTGAAGCCCATTGAGGTCGATTGTCGCTTTGTGTTGTTGAAAATTTTCAAATTCTATCTTCCTAATTTGAAGTCGAATCTCATCAATTCTTATATATTCAAGTGAGTTCGCAATATCTTGGTAAGATATCGTCGATTTACATCCATTGAAGCAGATTGAGGTCGTTTGTCACTCTGTGTTGATTGAAAATTTTCAAAGTCCATCTTCCTAAGTTGAAGTCGAATCTCATCAATTCTTATATATTCGAGCGAGTTTGCAACATATTGGTCAAATATCGTCGATTTACATCCATTGAGGCAGATTGAGGTCGATTGTCACTTCGTGTTGATTGAAAATTTTCAAAGTCTATCTTCCTAATTTGTAGTCGAATCTCATCAATCTTATATATTTGAGTGCGTTCGCAACATCTTGGTCAGATATCGTCGATTTACATCCATTGAAGCAGATTGAGGTCGTTTGTCACTCTGTGTTGATTGAAAATTTTCAAAGTCTATCTTCCTAAGTTGAAGTCGAGTCTCATCAATCATTATTTATTTGAGTGAGTTCGCATTTATCTTCGACAGATATCGTCGATATACATCCATTGAAGCCCATAGAGGTCGACTGTCACTTTGTGTTGATTGAAAATTATCAAAATCTATCTTCCTAAGTTGAAGTCGACTCTCATCAATTCTTATATATTTGAGTGAGTTTGCAACATCTTGGTAAGATATCGTCGATTTACATCCATTGAAGCAGATTGAGGTCGATTGTCACTTTGTGTTGATTGAAAATTATCAAAGTCTATCTTCCTAAGTTGAAGTCGAATCTCATCAATTCTTATATATTTGAGTGCGTTTGCAACATCTTGGTCAGATATCGTCGATTTACATCCATTGAAGCAGATTGAGGTCGTTTGTCACTCTGTGTTGATTGAAAATTTTCAAAGTCTATCTTCCTAAGTTGAAGTCGAATCTCATCAATTCTTATATATTTCAGTGAGTTTGCAACATCTTGGTCGGATATGGTCGATTTACATCCATTGAAGCAGATTGAGGTCGTTTGTCACTCTGTGTTGATTGAAAATTTTCAAAGTCTATCTTCCTAAGTTGAAGTCGAGTCTCATCAATCATTATTTATTTGAGTGAGTTCGCATTTATCTTCGACAGATATCGTCGATATACATCCATTGAAGCCCATAGAGGTCGACTGTCACTTTGTGTTGATTGAAAATTATCAAAATCTATCTTCCTAAGTTGAAGTCGACTCTCATCAATTCTTATATATTTGAGTGAGTTTGCAACATCTTGGTAAGATATCGTCGATTTACATCCATTGAAGCAGATTGAGGTCGATTGTCACTTTGTGTTGATTGAAAATTATCAAAGTCTATCTTCCTAAGTTGAAGTCGAATCTCATCAATTCTTATATATTTGAGTGCGTTTGCAACATCTTGGTCAGATATCGTCGATTTACATCCATTGAAGCAGATTGAGGTCGTTTGTCACTCTGTGTTGATTGAAAATTTTCAAAGTCTATCTTCCTAAGTTGAAGTCGAATCTCATCAATTCTTATATATTTCAGTGAGTTTGCAACATCTTGGTCGGATATGGTCGATTTACATCCATTTAAGCAGATTGAGGTCGATTGTCACTTTGTGTTGATTGAAAATTTTCAAAGTCTATCTTCCCAATTTGGAGTCGAATCTCATAAATTCTTATATATTTGAGTGAGTTTGCAACATCTTGGTCAGATATCGTCGATTTACATACATTGAAGCAGATTGAGGTCGATTGTCACTCTGTGTTGATTGAAAATTTTTAAAGTCTATCTTCCTAAGTTGAAGTCGAATCTCATAAATTATTATATATTTGAGTGCGTTTGCAACATCTTGGTCAGATATCGTCGATTTACATCCATTGAAGCAGATTGAGGTCGATTGTCACTCTGTGTTGATTGAAAATTTTCAAAGTCTATCTTCCCAATTTGGAGTCGAATCAAATAAATTCTTATATATTTGAGTGAGTTTGCAACATCTTGGTCAGATATCGGTGATTTACATCCATTGAAGCAGATTGAGGTCGTTTGTCACTCTGTGTTGATTGAAAATATTTAAAGTCTATCTTCCCAATTTGGAGTCGAATCTCATAAATTCTTATATATTTGAGTGAGTTTGCAACTAACTTGGTCAGATATCGTCGATTTACATCCATTGAAGCCCATTGAGGTCGATTGTCGCTTTGTGTTGATGAAAGTCGAATCTCATCAATTCTTATATATTCAAGTGAGTTTGCAATATATTGGTAAGATATCGTCGATTTACATCCATTGAAGCAGATTGAGGTCGTTTGTCACTCTGTGTTGATTGAAAATTTTAAAAGTCTATCTTCCCAATATGGATTCGAATCTCATCAATTCTTATATATTTCAGTGAGTTTGCAACATCTTGGTCAGATGTCGTCGATTTACATACTTTGAAGCCCATTGAGGTCGATTGTCACTCTGTGTTGATTGAAAATTTTCAAAGTCTATCTTCCTAAGTTGAAGTCGAATCTCATCAATTTTTATATATTTGAGTGAGTTTGCAACATCTTGGTCAGATATCGTCGATTTACATCCATTGAAGCAGATTGAGGTCGTTTGTCAATCTGTGTTGATTGAAAATTTTCAAAGTCTATCTTCCTAAGTTGAAGTCGAATCTCATCAATTTTTATATATTTGAGTGAGTTTGCAACATCTTGGTCAGATATCGTCGATTTACATCCATTGAAGCAGATTGAGGTCGTTTGTCACTCTGTGTTGATTGAAAATTTTCAAAGTCTATCTTCCTAAGTTGAAGTCGAATCTCATCAATTTTTATATATTTGAGTGAGTTTGCAACATCTTGGTCAGATATCGTCGATTTACATCCATTGAAGCAGATTGAGGTCGATTGTCACTCTGTGTTGATTGAAAATTTTCAAAGTCTATCTTCCTAAGTTGAAGTCGAATCTCATCAATTTTTATATATTTGAGTGATTTTGCAACATCTTGGTCAGATGTCGTCGATTTACATACTTTGAAGCCCATTGAGGTCGATTGTCACTCTGTGTTGATTGAAAATTTTCAAAGTCTATCTTCCTAAGTTGAAGTC
The DNA here is from genome assembly GCF_026230105.1 of Diorhabda sublineata. NCBI lineage: Eukaryota > Metazoa > Arthropoda > Insecta > Coleoptera > Chrysomelidae > Diorhabda > Diorhabda sublineata. The sequence goes on along the minus strand of NC_079484.1, from coordinate 16,271,146 downwards.
GAATCTCATCAATTTTTATATATTCGAGTGAGTTTGCAACATCTTGGTCAAATATCGTCGATTTACAGCCATTGAAGCAGATTGAGGTCGATTGTCACTTTTTGTTGATTGAAAATTTTCAAAGTCTATCTTCCCAATATGGAGTCGAATCTCATCAATTCTTATATATTTGAGTGAGTTTGCAACATCTTGGTCAGATATCGTCGATTTACATACATTGAAGCCCATTGAGGTCGATTGTCACTTTGTGTTGATTGAAAATTTTAAAAGTCTATCTTCCTAATTTGTAGTCGAATCTCATCAATCTTATATATTTGAGTGCGTTCGCAACATCTTGGTCAGATATCGTCGATTTACATCCATTGAAGCAGATTGAGGTCGTTTGTCACTCTGTGTTGATTGAAAATTTTCAAAGTCTATCTTCCCAATATGGAGTCGAATCTCATCAATTCTTATATATTTCAGTGAGTTTGCAACATCTTGGTCAGATATCGTCGATTTACATCCATTGAAGCAGATTGAGGTCGATTGTCACTTTGTGTTGATTGAAAATTATCAAAGTCTATCTTCCCAATATGGAGTCGAATCTCATCAATTCTTATATATTTCAGTGAGTTTGCAACATCTTGGTCAGATATCGTCGATTTACATCCATTGAAGCAGATTGAGGTCGTTTGTCACTCTGTGTTGATTGAAAATTTTCAAAGTCTATCTTCCTAAGTTGAAGTCGAATCTCATCAATTTTTATATATTTGAGTGAGTTTGCAACATCTTGGTCAAATATCGTCGATTTACATCCATTGAAGCAGATTGAGGTCGATTGTCACTTTTTGTTGATTGAAAATTTTCAAAGTCTATCTTCCCAATATGGAGTCGAATCTCATCAATTCTTATATATTTCAGTGAGTTTGCAACATCTTGGTCAGATGTTGTCGATTTACATACATTGAAGCCCATTGAGGTCGATTGTCACTTTGTAATGATTGAAAATTTTCAAAGTCTATCTTCCTAATTTGAAGTCGAATCTCATCAATTCTTATATATTTGAGTGAGTTTGCAACATCTTGGTCAGATATCGTCGATTTACATCCATTGAAGCAGATTGAGGTCGATTGTCACTTTGTGTTGATTGAAAATTATCAAAGTCTATCTTCCCAATATGGAGTCGAATCTCATCAATTCTTATATATTTCAGTGAGTTTGCAACATCTTGGTCAGATATCGTCGATTTACATCCATTGAAGCAGATTGAGGTCGTTTGTCACTCTGTGTTGATTGAAAATTTTCAAAGTCTATCTTCCTAAGTTGAAGTCGAATCTCATCAATTTTTATATATTTGAGTGAGTTTGCAACATCTTGGTCAAATATCGTCGATTTACATCCATTGAAGCAGATTGAGGTCGATTGTCACTTTTTGTTGATTGAAAATTTTCAAAGTCTATCTTCCCAATATGGAGTCGAATCTCATCAATTCTTATATATTTCAGTGAGTTTGCAACATCTTGGTCAGATGTTGTCGATTTACATACAATGAAGCCCATTGAGGTCGATTGTCACTTTGTAATGATTGAAAATTTTCAAAGTCTATCTTCCTAATTTGAAGTCGAATCTCATCAATTCTTATATATTTGAGTGAGTTTGCAACATCTTGGTCAGATATCGTCGATTTACATCCATTGAAGCAGATTGAGGTCGATTGTCACTTTGTGTTGATTGAAAATTTTCAAAGTCTATCTTCCTAAGTTGAAGTCGAATCTCATCAATCTTATATATTTGAGTGCGTTCGCAACATCTTGGTCAGATATCGTCGATTTACATCCATTGAAGCAGATTGAGGTCGTTTGTCACTGTGTGTTGATTGAAAATTTTCAAAGTCTATCTTCCTAAGTTGAAGTCGAATCTCATCAATTTTTATATATTTGAGTGAGTTTGCAACATCTTGGTCAAATATCGTCGATTTACATCCATTGAAGCAGATTGAGGTCGATTATCACTTTTTGTTGATTGAAAATTTTTAAAGTCTATCTTCCCAATATGGAGTCGAATCTCATCAATTCCTATATATTTGAGTGAGTTTGCAACATCTTGGTCAGATGTCGTCGATTTACATACATTGAAGCCCATTGAGGTCGATTGACACTTTGTGTTGATTGAAAATTTTCAAAGTCTATCTTCCTAATTTGAAGTCGAATCTCATCAATTGTTATATATTTGAGTGAGTTTGCAACATCTTGGTCAGATATCGTCGATTTACATCCATTGAAGCAGAGTGAGGTCGATTGTCACTTTGTGTTGATTGAAAATTTTCAAAGTCTATCTTCCTAAGTTGAAGTCGAGTCTCATCAATCCTTATTTATTTGAGTGAGTTCGCATTTATCTTCGACAGATATCGTCGATTTACATCCATTGAAGCCCATAGAGGTCGATTGTCACTTTGTGTTGATTGAAAATTATCAAAGTCTATCTTCCCAATATGGAGTCGAATCTCATCAATTCTTATATATTTCAGTGAGTTTGCAACATCTTGGTCAGATATCGTCGATTTACATACATTGAAGCCCATTGAGGTCGATTGTCACTTTGTGTTGATTGAAAATTTTAAAAGTCTATCTTCCTAATTTGAAGTCGAATCTCATCAATTCTTATATATTTGAGTGAGTTTGCAACATCTTGGTCAGATATCGTCGATTTACATACATTGAAGCCCATTGAGGTCGATTGTCACTTTGTGTTGATTGAAAATTTTAAAAGTCTATCTTCCTAATTTGAAGTCGAATCTCATCAATCTTATATATTTGAGTGCGTTCGCAACATCTTGGTCAGATATCGTCGATTTACATCCATTGAAGCAGATTGAGGTCGATTGTCACTTTTTGTTGATTGAAAATTTTCAAAGTCTATCTTCCCAATATGGAGTCGAATCTCATCAATTCTTATATATTTCAGTGAGTTTGCAACATCTTGGTCAGATGTCGTCGATTTACATACATTGAAGCCCATTGAGGTCGATTGTCACTTTGTGTTGATTGAAAATTTTCAAAGGCTATCTTCCTAATTTGAAGTCGAATCTCATCAATTCTTATATATTTGAGTGAGTTTGCAACATCTTGGTCAGATATCGTCGATTTACATCCATTGAAGCAGATTGAGGTCGATTGTCACTTTGTGTTGATTGAAAATTTTCAAAGTCTACCTTCCTAAGTTGAAGTCGAATCTCATCAATTCTTATAAATTTGAGTGCGTTTGCAACATCTTTGTCAGATATCGTCGATTTACATCCATTTAAGCAGATTGAGGTCGATTGTCACTTTGTGTTGATTGAAAATTTTCAAAGTCTATCTTCCCAATTTGGAGTCGAATCTCATAAATTCTTATATATTTGAGTGAGTTTGCAACATCTTGGTCAGATGTCGTCGATTTACATACATTGAAGCCCATTGAGGTCGATTGTCACTTTGTGTTGATTGAAAATTTTAAAAGTCTATCTTCCTAATTTGTAGTCGAATCTCATCAATCTTATATATTTGAGTGCGTTCGCAACATCTTGGTCAGATATCGTCGATTTACATCCATTGAAGCAGATTGAGGTCGTTTGTCACTCTGTGTTGATTGAAAATTTTCAAAGTCTATCTTCCTAAGTTGAAGTCGAATCTCATCAATTTTTATATATTTGAGTGAGTTTGCAACATCTTGGTCAAATATCGTCGATTTACATCCATTGAAGCAGATTGAGGTCGATTGTCACTTTTTGTTGATTGAAAATTTTTAAAGTCTATCTTCCCAATATGGAGTCGAATCTCATCAATTCTTATATATTTCAGTGAGTTTGCAACATCTTGGTCAGATGTCGTCGATTTACATACATTGAAGCCCATTGAGGTCGATTGTCACTTTGTGTTGATTGAAAATTTTCAAAGGCTATTTTCCTAATTTGAAGTCAAATCTCATCAATTCTTATATATTTGAGTGAGTTTGCAACATCTTGGTCAGATATCGTCGATTTACATCCATTGAAGCAGATTGAGGTCGATTGTCACTTTGTGTTGATTGAAAATTTTCAAAGTCTACCTTCCTAAGTTGAAGTCGAATCTCATCAATTCTTATAAATTTGAGTGCGTTTGCAACATCTTTGTCAGATATCGTCGATTTACATCCATTTAAGCAGATTGAGGTCGATTGTCACTTTGTGTTGATTGAAAATTTTCAAAGTCTATCTTCCCAATTTGGAGTCGAATCTCATAAATTCTTATATATTTGAGTGAGTTTGCAACATCTTGGTCAGATGTCGTCGATTTACATACATTGAAGCCCATTGAGGTCGATTGTCACTTTGTGTTGATTGAAAATTTTAAAAGTCTATCTTCCTAATTTGTAGTCGAATCTCATCAATCTTATATATTTGAGTGCGTTCGCAACATCTTGGTCAGATATCGTCGATTTACATCCATTGAAGCAGATTGAGGTCGATTGTCACTTTTTGTTGATTGAAAATTTTCAAAGTCTATCTTCCCAATATGGAGTCGAATCTCATCAATTCTTATATATTTCAGTGAGTTTGCAACATCTTGGTCAGATGTCGTCGATTTACATACATTGAAGCCCATTGAGGTCGATTGTCACTTTGTGTTGATTGAAAATTTTAAAAGTCTATCTTCCTAATTTGTAATCGAATCTCATCAATCTTATATATTTGAGTGCGTTCGCAACATCTTGGTCAGATATCGTCGATTTACATCCATTGAAGCAGATTGAGGTCGATTGTCACTTTGTGTTGATTGAAAATTTTCAAAGTCTATCTTCCCAATTTGGAGTCGAATCTCATAAATTCTTATATATTTGAGTGAGTTTGCAACATCTTGGTCAGATATCGTCGATTTACATACATTGAAGCCCATTGAGGTCGATTGTCACTTTGTGTTGATTGAAAATTTTAAAAGTCTATCTTCCTAATTTGTAGTCGAATCTCATCAATCTTATATATTTGAGTGCGTTCGCAACATCTTGGTCAGATATCGTCGATTTACATCCATTGAAGCAGATTGAGGTCGTTTGTCACTCTGTGTTGATTGAAAATTTTCAAAGTCTATCTTCCTAAGTTGAAGTCGAATCTCATCAATTTTTATATATTTGAGTGAGTTTGCAACATCTTGGTCAAATATCGTCGATTTACATCCATTGAAGCAGATTGAGGTCGATTGTCACTTTTTGTTGATTGAAAATTTTTAAAGTCTATCTTCCCAATATGGAGTCGAATCTCATCAATTCTTATATATTTCAGTGAGTTTGCAACATCTTGGTCAGATGTCGTCGATTTACATACATTGAAGCCCATTGAGGTCGATTGTCACTTTGTGTTGATTGAAAATTTTCAAAGGCTATTTTCCTAATTTGAAGTCAAATCTCATCAATTCTTATATATTTGAGTGAGTTTGCAACATCTTGGTCAGATATCGTCGATTTACATCCATTGAAGCAGATTGAGGTCGATTGTCACTTTGTGTTGATTGAAAATTTTCAAAGTCTACCTTCCTAAGTTGAAGTCGAATCTCATCAATTCTTATAAATTTGAGTGCGTTTGCAACATCTTTGTCAGATATCGTCGATTTACATCCATTTAAGCAGATTGAGGTCGATTGTCACTTTGTGTTGATTGAAAATTTTCAAAGTCTATCTTCCCAATTTGGAGTCGAATCTCATAAATTCTTATATATTTGAGTGAGTTTGCAACATCTTGGTCAGATGTCGTCGATTTACATACATTGAAGCCCATTGAGGTCGATTGTCACTTTGTGTTGATTGAAAATTTTAAAAGTCTATCTTCCTAATTTGTAGTCGAATCTCATCAATCTTATATATTTGAGTGCGTTCGCAACATCTTGGTCAGATATCGTCGATTTACATCCATTGAAGCAGATTGAGGTCGATTGTCACTTTTTGTTGATTGAAAATTTTCAAAGTCTATCTTCCCAATATGGAGTCGAATCTCATCAATTCTTATATATTTCAGTGAGTTTGCAACATCTTGGTCAGATGTCGTCGATTTACATACATTGAAGCCCATTGAGGTCGATTGTCACTTTGTGTTGATTGAAAATTTTAAAAGTCTATCTTCCTAATTTGTAATCGAATCTCATCAATCTTATATATTTGAGTGCGTTCGCAACATCTTGGTCAGATATCGTCGATTTACATCCATTGAAGCAGATTGAGGTCGATTGTCACTTTCTGTTGATTGAAAATTTTCAAAGTCTATCTTCCCAATATGGAGTCGAATCTCATCAATTCTTATATATTTCAGTGAGTTTGCAACATCTTGGTCAGATGTCGTCGATTTACATACATTGAAGCCCATTGAGGTCGATTGTCACTTTGTGTTGATTGAAAATTTTCAAAGGCTATCTTCCTAATTTGAAGTCGAATCTCATCAATTCTTATATATTTGAGTGAGTTTGCAACATCTTGGTCAGATATCGTCGATTTACATCCATTGAAGCAGATTGAGGTCGATTGTCACTTTGTGTTGATTGAAAATTTTCAAAGTCTATCTTCCTAAGTTGAAGTCGAATCTCATCAATTCTTATAAATTTGAGTGCGTTTGCAACATCTTTGTCAGATATCGTCGATTTACATCCATTTAAGCAGATTGAGGTCGATTGTCACTTTGTGTTGATTGAAAATTTTCAAAGTCTATCTTCCTAAGTTGAAGTCGAGTCTCATCAATTCTTATTTATTTGAGTGAGTTCACATTTAACTTCGACATATATCGTCGATTTACATCCATTGAAGCAGATTGAGGTCGATTGTCACTTTGTGTTCATTGAAAATTTTCAAAGTCTATTTTCCTAAGTTGAAGTCGAGTCGCATCAATTCTTATATATTTAAGTGAGTTGGCAATATCTTGGTAAGATATCGTCGATTTACATCCATTGAAGCAGATTGAGGTCGATTGTCACTTTGTGTTGATTGAAAATTTTCAAAGTCTATCTTCCTAATTTGTAGTCGAATCTCATCAATTCTTATATATTTGAGTGACTTTGCAACATCTTGGTCAGATGTCGTCGATTTACATACATTGAAGGCCATTGAGTTCGATTGTCACTTTGTGTTGATTGAAAATTTTCAAAGTCTATTTTCCTAAGTTGAAGTCGAGTCGCATCAATTCTTATATATTTAAGTGAGTTGGCAATATCTTGGTAAGATATCGTCGATTTACATCCATTGAAGCAGATTGAGGTCGATTGTCACTTTGTGTTGATTGAAAATTTTCAAAGTCTATCTTCCTAATTTGAAGTCGAATCTCATCAATTATTATATATTTGAGTGAGTTTGCAACATCTTGGTCAGATATCGTCGATTTACATCCATTGAAGCAGAAGGAGGTCGATTGTCACTTTGTGTTGATTGAAAATTTTCAAAGTCAACTTCCTAAGTTGAAGTCGAGTCTCATCAATCCTTATTTATTTGAGTGAGTTCGCATTTATCTTCGACAGATATCGTCGATTTACATCCATTGAAGCCCATAGAGATCGATTGTCACTTTGTGTTGATTGAAAATTATCAAAGTCTATCTTCCTAAGTTGAAGTCGAATCTCATCAATTCTTATATATTTGAGTGCGTTTGCAACATCTTGGTCAGATATCGTCGATTTACATCCATTGAAGCAGATTGAGATCGATTGTCACTTTGTGTTGATTGAAAATTTTTAAAGTCTATCTTCCCAATTTGGAGTCGAATCTCATAAATTCTTATATATTTGAGTGAGTTTGCAACTAACTTGGTCAGATATCGTCGATTTACATCCATTGAAGCCCATTGAGGTCGATTGTCGCTTTGTGTTGATGAAAATTTTCAAATTCTATCTTCCTAATTTGAAGTCGAATCTCATCAATTCTTATATATTCAAGTGAGTTTGCAATATCTTGGTAAGATATCGTCGATTTACATCCATTGAAGCAGATTGAGGTCGTTTGTCACTCTGTGTTGATTGAAAATTTTCAAAGTCTATCTTCCCAATATGGAGTCGAATCTCATAAATTCTTATATATTTGAGTGAGTTTGCAACATCTTGGTCAGATATCGTCGATTTACATCCAGTGAAGCAGATTGAGGTCGATTGTCACTTTGTGTTCATTGAAAATTTTCAAAGTCTATTTTCCTAAGTTGAAGTCGAGTCTCATCAATTCTTATATATTTGAGTGAGTTCGCAACTAACTTCGACAGATATCGTCGATTTACATCCATTGAAGCAGATTGAGGTCGATTGTCACTTTGTGTTGATTGAAATTTTTCAAAGTCTATCTTCCTAATTTGAAGTCGAGTCTCATCAATTCTTATTTATTTGAGTGAGTTCACATTTAACTTCGACAGATATCGTCGATTTACATCCATTGAAGAACATTGAGGTCGATTGTCACTTTGTGTTGATTGAAAATTTTCAAAGTCTATCTTCCTAATTTGGAGTCGAATCTCATCAATTTTTATATATTTGAGTGAGTTTGCAACATCTTGGTCAGATATCGTCGATTTACATCCATTGAAGCTCATTGAGGTCGATTGTCACTTTGTGTTTATTAAAAATTTTCAAAGTCTATCTTCCTAATTTGTAGTCGAATCTCATCAATTCTTATATATTTGAGTGAGTTTGCAACATCTTGGTCAGATATCGGTGATTTACATCCATTGAAACAGATTGAGGTCGATTGTCACTTTGTGTTGATTGAAAATTTTCAAAGTCTATCTTCCTAAGTTGAAGTCGAGTCTCATCAATTCTTATTTATTTGAGTGAGTTCACATTTAACTTCGACATATATCGTCGATTTACATCCATTGAAGCAGATTGAGGTCGATTGTCACTTTGTGTTCATTGAAAATTTTCAAAGTCTATTTTCCTAAGTTGAAGTCGAGTCGCATCAATTGTTATATATTTAAGTGAGTTGGCAATATCTTGGTAAGATATCGTCGATTTACATCCATTGAAGCAGATTGAGGTCGATTGTCACTTTGTGTTGATTGAAAATTTTCAAAGTCTATCTTCCTAATTTGTAGTCGAATCTCATCAATTCTTATATATTTGAGTGAGTTTGCAACATCTTGGTCAGATGTCGTCGATTTACATACATTGAAGCCCATTGAGGTCGATTGTCACTTTGTGTTGATTGAAAATTTTCAAAGTCTATCTTCCTAATTTGAAGTCGAATCTCATCAATTGTTATATATTTGAGTGAGTTTGCAACATCTTGGTCAGATATCGTCGATTTACATCCATTGAAGCAGATTGAGGTCGATTGTCAATTTGTGTTGATTGAAAATTTTCAAAGTCTATCTTATCTGTCTAATTTGAAGTCGAATCTCATCAATTCTTATATATTTAAGTGAGTTGGCAATATCTTGGTAAGATATCGTCGATTTACATCCATTGAAGCAGATTGAGGTTGATTGTCACTTTGTGTTGATTGAAAATTTTCAAAGTCTATCTTCCTAATTTGTAGTCGTATCTTATCAATTCTTATATATTTGAGTGAGTTTGCAACATCTTGGTCAGATGTCGTTGATTTACATACATTGAAGCCCATTGAGGTCGATTGTCACTTTGTGTTGATTGAAAATTTTCAAAGTCTATCTTCCTAATTTGAAGTCGAATCTCATCAATTGTTATATATTTAAGTGAGTTTGCAACATCTTGGTCGGATATCGTCGATTTACATCCATTGAAGCAGATTGAGGTCGATTGTCACTTTGTGTTGATTGAAAATTTTCAAAGTCTATCTTCCTAATTTGAAGTCGAATCTCATCAATTTTTATATATTCGAGTGAGTTTGCAACATCTTGGTCAGATATCGTCGATTTACATCCATTGAAGCAGATTGAGGTCGATTGTCACTTTGTGTTGATTGAAAATTTTCAGAGTCTATCTTCCTTATTTGAAGTCGAATCTCATCAATTGTTATATATTTGAGTGCGTTCGCAACATCTTGGTCAGATATCGTCGATTTACATCCATTGAAGCCCATTGAGGACGATTGTCAATTTGTGTTAATTAGAAATTTCAAAAGTCTATCTTCCTAATTTGGAGTCGAATCTCATCAATTTTTATATATTTGAGTGAGTTTGCAACATCTTGGTCAGATATCGTCGATTTACATCCATTGAAGCCCATTGAGGTCGATTGTCACTTTGTGTTGATTGAAAATTTTCAAAGTCTATCTTCCTAATTTGTAGTCGAATCTCATCAATTCTTATATATTTGAGTGAATTTGCAACATCTTGGTCAGATATCGTCGATTTACATCCATTGAAGCCCATTGAGGACGATTGTCAATTTGTGTTAATTAGAAATTTCAAAAGTCTATCTTCCTAATTTGGAGTCGAATCTCATCAATTTTTATATATTTGAGTGAGTTTGCAACATCTTGGTCAGATATCGTCGATTTACATCCATTGAAGCCCATTGAGGTCGATTGTCACTTTGTGTTGATTGAAAATTTTCAAAGTCTATCTTCCTAATTTGTAGTCGAATCTCATCAATTCTTATATATTTGAGTGAGTTTGCAACATCTTGGTCAGATATTGTCGATTTACATCCATTGAAGCAGATTGAGGTCGATTGTCACTCTTTGTTGATTGAAAATTTTTAAAGTCTATCTTCCCAATTTGGAGTCGAATCTCATAAATTCTTATATATTTGAGTGAGTTTGCAACATCTTGGTCAGATATCGTCGATTTACATCCATTGAAGCCCATTGAGGACGATTGTCAATTTGTGTTAATTAGAAATTTCAAAAGTCTATCTTCCTAATTTGGAGTCGAATCTCATCAATTTTTATATATTCGAGTGAGTTTGCAACATCTTGGTCAGATATCGTCGATTTACATCCATTGAAGCAGATTGAGGTCGATTGTCACTTTGTGTTGATTGAAAATTTTCAAAGTCTATCTTCCTAATTTGTAGTCGAATCTCATCAATTCTTATATATTTGAGTGAGTTTGCAACATCTTGGTCAGATGTCGTTGATTTACATACATTGAAGCCCATTGAGGTCGATTGTCACTTTGTGTTGATTGAAAATTTTCAAAGTCTATCTTCCTAATTTGAAGTCGAATCTCATCAATTTTTATATATTCGAGTGAGTTTGCAACATCTTGGTCAGATATCGTCGATTTACATCCATTGAAGCAGATTGAGGTCGATTGTCACTTTGTGTTGATTGAAAATTTTCAGAGTCTATCTTCCTTATTTGAAGTCGAATCTCATCAATTGTTATATATTTGAGTGCGTTCGCAACATTTTGGTCAGATATCGTCGATTTACATCCATTGAAGCCCATTGAGGACGATTGTCAATTTGTGTTAATTAGAAATTTCAAAAGTCTATCTTCCTAATTTGGAGTCGAATCTCATCAATTTTTATATATTTGAGTGAGTTTGCAACATCTTGGTCAGATATCGTCGATTTACATCCATTGAAGCCCATTGAGGTCGATTGTCACTTTGTGTTGATTGAAAATTTTCAAAGTCTATCTTCCTAATTTGTAGTCGAATCTCATCAATTCTTATATATTTGAGTGAATTTGCAACATCTTGGTCAGATATCGTCGATTTACATCCATTGAAGCCCATTGAGGACGATTGTCAATTTGTGTTAATTAGAAATTTCAAAAGTCTATCTTCCTAATTTGGAGTCGAATCTCATCAATTTTTATATATTTGAGTGAGTTTGCAACATCTTGGTCAGATATCGTCGATTTACATCCACTGAAGCCCATTGAGGTCGATTGTCACTTTGTGTTGATTGAAAATTTTCAAAGTCTATCTTCCCAATTTGGAGTCAAATATCATAAATTCTTATATATTTTAGTGAGTTTCCAAAATCTTGGTCAGATATCGTCGATTTACATCCATTGAAGCCCATTAAGGTCGATTGTCACTTTGTGTTGATTAAAAATTTTCAAAGTCTATCTTCCAAATTTGGAGTCGAATATCATGAATTCTTATATACTTGTGTGAGTTTGTAACATCTTGGTCAGATATCGTCGATTTACATCCATTGAAGCCCATTGAGGACGATTGTCACTTTGTGTTGATTGAAAATTTTCAAAGTCTATCTTCCCAATTTGGAGTCGAATATCATAAATTCTTATATACTTGAGTGAGTTTGCAACTAACTTCGACAGATATCGTCGATTTACATGCATTGAAGCCCATTGAGGTCGATTGTCACTTTGTGTTGATTGAAAATTTTCAAAGTCTATCTTCCAAATTTGAAGTCGAATATCACAAATTCTTATATACTTTTGTGAGTTTGCAACATCTTGGTCAGATATCGTCGATTTACATCCATTGAAGCCCATTGAGGTCGATTGTCACTTTGTGTTGATTGAAAATTTTCAAAGTCTATCTTCCAAATTTGGAGTCGAATATCATGAATTCTTATATACTTGTGTGAGTTTGTAACATCTTGGTCAGATATCGTCGATTTACATCCATTGAAGCCCATTGAGGTCGATTGTCACTTTGTGTTGATTGAAAATTTTCAAAGTCTATCTTCCAAATTTGAAGTCGAATATCACAAATTCTTATATACTTTTGTGAGTTTGCAACATCTTGGTCAGATATCGTCGATTTACATCCATTGAAGCCCATTGAGGTCGACTGTCACTTTGTGTTGATTGAAAATTTTCAAAGTCTATCTTCCCAATTTGGAGTCGAATCTCATCAATTCTTATATATTTGAGTGAGTTTGCAACATCTTGGTCAGATATCCTCGATTTACATCCATTGAAGCAGACTAAAGTCGATTGTCACTTTGTGTTCATTGGAAATTTTAAAAGTCTATCTTCCTAAGTTGAAGTCGAGTCTCATCGATTTTTATATATTTGGGGAAGTTCGCATTTCACTTCGACAGATATCGTCGATTTACATCCATTGAAGCCCATTGAGGTCGATTGTCAATTTGTGTTGATTGAAAATTTTCAAAGTCTATCTTCCAAATTTGGAGTCGAATCTCTTCAATTCTTATATATTAGAGTGAGTATGCAACATCTTGGTCAGATATCCTCGATTTACATCCATTGAAGCAGATTAAGGTCGATTGTCACTTTGTGTTCATTGAAAATTTTCAAAGTCTATCTTCCTAATTTGAAGTCGAATCTCATTAATTGTTATATATTTGAATGAGTTCGCAACTAACTTCGACAGATATCGACGATTTACATCCATTGAAGCCCATTGAGGTCGATTTTCACTTTGTGTTGATTGAAAATTTTCAAAGTCTATCTTCCTAATTTGGAGTCGAATCTCATCAATTCTTATATATTTGAGTGAGTTTGCAACATCTTGGTCAGATATCGTCGATTTACATACATTGAAGCCCATTGAGGTCGATTTTCACTTTGTGTTGATTGAAAATTTTCAAAGTCTATCTTCCTAATTTGGAGTCGAATCTCATCAGTTCTTATATATTTGAGTGAGTTTGCAACATCTTGGTCAGATATCGTCGATTTACATCCATTGAAGCAGATTGAGGTCGATTGTCGCTATGTGTTGATTGAAAATTTTCAAAGTCTATCTTCCTAATTTGAAGTCGAATCTCATCAATTCTTATATATTTGAGTGAGTTTGCAACATCTTGGTCAGATATCCTCGATTTACATCCATTGAAGCAGACTAAAGTCGATTGTCACTTTGTGTTCATTGGAAATTTTAAAAGTCTATCTTCCTAAGTTGAAGTCGAGTCTCATCGATTTTTATATATTTGGGGAAGTTCGCATTTAACTTAGACAGATATCGTCGATTTACATCCACTGAAGCCCATTGAGGTCGATTGTCACTTTGTGTTGATTGAAAATTTTCAAAGTCTATCTTCCCAATTTGGAGTCAAATATCATAAATTCTTATATATTTTAGTGAGTTTCCAAAATCTTGGTCAGATATCGTCGATTTACATCCATTGAAGCCCATTAAGGTCGATTGTCACTTTGTGTTGATTAAAAATTTTCAAAGTCTATCTTCCAAATTTGGAGTCGAATATCATGAATTCTTATATACTTGTGTGAGTTTGCAACATCTTGGTCAGATATCGTCGATTTACATCCATTGAAGCCCATTGAGGACGATTGTCACTTTGTTTTGATTGAAAATTTTCAAAGTCTATCTTCCCAATTTGGAGTCGAATATCATAAATTCTTATATACTTGAGTGAGTTTGCAACTAACTTCGACAGATATCGTCGATTTACATGCATTGAAGCCCATTGAGGTCGATTGTCACTTTGTGTTGATTGAAAATTTTCAAAGTCTATCTTCCAAATTTGAAGTCGAATATCACAAATTCTTATATACTTTTGTGAGTTTGCAACATCTTGGTCAGATATCGTCGATTTACATCCATTGAAGCCCATTGAGGTCGATTGTCACTTTGTGTTGATTGAAAATTTTCAAAGTCTATCTTCCCAATTTGGAGTCGAATATCATAAATTCTTATATACTCGAGTGAGTTTGCGAAATCTTGGTCAGATATCGTCGATTTACATCCATTGAAGCCCATTGAGGTCGATTGTCACTTTGTGTTGATTGAAAATTTTCAAAGTCTATCTTCCCAATTTAGAGTCGAATCTCATCAATTCTTATATATTTGAGTGAGTTTGCAACATCTTGGTCAGATATCCTCGATTTACATCCATTGAAGCAGATTAAAGTCGATTGTCACTTTGTGTTCATTGAAAATTTTAAAAGTCTATCTTCCTAAGTTGAAGTCGAGTCTCATCGATTTTTATATATTTGGGGAAGTTCGCATTTAACTTCGACAGATATCGTCGATTTACATCCATTGAAGCCCATTGAGGTCGATTGTCAATTTGTGTTGATTGAAAATTTTCAAAGTCTATCTTCCAAATTTGGAGTCGAATATCTTAAATTCTTATATACTTGTGTGAGTTTGCAACATCTTGGTCAGATATCGTCGATTTACATCCATTGAAGCCCATTGAGGTCGATTGTCAATTTGTGTTGATTGAAAATTTTCAAATTCTATCTTCCTAATTTGGAGTCGAATCTCATCAATTCTTATATATTTGAGTGAGTTTGCAACATCTTGGTCAGATATCGTCGATTTACATCCATTGAAGCCCATTGAGGTCGATTGTCAATTTGTGTTGATTGAAAATTTTCAAATTCTATCTTCCTAATTTGGAGTCGAATCTCATCAATTCTTATATATTTGAGTGAGTTTGCAACATCTTGGTCAGATATCGTCGATTTACATCCATTGAAGCCCATTGAGGTCGATTGTCACTTTGTGTTGATTGAAAATTTTCAAAGTCTATCTTCCCAATTTGGAGTCGAATCTCATCAATTCTTATATATTTGAGTGAGTTTGCAACATCTTGGTCAGATATCCTCGATTTACATCCATTGAAGCAGATTAAAGTCGATTGTCACTTTGTGTTCATTGAAAATTTCAAAAGTCTATCTTCCTAAGTTGAAGTCGAGTCTCATCGATTTTTATATATTTGGGGAAGTTCGCATTTAACTTCGACAGATATCGTCGATTTACATCCATTGAAGCCCATTGAGGTCGATTGTCAATTTGAGTTGATTGAAAATTTTCAAAGTCTATCTTCCAAATTTGGAGTCGAATCTCTTCAATTCTTATATATTAGAGTGAGTATGCAACATCTTGGTCAGATATCCTCGATTTACATCCATTGAAGCAGATTAAGGTCGATTGTCACTTTGTGTTCATTGAAAATTTTCAAAGTCTATCTTCCTAAGTTGAAGTCGAGTCTCATCGATTCTTATATATTTGAGGGAGTTCGCATTTAACTTAGACAGATATCGTCGATTTACATCCATTGAAGCCCATTGAGGTCGATTGCCAATTTGTGTTGATTGAAAATTTTCAAAGTCTATCTTCCTAATTTGAAGTCGAATCTCATTAATTGTTATATATTTGAATGAGTTCGCAACTAACTTCGACAGATATCGTCGATTTACATCAATTGAAGCCCATTGAGGTCGATTTTCACTTTGTGTTGATTGAAAATTTTCAAAGTCTATCTTCCTAATTTGGAGTCGAATCTCATCAATTCTTATATATTTGAGTGAGTTTGCAACATCTTGGTCAGATATCGTCGATTTACATCCATTGAAGCAGATTGAGGTCGATTGTCGCTATGTGTTGATTGAAAATTTTCAAAGTCTATCTTCCTAATTTGAAGTCGAATCTCATCAATTCTTATATATTTGAGTGAGTTTGCAACATCTTGGTCAGATATCGTCGATTTACATCCATTGAAGCAGATTAAGGTCGATTGTCACTTTGTGTTGATTGAAAATTTTCAAAGTCTATCTTCCCAATTTGGAGTCAAATATCATAAATTCTTATATATTTGAGTGAGTTTCCAAAATATTGGTCAGATATCGTCGATTTACATCCATTGAAGCCCATTGAGTTCGATTGTCACTTTGTGTTGATTGAAAATTTTCAAAGTCTATCTTCCAAATTTGGAGTCGAGTCTCATCAATTGTCATATATTTGAATGAGTTCGCAACTAACTTCGACAGATATCGTCGATTTACATCCATTGAAGCCCATTGAGGTCGATTGTCACTTTGTGTTGATTGAAAATTTTCAAAGTCCATCTTCCTAATTTGAAGTAGAATCTCATTAATTGTTATATATTTGGATGAGTTCGCAACTAACTTCGACAGATATCGTCGATTTACATCCATTGAAGTCCATTGAGATCGATTGTCACTTTGTGTTGATTGAAAATTTTCAAAGTCTAACTTCCAAATTTGGAGTCGAATATCATAAATTCTTATATACTTGTGTGAGTTTGCAACATCTTGGTCAGATATCGTCGATTTACGTCCATTGAAGCCCATTGAGGTCGATTGTCACTTTGTGTTGATTGAAAATTTTCAAAGTCTATCTTCCTAATTTGAAGTCGAATCTCATCAATTGTTATATATTTGAGTGAGTTTGCAACATCTTGGTCAGATATCGTCGATTTACATCCATTGAAGCAGATTAAGGTCTATTGTCACTTTGTGTTGATTGGAAATTTTCAAAGTCTATCTTCCTAATTTGAAGTCGAATCTCATAAATTCTTATATATTTGAGTGAGTTTCCAAAATCTTGGTCAGATATCGTCGATTTACATCCATTGAAGCCCATTGAGTTCGATTGTCACTTTGTGTTGATTGAAAATTTTCAAAGTCTATCTTCCTAATTTGGAGTCGAATATCATAAATTCTTATATACTTGAGTGAGTTGGCAACATCTTGGTCAGATATCGTCGATTTACATCCATTGAAGCCCATTGAGGTCGATTGTCACTTTGTGTTGATTGAAAAATATTAAAGTCTATCTTCCTAATTTGAAGTCGAATCTCATTAATTGTTATATATTTGAATGAGTTCGCAACTAACTTCGACAGATATCGACGATTTACAACCATTGAAGCCGATCGAGGTCGATTGTCACTTTGTGTTCATTGAAAATTTTCAAAGTCTATCTTCCTAAGTTGAAGTCGAGTCTCATCGATTCTTATATATTTGAGGGAGTTCGCATTTAACTTAGACAGATATCGTCGATTTACATCCATTGAAGCCCATTGAGGTCGATTGTCAATTTGTGTTGATTGAAAATTTTCAAAGTCTATCTTCCTAATTTGGAGTCGAATCTCATCAATTCTTATATACTTGTTTGAGTTTGCAACATCTTGGTCAGATATCGTCGATTTACATCCATTGAAGCCCATTGAGGTCGATTGTCACTTTGTGTTGATTGAAAATTTTCAAAGTCTATCTTTCTAATTTGAAGTCGAGTCTCATCAATTGTCATATATTTGAATGAGTTCGCAACTAACTTCGAAAGATATCGTCGATTTACGTCCATTGAAGCCCATTGAGGTCGATTGTCACTTTGTGTTGATTGAAAAATTTTCAAAGTCTATCTTCCCAATTTGGAGTCAAATATCATAAATTCTTATATATTTGAGTGAGTTTCCAAAATATTGGTCAGATATCGTCGATTTACAACCATTGAAGCCGATTGAGGTCGATTGTCACTTTGTGTTGATTGAAAATTTTCAAAGTCTATCTTCCCAATTTGGAGTCAAATATCATAAATTCTTATATATTTGAGTGAGTTTCCAAAATATTGGTCAGATATCGTCGATTTACAACCATTGAAGCCGATTGAGGTCGATTGTCACTTTGTGTTGATTGAAAATTTTCAAAGTCTACCTTTCTAATTTGAAGTCGAGTCTCATCAATTGTCATATATTTGAATGAGTTCGCAACTAACTCCGACAGATATCGTCGATTTACATCCATTGAAGCCCATTGAGGTCGATTGTCACTTTGTGTTGATTGAAAATTTTCAAAGTCTATCTTCCTAATTTGAAGTCGAGTCTCATCAATTGTCATATATTTGAATGAGTTCGCAACTAACTCCGACAGATATCGTCGATTTACATCCATTGAAGCCCATTGAGGTCGATTGTCACTTTGTGTTGATTGAAAATTTTCAAAGTCTATCTTCCTAATTTGAAGTCGAGTCTCATCAATTGTCATATATTTGAATGAGTTCGCAACTAACTCCGACAGATATCGTCGATTTACATCCATTGAAGCCCATTGAGGTCGATTGTCACTTTGTGTTGATTGAAAATTTTCAAAGTCTATCTTCCTAATTTGAAGTCGAGTCTCATCAATTGTCATATATTTGAATGAGTTCGCAACTAACTCCGACAGATATCGTCGATTTACAACCATTGAAGCCGATTGAGGTCGATTGTCACTTTGTGTTGATTGAAAATTTTCAAAGTCTACCTTTCTAATTTGAAGTCGAGTCTCATCAATTGTCATATATTTGAATGAGTTCGCAACTAACTCCGACAGATATCGTCGATTTACATCCATTGAAGCCCATTGAGGTCGATTGTCACTTTGTGTTGATTGAAAATTTTCAAAGTCTATCTTCCTAATTTGAAGTCGAATCTCATTAATTGTTATATATTTGGATAAGTTTGCAACTAACTTCGACAGATATCGTCGATTTACAACCATTGAAGCCGATTGAGGTCGATTGTCACTTTGTGTTGATTGAAAATTTTCAAAGTCTACCTTTCTAATTTGAAGTCGAGTCTCATCAATTGTCATATATTTGAATGAGTTCGCAACTAACTTCGACAGATATCGTCGATTTACATCCATTGAAGCCCATTGAGGTCGATTGTCACTTTGTGTTGATTGAAAATTTTCAAAGTCTATCTTCCCAATTTGGAGTGGAATATCATAAATTCTTATATACTTGAGTGAGTTTGCAACATCTTGGTCAGATATCGTCGATTTACATCCATTGAAGCCCATTGAGGTCGATTGTCACTTTGTGTTGATTGAAAATTTTCAAAGTCTATCTTCCTAATTTGAAGTCGAATCTCATTAATTGTTATATATTTGAATGAGTTCGCAACTAACTTCGACAGATATCGTCGATTTACATCCATTGAAGCCCATTGAGGTCGATTGTCACTTTGTGTTGATTGAAAATTTTCAAAGTCTAACTTCCAAATTTGGAGTCGAATAGCATAAATTCTTATATACTTGTGTGAGTTTGCAACATCTTGGTCAGATATCGTCGATTTACATCCATTGAAGCCCATTGAGGTCGATTGTCACTTTGTGTTGATTGAAAATTTTCAAAGTCTATCTTCCTAATTTGAAGTCGAATCTCATTAATTGTTATATATTTGAATGAGTTCGCAACTAACTTCGACAGATATCGTCGATTTACATCCATTGAAGCCCATTGAGGTCGATTGTCACTTTGTGTTGATTGAAAATTTTCAAAGTCTATCTTCCAAATTTGGAGTCGAATATCTTAAATTCTTATATACTTGTGTGAGTTTGCAACATCTTGGTCAGATATCGTCGATTTACATCCATTGAAGCCCATTGAGGACGATTGTCACTTTGTGTTGATTGAAAATTTTCAAAGTCTATCTTCCAAATTTGGAGTCGAATATCATGAATTCTTATATACTTGTTTGAGTTTGCAACATCTTGGTCAGATATCGTCGATTTACATCCATTGAAGCCCATTGAGGTCGATTGTCACTTTGTGTTGATTGAAAATTTTCAAAGTCTATCTTTCTAATTTGAAGTCGAGTCTCATCAATTGTCATATATTTGAATGAGTTCGCAACTAACTTCGACAGATATCGTCGATTTACGTCCATTGAAGCCCATTGAGGTCGATTGTCACTTTGTGTTGATTGAAAATTTTCAAAGTCTATCTTCCAAATTTGGAGTCGAATATCTTAAATTCTTATATACTTGTGTGAGTTCGCAACATCTTGGTCAGATATCGTCGATTTACATCCATTGAAGCCTATTGAGGACGATTGTCACTTTGTGTTGATTGAAAATTGTCAAAGTCTATCTTCCCAATTTGGAGTCGAATATCATAAATTCTTATATACTTGAGTGAGTTTGCAACATCTTGGTCAGATATCGTCGATTTACATCCATTGAAGCCCATTGAGGTCGATTGTCACTTTGTGTTGATTGAAAATTTTCAAAGTCTATCTTCCTAATTTGGAGTCGAATATCTTAAATTCTTATATACTTGTGTGAGTTTGCAACATCTTGGTCAGATATCGTCGATTTACATCCATTGAAGCCCATTGAGGACGATTGTCACTTTGTGTTGATTGAAAATTTTCAAAGTCTATCTTCCAAATTTGGAGTCGAATATCATGAATTCTTATATACTTGTTTGAGTTTGCAACATCTTGGTCAGATATCGTCGATTTACATACATTGAAGCCCATTGAGGTCGATTGTCACTTTGTGTTGATTGAAAATTTTCAAAGTCTATCTTTCTAATTTGAAGTCGAGTCTCATCAATTGTCATATATTTGAATGAGTTCGCAACTAACTTCGACAGATATCGTCGATTTACGTCCATTGAAGCCCATTGAGGTCGATTGTCACTTTGTGTTGATTGAAAATTTTCAAAGTCTATCTCCCAAATTTGGAGTCGAATATCTTAAATTCTTATATACTTGAGTGAGTTTGCAACATCTTGGTCAGATATCGTCGATTTACATCCATTGAAGCCCATTGAGGTCGATTGTCACTTTGTGTTGACTGAAAATTTTCAAAGTCTATCTTCCCAATTTGGAGTCGAATATCATAAATTCTTATATACTTGAGTGAGTTTGCAACATCTTGGTCAGATATCGTCGATTTACATCCATTGAAGCCCATTGAGGTCGATTGTCACTTTGTGTTGATTGAAAATTTTCAAAGTCTATCTTCCTAATTTGAAGTCGAATCTCATTAATTGTTATATATTTGAATGAGTTCGCAACTAAATTCGACAGATATCGTCGATTTACATCCATTGAAGCAGATTGAGGTCGATTGTCACTTTGTGTTCATTGAAAATTTTCAAAATCTATGTTCCTAATTTGTAGTCGAATCTCATCAATTCGTATATATTTGAGTGAGTATGCAACATCTTGGTCAGATATCCTCGATTTACATCCATTGAAGCAGATTAAGGTCGATTGTCACTTTGTGTTCATTGAAAATTTTCAAAGTCTATCTTCCTAAGTTGAAGTCGAGTCTCATCGATTCTTATATATTTGAGGGAGTTCGCATTTAACTTAGACAGATATCGTCGATTTACATCCATTGAAGCCCATTGAGGTCGATTGTCACTTTGTGTTGATTGAAAATTTTCAAAGTCTATCTTCCTAATTTGGAGTCGAATCTCATCAATTCTTATATATTTGAGTGAGTTTGCAGCATCTTGGTCAGATATCGTCGATTTACATCCATTGAAGCAGATTGAGGTCGATTGTCGCTATGTGTTGAATGAAAATTTCCAAAGTCTATCTTCCTAAGTTGAAGTCGACTCTCATCAATTCATATATATGTGAGTTTGCAACATCTTGGTCAGATATCGTCGATTTACATCCATTGAAACAGATTGAGGTCGATTGTCACTTTGTGTTGATTGAAAATTTTCAAAGTCTATCTTCCTAATTTGAAGTCGAATCTCATCAATTCTTATATATTTGAGTGAGTTTGCAACATCTTGGTAAGAATTCGTCGATTTACATCCATTGATGCAGATTGAGGCCGATTGTCACTTAGTGTTGATTGAAAATTTTCAAAGTCTATCTTCCTAATTTGTAGTCGATTCTCATCAATTCTTATATATTTGAGTGAGTCTGCAACATCTTGGTCAGATATCGTCGATTTACATCCATTGAAGCAGATTGAGGTCGATTGTCACTCTGTGTTGATTGAAAATTTTCAAAGTCTATCTTCCTAAGTTGAAGTCGAATCTCATCAATTCTTATATATTTAAGTGAGTTCGCGACATCTTGGTAAGATATCGTCGATTTACATCCATTGATGCAGATTGAGGTCGATTGTCACTTTGTGTTGATTGAAAATTTTCAAAGTCTATCTTCCTAAGTTGAAGTCGAATCTCATCAATTCTTATATATTTAGGTGAGTTTGCAACATCTTGGTAAGATATCGTCGATTTACATCCATTGAAGCCAATTGAGGTCGATTGTCACTTTGTGTTGATTGAAAATTTTCAAAGTCTATCTTCCTAAGTTGAAGTCGAATCTCATCAATTCTTATATATTTAAGTGAGTTTGCAACATCTTGGTAAGATATCGTCGATTTACATCCATTGATGCAGATTGAGGCCGATTGTCACTTTGTGTTGATTGAAAATTTTCAAAGTCTATCTTCCTAAGTTGAAGTCGAATCTCATCAATTCTTATATATTTAGGTGAGTTTGCAACATCTTGGTAAGATATCGTCGATTTACATCCATTGAAGCAGATTGAGGTCGATTGTCACTTTGTGTTGATTGAAAATTTTCAAAGTCTATCTTCCCAATTTGGAGCCGAATATCATAAATTCTTATATATTTGAGTGAGTTTGCAACATCTTGGTCAGATATCGTCGATTTACATCCATTGAAGCAGATTGAGGTCGATTGTCACTTTGTGTTGATTGAAAATTTTCAAAGTCTATCTTCCCAATTTGGAGCCGAATATCATAAATTCTTATATATTTGAGTGAGTTCGCATTTAACTTCGACAGATATCGTCGATTTACATCCATTGAAGCCAATTGAGGTCGATTGTCACTTTGTGTTGATTGAAAATTTTCAAAGTCTATCTTCCCAATTTGGAGCCGAATATCATAAATTCTTATATATTTGAGTGAGTTTGCAACATCTTGGTCAGATATCGTCGATTTACATCCATTGAAGCAGATTGAGGTCGATTGTCACTTTGTGTTGATTGAAAATTTTCAAAGTCTATCTTCCTAATTTGAAGTCGAATCTTATCAATTCTTATATATTTGAGTGAGTTTGCAACATCTTGGTAAGATATCGTCGATTTACATCCATTGATGCAGATTGAGGCCGATTGTCACTTAGTGTTGATTGAAAATTTTCAAACTTTATCTTCCTAATTTGTAGTCGATTCTCATCAATTCTTATATATTTGAGTGAGTTTGCAACATCTTGGTCAGATATCGTCGATTTACATCCATTGAAGCAGATTGAGGTCGATTGTCACTCTGTGTTGATTGAAAATTTTCAAAGTCCATCTTCCTAAGTTGAAGTCGAATCTCATCAATTCTTATATATTTAAGTGAGTTTGCAACATCTTGGTAAGATATCGTCGATTTACATCCATTGATGCAGATTGAGGTCGATTGTCACTTTGTGTTGATTGAAAATTTTCAAAGTCTATCTTCCTAAGTTGAAGTCGAATCTCATCAATTCTTATATATTTAGGTGAGTTTGCAACATCTTGGTAAGATATCGTCGATTTACATCCATTGAAGCCAATTGAGGCCGATTGTCACTTAGTGTTGATTGAAAATTTTCAAAGTCTATCTTCCTAATTTGTAGTCGATTCTAATCAATTCTTATATATTTGAGTGAGTTTGCAACATCTTGGTCAGATATCGTCGATTTACATCCATTGAAGCAGATTGAGGTCGATTGTCACTCTGTGTTGATTGAAAATTTTCAAAGTCCATCTTCCTAAGTTGAAGTCGAATCTCATCAATTCTTATATATTTAAGTGAGTTTGCAACATCTTGGTAAGATATCGTCGATTTACATCCATTGATGCAGATTGAGGTCGATTGTCACTTCGTGTTGATTGAAAATTTTCAAAGTCTATCTTCCTAAGTTGAAGTCGAGTCTCATCAATTCTTATATATTTGAGGGAGTTCGCATTTAACTTAGACAGATATCGTCGATTTACATCCATTGATGCAGATTGAGGCCGATTGTCACTTTGTGTTGATTGAAAATTTTCAAAGTCTATCTTCCTAAGTTGAAGTCGAATCTCATCAATTCTTATATATTTAGGTGAGTTTGCAACATCTTGGTAAGATATCGTCGATTTACATCCATTGAAGCAGATTGAGGTCGATTGTCACTCTGTGTTGATTGAAAATTTTCAAAGTCTATCTTCCAAATTTGGAGTCGAATATCATAAATTCTTATATACTTGTGTGAGTTTGCAACATCTTAGTCAGATATCGTCGATTTACATCCATTGAAGCCCATTGAGGTCGATTGTCACTTTGTGTTGATTGAAAATTTTCAAAGTCTATCTTCCAAATTTGGAGTCGAATATCATAAATTCTTATATACTTGTGTGAGTTTGCAACATCTTGGTCAGATATCGTCGATTTACATCCATTGAAGCCCATTGAGGTCGATTGTCACTTTGTGTTGACTGAAAATTTTCAAAGTCTATCTTCCTAATTTGGAGTCGAATCTCATCAATTCTTATATATTTGAGTGAGTTTGCAGCATCTTGGTCAGATATCGTCGATTTACATCCATTGAAGCAGATTGAGGTCGATTGTCGCTATGTGTTGAATGAAAATTTTCAAAGTCTATCTTCCTAAGTTGAAGTCGACTCTCATCAATTCATATATATGTGAGTTTGCAACATCTTGGTCAGATATCGTCGATTTACATCCATTGAAACAGATTGAGGTCGATTGTCACTTTGTGTTGATTGAAAATTTTCAAAGTCTATCTTCCTAATTTGAAGTCGAATCTCATCAATTCTTATATATTTGAGTGAGTTTGCAACATCTTGGTAAGATATCGTCGATTTACATCCATTGATGCAAATTGAGGCCGATTGTCACTTAGTGTTGATTGAAAATTTTCAAAGTCTATCTTCCTAATTTGTAGTCGATTCTTATCAATTCTTATATATTTGAGTGAGTCTGCAACATCTTGGTCAGATATCGTCGATTTACATCCATTGAAGCAGATTGAGGTCGATTGTCACTCTGTGTTGATTGAAAATTTTCAAAGTCTATCTTCCTAAGTTGAAGTCGAATCTCATCAATTCTTATATATTTAAGTGAGTTCGCAACATCTTGGTAAGATATCGTCGATTTACATCCATTGATGCAGATTGAGGTCGATTGTCACTTTGTGTTGATTGAAAATTTTCAAAGTCTATCTTCCTAAGTTGAAGTCGAATCTCATCAATTCTTATATATTTAGGTGAGTTTGCAACATCTTGGTAAGATATCGTCGATTTACATCCATTGAAGCCAATTGAGGTCGATTGTCACTTTGTGTTGATTGAAAATTTTCAAAGTCTATCTTCCTAAGTTGAAGTCGAATCTCATCAATTCTTATATATTTAAGTGAGTTTGCAACATCTTGGTAAGATATCGTCGATTTACATCCATTGAAGCCAATTGAGGTCGATTGTCACTTGGGTTGATTGAAAATTTTCAAAGTCTATCTTCCTAAGTTGAAGTCGAATCTCATCAATTCTTATATATTTAGGTGAGTTTGCAACATCTTGGTAAGATATCGTCGATTTACATCCATTGAAGCAGATTGAGGTCGATTGTCACTTTGTGTTGATTGAAAATTTTCAAAGTCTATCTTCCCAATTTGGAGCCGAATATCATAAATTCTTATATATTTGAGTGAGTTTGCAACATCTTGGTCAGATATCGTCGATTTACATCCATTGAAGCAGATTGAGGTCGATTGTCACTTTGTGTTGATTGAAAATTTTCAAAGTCTATCTTCCCAATTTGGAGCCGAATATCATAAATTCTTATATATTTGAGTGAGTTCGCATTTAACTTCGACAGATATCGTCGATTTACATCCATTGAAGCCAATTGAGGTCGATTGTCACTTTGTGTTGATTGAAAATTTTCAAAGTCTATCTTCCCAATTTGGAGCCGAATATCATAAATTCTTATATATTTGAGTGAGTTTGCAACATCTTGGTCAGATATCGTCGATTTACATCCATTGAAGCAGATTGAGGTCGATTGTCACTTTGTGTTGATTGAAAATTTTCAAAGTCTATCTTCCTAATTTGAAGTCGAATCTTATCAATTCTTATATATTTGAGTGAGTTTGCAACATCTTGGTAAGATATCGTCGATTTACATCCATTGATGCAGATTGAGGCCGATTGTCACTTAGTGTTGATTGAAAATTTTCAAACTTTATCTTCCTAATTTGTAGTCGATTCTCATCAATTCTTATATATTTGAGTGAGTTTGCAACATCTTGGTCAGATATCGTCGATTTACATCCATTGAAGCAGATTGAGGTCGATTGTCACTCTGTGTTGATTGAAAATTTTCAAAGTCCATCTTCCTAAGTTGAAGTCGAATCTCATCAATTCTTATATATTTAAGTGAGTTTGCAACATCTTGGTAAGATATCGTCGATTTACATCCATTGATGCAGATTGAGGTCGATTGTCACTTTGTGTTGATTGAAAATTTTCAAAGTCTATCTTCCTAAGTTGAAGTCGAATCTCATCAATTCTTATATATTTAGGTGAGTTTGCAACATCTTGGTAAGATATCGTCGATTTACATCCATTGAAGCCAATTGAGGCCGATTGTCACTTAGTGTTGATTGAAAATTTTCAAAGTCTATCTTCCTAATTTGTAGTCGATTCTAATCAATTCTTATATATTTGAGTGAGTTTGCAACATCTTGGTCAGATATCGTCGATTTACATCCATTGAAGCAGATTGAGGTCGATTGTCACTCTGTGTTGATTGAAAATTTTCAAAGTCCATCTTCCTAAGTTGAAGTCGAATCTCATCAATTCTTATATATTTAAGTGAGTTTGCAACATCTTGGTAAGATATCGTCGATTTACATCCATTGATGCAGATTGAGGTCGATTGTCACTTCGTGTTGATTGAAAATTTTCAAAGTCTATCTTCCTAAGTTGAAGTCGAGTCTCATCAATTCTTATATATTTGAGGGAGTTCGCATTTAACTTAGACAGATATCGTCGATTTACATCCATTGATGCAGATTGAGGCCGATTGTCACTTTGTGTTGATTGAAAATTTTCAAAGTCTATCTTCCTAAGTTGAAGTCGAATCTCATCAATTCTTATATATTTAGGTGAGTTTGCAACATCTTGGTAAGATATCGTCGATTTACATCCATTGAAGCAGATTGAGGTCGATTGTCACTCTGTGTTGATTGAAAATTTTCAAAGTCTATCTTCCAAATTTGGAGTCGAATATCATAAATTCTTATATACTTGTGTGAGTTTGCAACATCTTAGTCAGATATCGTCGATTTACATCCATTGAAGCCCATTGAGGTCGATTGTCACTTTGTGTTGATTGAAAATTTTCAAAGTCTATCTTCCAAATTTGGAGTCGAATATCATAAATTCTTATATACTTGTGTGAGTTTGCAACATCTTGGTCAGATATCGTCGATTTACATCCATTGAAGCCCATTGAGGTCGATTGTCACTTTGTGTTGACTGAAAATTTTCAAAGTCTATCTTCCTAATTTGGAGTCGAATCTCATCAATTCTTATATATTTGAGTGAGTTTGCAGCATCTTGGTCAGATATCGTCGATTTACATCCATTGAAGCAGATTGAGGTCGATTGTCGCTATGTGTTGAATGAAAATTTTCAAAGTCTATCTTCCTAAGTTGAAGTCGACTCTCATCAATTCATATATATGTGAGTTTGCAACATCTTGGTCAGATATCGTCGATTTACATCCATTGAAACAGATTGAGGTCGATTGTCACTTTGTGTTGATTGAAAATTTTCAAAGTCTATCTTCCTAATTTGTAGTCGATTCTTATCAATTCTTATATATTTGAGTGAGTCTGCAACATCTTGGTCAGATATCGTCGATTTACATCCATTGAAGCAGATTGAGGTCGATTGTCACTCTGTGTTGATTGAAAATTTTCAAAGTCTATCTTCCTAAGTTGAAGTCGAATCTCATCAATTCTTATATATTTAAGTGAGTTCGCAACATCTTGGTAAGATATCGTCGATTTACATCCATTGATGCAGATTGAGGTCGATTGTCACTTTGTGTTGATTGAAAATTTTCAAAGTCTATCTTCCTAAGTTGAAGTCGAATCTCATCAATTCTTATATATTTAGGTGAGTTTGCAACATCTTGGTAAGATATCGTCGATTTACATCCATTGAAGCCAATTGAGGTCGATTGTCACTTTGTGTTGATTGAAAATTTTCAAAGTCTATCTTCCTAAGTTGAAGTCGAATCTCATCAATTCTTATATATTTAAGTGAGTTTGCAACATCTTGGTAAGATATCGTCGATTTACATCCATTGAAGCCAATTGAGGTCGATTGTCACTTGGGTTGATTGAAAATTTTCAAAGTCTATCTTCCCAATTTGGAGCCGAATATCATAAATTCTTATGTATTTGAGTGAGTTTGCAACATCTTGGTCAGATACCGTCGATTTACATCCATTTAAGCAGATTGAGGTCGATTGTCACTCTGTGTTGATTGAAAATTTTCAAAGTCTATCTTCATAAGTTGAAGTCGAATCTCATCAATTCTTATATATTTAAGTGAGTTTGCAACATCTTGGTAAGATATCGTCGATTTACATCCATTGATGCAGATTGAGGCCGATTGTCACTTTGTGTTGATTGAAAATTTTCAAAGTCTATCTTCCCAATTTGGAGCCGAATATCATAAATTCTTATGTATTTGAGTGAGTTTGCAACATCTTGGTCAGATACCGTCGATTTACATCCATTTAAGCAGATTGAGGTCGATTGTCACTCTGTGTTGATTGAAAATTTTCAAAGTCTATCTTCATAAGTTGAAGTCGAATCTCATCAATTCTTATATATTTAAGTGAGTTTGCAACATCTTGGTAAGATATCGTCGATTTACATCCATTGATGCAGATTGAGGCCGATTGTCACTTTGTGTTGATTGAAAATTTTCAAAGTCTATCTTCCCAATTTGGAGCCTAATATCATAAATTCTTATATATTTGAGTGAGTTTGCAACATCTTGGTCAGATATCGTCGATTTACATCCATTGAAGCAGATTGAGGTCGATTGTCACTCTGTGTTGATTGAAAATTTTCAAAGTCTATCTTTCTAAGTTGAAGTCGAATCTCATAAATTCTTATATATTTAAGTGAGTTTGTAACATCTTGGTAAGATATCGTCGATTACATCCATTGATGCAGATTGAGGCCGATTATCACTTTGTGTTGATTGAACATTTTCAAAGTCTATCTTCCTAATTTGGAGTCGAGTCTCATCAATTCTTATATATTTGAGTGAGTTTGCAACATCTTGGTAAGATATCGTCGATTTACATCCATTGATGCAGATTGAGGCCGATTATCACTTTGTGTTGATTGAAAATTTTCAAAGTCTATCTTCCTAATTTGGAGTCGAATCTCATCAATTCTTATATATTTGAGTGAGTTTGCAACATCTTGGTCAGATATCGTCGATTTACATCCAATGAATCCCATTGAGGTCGATTGTCACTTTGTGTTGATTGAAAATTTTCAAAGTCTATCTTCCTAAGTTGAAGTCGAGTCTCATCAATTCTTATATATTTGAGTGAGTTTGCAACATCTTGGTAAGATATCGTCGATTTACATCCATTGAAGCAGATCGAGGTCGATTGTCACTCTGTGTTGATTGAAAATTTTCAAATTCAATCTTCCTCAAGTGAAGTCGAATCTCATCAATTCTTATATATTTAAGTGAGTTTGCAACATCTTGGTCAGATATCGTCGATTTACATCCATTGAAGCAGATTGAGGTCGATTGTCACTCTGTGTTGATTGAAAATTTT
This sequence comes from Diorhabda sublineata, assembly GCF_026230105.1. NCBI lineage: Eukaryota > Metazoa > Arthropoda > Insecta > Coleoptera > Chrysomelidae > Diorhabda > Diorhabda sublineata. Next base: position 16,240,933 of record NC_079484.1, on the reverse strand, counting down.
CAAAGTCTATCTTCCTAATTTGGAGTCGAGTCTCATCAATTCTTATATATTTGAGTGAGTTTGCAACATCTTGGTAAGATATCGTCGATTTACATCCATTGATGCAGATTGAGGCCGATTATCACTTTGTGTTGATTGAAAATTATCAAAGTCTATCTTCCCAATTTGGAGCCGAATATCATAAATTCTTATATATTTGAGTGAGTTTGCAACATCTTGGTCAGATATCGTCGATTTACATCCATTGAAGCAGATTGAGGTCGATTGTCACTCTGTGTTGATTGAAAATTTTCAAAGTCTATCTTTCTAAGTTGAAGTCGAATCTCATAAATTCTTATATATTTAAGTGAGTTTGTAACATCTTGGTAAGATATCGTCGATTACATCCATTGATGCAGATTGAGGCCGATTATCACTTTGTGTTGATTGAACATTTTCAAAGTCTATCTTCCTAATTTGGAGTCGAGTCTCATCAATTCTTATATATTTGAGTGAGTTTGCAACATCTTGGTAAGATATCGTCGATTTACATCCATTGATGCAGATTGAGGCCGATTATCACTTTGTGTTGATTGAAAATTTTCAAAGTCTATCTTCCTAATTTGGAGTCGAATCTCATCAATTCTTATATATTTGAGTGAGTTTGCAACATCTTGGTCAGATATCGTCGATTTACATCCAATGAATCCCATTGAGGTCGATTGTCACTTTGTGTTGATTGAAAATTTTCAAAGTCTATCTTCCTAAGTTGAAGTCGAGTCTCATCAATTCTTATATATTTGAGTGAGTTTGCAACATCTTGGTAAGATATCGTCGATTTACATCCATTGAAGCAGATCGAGGTCGATTGTCACTCTGTGTTGATTGAAAATTTTCAAATTCAATCTTCCTCAAGTGAAGTCGAATCTCATCAATTCTTATATATTTAAGTGAGTTTGCAACATCTTGGTCAGATATCGTCGATTTACATCCATTGAAGCAGATTGAGGTCGATTGTCACTCTGTGTTGATTGAAAATTTTCAAAGTCTATCTTCCTAATTTGGAGTCGAGTCTCATCAATTCTTATATATTTGAGTGAGTTTGCAACATCTTGGTAAGATATCGTCGATTTACATCCATTGATGCAGATTGAGGCCGATTATCACTTTGTGTTGATTGAAAATTATCAAAGTCTATCTTCCTAATTTGGAGTCGAATCTCATCAATTCTTATATATTTGAGTGAGTTTGCAACATCTTGGTCAGATATCGTCGATTTACATCCAATGAATCCCATTGAGGTCGATTGTCACTTTGTGTTGATTGAAAATTTTCAAAGTCTATCTTCCTGAGTTGAAGTCGACTCTCATCAATTCATATATATTTGAGTGAGTTTGCAACATCTTGGTCAGATATCGTCGATTTACATCCATTGATGCAGATTGAGGTCGATTGTCACTTAGTGTTGATTGAAAATTTTCAAAGTCTATCTTCCTAATTTGTAGTCGATTCTCATCAATTCTTATATATTTGAGTGAGTTTGCAACATCTTGGTCAGATATCGTCGATTTACATCCATTGAAGCAGATTGAGGTCGATTGTCACTTTGTGTTGATTGAAAATTTTCAAAGTCAATCTTCCTAATTTGTAGTCGATTCTCATCAATTCTTATATATTTGAGTGAGTTTGCAAAATCTTGGTCAGATATCGTCGATTTACATCCATTGAATCCCATTGATGTCGATTGTCACTTTGTGTTGATTGAAAATTTTCAAAGTCTATCTTCCAAATTGGGAGTCGAATATCTTAAATTCTTATATACTTGTGTGAGTTCGCAACATCTTGGTCAGATATCGTCGATTTACATCCATTGAATCCCATTGATGTCGATTGTCACTTTGTGTTGATTGAAAATTTTCAAAGTCTATCTTCCAAATTGGGAGTCGAATATCTTAAATTCTTATATACTTGTGTGAGTTTGCAACATCTTGGTCAGATATCGTCGATTTACATCCATTGAAGCCCATTGAGGACGATTGTCACTTTGTGTTGATTGAAAATTTTCAAAGTCTATCTTCCCAATTTGTAGTCGATTCTCATTAATTCTTATATATTTGATATATTTGAGTGAGTTTGCAACATCTTGGTCAGATATCGTCGATTTACATCCATTGAATCCCATTGAGGTCGATTGTCACTTTGTGTTGATTGAAAATTTTCAAAGTCTATCTTCCAAATTGGGAGTCGAATATCTTAAATTCTTATATACTTGTGTGAGTTTGCAACATCTTGGTCAGATATCGTCGATTTACATCCATTGAAGCAGATTGAGGTCGATTGTCACTCTGTGTTGATTGAAAATTTTCAAAGTCTATCTTCCTAAGTTGAAGTCGACTCTCATCAATTCATATATATTTGAGTGAGTTTGCAACATCTTGGTCAGATATCGTCGATTTACATCCATTGATGCAGATTGAGGTCGATTGTCACTTTGTGTTGATTGAAAATTTTCAAAGTCTATCTTCCTAATTTGAAGTCGAATCTCATCAATTCTTATATATTTGAGTGAGTTTGCAACATCTTGGTAAGATATCGTCGATTTACATCCATTGAAGCAGATTGAGGTCGATTGTCACTTAGTGTTGATTGAAAATTTTCAAAGTCTATCTTCCTAATTTGTAGTCGATTCTCATCAATTCTTATATATTTGAGTGAGTTTGCAACATCTTGGTCAGATATCGTCGATTTACATCCATTGAAGCAGATTGAGGTCGATTGTCACTTTGTGTTGATTGAAAATTTTCAAAGTCTATCTTCCAAATTGGGAGTCGAATATCTTAAATTCTTATATACTTGTGTGAGTTTGCAACATCTTGGTCAGATATCGTCGATTTACATCCATTGAAGCCCATTGAGGACGATTGTCACTTTGTGTTGATTGAAAATTTTCAAAGTCTATCTTCCCAATTTGGAGCCGAATATCATAAATTCTTATATATTTGAGTGAGTTTGCAACATCTTGGTCAGATATCGTCGATTAACATCCATTGAAGCAGATTGAGGTCGATTGTCACTCTGTGTTGATTGAAAATTTTCAAAGTCTATCTTCCTAAGTTGAAGTCGAATCTCATAAATTCTTATATATTTAAGTGAGTTTGTAACATCTTGGTAAGATATCGTCGATTACATCCATTGATGCAGATTGAGGCCGATTATCACTTTGTGTTGATTGAACATTTTCAAAGTCTATCTTCCTAATTTGGAGTCGAGTCTCATCAATTCTTATATATTTGAGTGAGTTTGCAACATCTTGGTAAGATATCGTCGATTTACATCCATTGATGCAGATTGAGGCCGATTATCACTTTGTGTTGATTGAAAATTTTCAAAGTCTATCTTCCCAATTTGGAGTCGAATATCATAAATTCTTATATACTTGAGTGAGTTTGCAATATCTTAGTCAGATATCGTCGATTTACATCCATTGAAGCCCATTGAGGTCGATTGTCACTTTGTGTTGATTGAAAATTTTCAAAGTCTATCTTCCTAATTTGAAGTCGAATCTCATTAATAGTTATATATTTGAATGAGTTCGCAACTAACTTCGACAGATATCGTCGATTTACATCCATTGAAGCCCATTGAGGTCGATTGTCACTTTGTGTTGATTGAAAATTTTCAAAGTCTATCTTCCAAATTTGGAGTCGACTATCATAAATTCTTATATACTTGAGTGAGTTTGCAACATCTTGGTCAGATATCGTCGATTTACATCCATTGAAGCCCATTGAGGTCGATTGTCAATTTGTGTTGATTGAAAATTTTCAAAGTCTATCTTCCTAAGTTGAAGTCGAATCTCATCAATTCTTATATATTTAGGTGAGTTTGCAACATCTTGGTAAGATATCGTCGATTTACATCCATTGATGCAGATTGAGGTCGATTGTCACTTTGTGTTGATTGAAAATTTTCAAAGTCTATCTTCCTAAGTTGAAGTCGACTCTCATCAATTCATATATATTTGAGTGAGTTTGCAACATCTTGGTCAGATATCGTCGATTTACATCCATTGAAGCAGATTGAGGTCGATTGTCACTTTGTGTTGATTGAAAATTTTCAAAGTCTATCTTCCTAATATGAAGTCGAATCTCATCAATTCTTATATATTTGAGTGAGTTTGCAACATCTTGGTAAGATATCGTCGATTTACATCCATTGATGCAGATTGAGGCCGATTGTCACTTTGTGTTGATTGAAAATTTTCAAAGTCTATCTTCCTAAGTTGAAGTCGAGTCTCATCAATTCTTATATATTTGAGGGAGTTCGCATTTAACTTAGACAGATATCGTCGATTTACATCCATTGAAGCAGATTGAGGTCGATTGTCACTCTGTGTTGATTGAAAATTTTCAAAGTCTATCTTCGTAAGTTGAAGTCGAATCTCATCAATTCTTATATATTTAAGTGAGTTTGCAACATCTTGGTAAGATATCGTCGATTTACATCTATTGATGCAGATTGAGGTCGATTGTCACTTTGTGTTGATTGAAAATTTTCAAAGTCTATCTTCCTAAGTTGAAGTCGAGTCTCATCAATTCTTATATATTTGAGGGAGTTCGCATTTAACTTAGACAGATATCGTCGATTTACATCCATTGAAGCAGATTGAGGTCGATTGTCACTCTGTGTTGATTGAAAATTTTCAAAGTCTATCTTCCTAAGTTGAAGTCGAATCTCATCAATTCTTATATATTTAGGTGAGTTTGCAACATCTTGGTAAGATATCGTCGATTTACATCCATTGATGCAGATTGAGGTCGATTGTCACTTTGTGTTGATTGAAAATTTTCAAAGTCTATCTTCCTAAGTTGAAGTCGACTCTCATCAATTCATATATATTTGAGTGAGTTTGCAACATCTTGGTCAGATATCGTCGATTTACATCCATTGAAGCAGATTGAGGTCGATTGTCACTTTGTGTTGATTGAAAATTTTCAAAGTCTATCTTCCTAATATGAAGTCGAATCTCATCAATTCTTATATATTTGAGTGAGTTTGCAACATCTTGGTAAGATATCGTCGATTTACATCCATTGATGCAGATTGAGGCCGATTGTCACTTAGTGTTGATTGAAAATTTTCAAAGTCTATCTTCCTAAGTTGAAGTCGACTCTCATCAATTCATATATATTCGAGTGAGTTTGCAACATCTTGGTCAGATATCGTCGATTTACATCCATTGAAGCCCATTGAGGTCGATTGTCACTTTGTGTTGATTGAAAATTTTCAAAGTCTATCTTCCTAAGTTTAAGTCGAATCTCATCAATTCTTATATATTTAGGTGAGTTTGCAACATCTTGGTAAGATATCGTCGATTTACATCCATTGATGCAGATTGAGGTCGATTGTCACTTTGTGTTGATTGAAAATTTTCAAAGTCTATCTTCCCAATTTGGAGTCGAATATCAAAAATTCTTATATATTTGAGTGAGTTTGCAACATCTTGGTCAGATATCGTCGATTTACATCCATTGAAGCCCATTGAGGTCGATTGTCACTTTGTGTTGATTGAAAATTTTCAAAGTCTATCTTCCTAATATGAAGTCGATTCTCATCAATTCTTATATATTTGAGTGAGTTTGCAACATCTTGGTCAGATATCGTCGATTTACATCCATTGAAGCAGATTGAGGTCGATTGTCACTTTGTGTTGATTGAAAATTTTCAAAGTCTATCTTCCTAATATGAAGTCGATTCTCATCAATTCTTATATATTTGTTTGAGTTTGCAACATCTTGGTCAGATATCGTCGATTTACATCCATTGAAGCAGATTGAGGTCGATTGTCACTTTGTGTTGATTGAAAATTTTCAAAGTCTATCTTCCTAATATGAAGTCGAATCTCATCAATTCTCATATATTTGAGTGAGTTTGCAACATCTTGGTAAGATATCGTCGATTTACATCCATTGATGCAGATTGAGGCCGATTGTCACTTAGTGTTGATTGAAAATTTCCAAAGTCTATCTTCCTAAGTTGAAGTCGACTCTCATCAATTCATATATATTCGAGTGAGTTTGCAACATCTTGGTCAGATATCGTCGATTTACATCCATTGAAGCAGATTGAGGTCGATTGTCACTTTGTGTTGATTGAAAATTTTCAAAGTCTATCTTCCTAATATGAAGTCGATTCTCATCAATTCTTATATATTTGAGTGAGTTTGCAACATCTTGGTCAGATATCGTCGATTTACATCCATTGAAGCAGATTGAGGTCGATTGTCACTCTGTGTTGATTGAAAATTTTCAAAGTCCATCTTCCTAAGTTGAAGTCGAATCTCATCAATTCTTATATATTTAAGTGAGTTTGCAACATCTTGGTAAGATATCGTCGATTTACATCCATTGAAGCAGATTGAGGTCGATTGTCACTTTGTGTTGATTGAAAATTTTCAAAGTCTATCTTCCTAATATGAAGTCGATTCTCATCAATTCTTATATATTTGAGTGAGTTTGCAACATCTTGGTCAGATATCGTCGATTTACATCCATTGAAGCAGATTGAGGTCGATTGTCACTTTGTGTTGATTGAAAATTTTCAAAGTCTATCTTCCTAATATGAAGTCGATTCTCATCAATTCTTATATATTTGAGTGAGTTTGCAACATCTTGGTCAGATATCGTCGATTTACATCCATTGAAGCAGATTGAGGTCGATTGTCACTCTGTGTTGATTGAAAATTTTCAAAGTCCATCTTCCTAAGTTGAAGTCGAATCTCATCAATTCTTATATATTTAAGTGAGTTTGCAACATCTTGGTAAGATATCGTCGATTTACATCTATTGATGCAGATTGAGGTCGATTGTCACTTTGTGTTGATTGAAAATTTTCAAAGTCTATCTTCCTAAGTTGAAGTCGAGTCTCATCAATTCTTATATATTTGAGGGAGTTCGCATTTAACTTAGACAGATATCGTCGATTTACATCCATTGAAGCAGATTGAGGTCGATTGTCACTCTGAGTTGATTGAAAATTTTCAAAGTCTATCTTCCTAAGTTGAAGTCGAATCTCATCAATTCTTATATATTTAGGTGAGTTTGCAACATCTTGGTAAGATATCGTCGATTTACATCCATTGATGCAGATTGAGGTCGATTGTCACTTTGTGTTGATTGAAAATTTTCAAAGTCTATCTTCCTAAGTTGAAGTCGACTCTCATCAATTCATATATATTTGAGTGAGTTTGCAACATCTTGGTCAGATATCGTCGATTTACATCCATTGAAGCAGATTGAGGTCGATTGTCACTTTGTGTTGATTGAAAATTTTCAAAGTCTATCTTCCTAATATGAAGTCGAATCTCATCAATTCTTATATATTTGAGTGAGTTTGCAACATCTTGGTAAGATATCGTCGATTTACATCCATTGATGCAGATTGAGGCCGATTATCACTTAGTGTTGATTGAAAATTTTCAAAGTCTATCTTCCTAAGTTGAAGTCGACTCTCATCAATTCATATATATTCGAGTGAGTTTGCAACATCTTGGTCAGATATCGTCGATTTACATCCATTGAAGCAGATTGAGGTCGATTGTCACTTTGTGTTGATTGAAAATTTTCAAAGTCTATCTTCCTAATATGAAGTCGATTCTCATCAATTCTTATATATTTGAGTGAGTTTGCAACATCTTGGTCAGATATCGTCGATTTACATCCATTGAAGCAGATTGAGGTCGATTGTCACTCTGTGTTGATTGAAAATTTTCAAAGTCCATCTTCCTAAGTTGAAGTCGAATCTCATCAATTCTTATATATTTAAGTGAGTTTGCAACATCTTGGTAAGATATCGTCGATTTACATCCATTGAAGCAGATTGAGGTCGATTGTCACTTTGTGTTGATTGAAAATTTTCAAAGTCTATCTTCCTAATATGAAGTCGATTCTCATCAATTCTTATATATTTGAGTGAGTTTGCAACATCTTGGTCAGATATCGTCGATTTACATCCATTGAAGCAGATTGAGGTCGATTGTCACTTTGTGTTGATTGAAAATTTTCAAAGTCTATCTTCCTAATATGAAGTCGATTCTCATCAATTCTTATATATTTGAGTGAGTTTGCAACATCTTGGTCAGATATCGTCGATTTACATCCATTGAAGCAGATTGAGGTCGATTGTCACTCTGTGTTGATTGAAAATTTTCAAAGTCCATCTTCCTAAGTTGAAGTCGAATCTCATCAATTCTTATATATTTAAGTGAGTTTGCAACATCTTGGTAAGATATCGTCGATTTACATCTATTGATGCAGATTGAGGTCGATTGTCACTTTGTGTTGATTGAAAATTTTCAAAGTCTATCTTCCTAAGTTGAAGTCGAGTCTCATCAATTCTTATATATTTGAGGGAGTTCGCATTCAACTTAGACAGATATCGTCGATTTACATCCATTGAAGCAGATTGAGGTCGATTGTCACTCTGTGTTGATTGAAAATTTTCAAAGTCTATCTTCCTAAGTTGAAGTCGAATCTCATCAATTCTTATATATTTAGGTGAGTTTGCAACATCTTGGTAAGATATCGTCGATTTACATCCATTGATGCAGATTGAGGTCGATTGTCACTTTGTGTTGATTGAAAATTTTCAAAGTCTATCTTCCTAAGTTGAAGTCGACTCTCATCAATTCATATATATTTGAGTGAGTTTGCAACATCTTGGTCAGATATCGTCGATTTACATCCATTGAAGCAGATTGAGGTCGATTGTCACTTTGTGTTGATTGAAAATTTTCAAAGTCTATCTTCCTAATATGAAGTCGAATCTCATCAATTCTTATATATTTGAGTGAGTTTGCAACATCATGGTAAGATATCGTCGATTTACATCCATTGATGCAGATTGAGGCCGATTGTCACTTTGTGTTGATTGAAAATTTTCAAAGTCTATCTTCCTAAGTTGAAGTCGACTCTCATCAATTCATATATATTCGAGTGAGTTTGCAACATCTTGGTCAGATATCGTCGATTTACATCCATTGAAGCAGATTGAGGTCGATTGTCACTTTGTGTTGATTGAAAATTTTCAAAGTCTATCTTCCTAATATGAAGTCGATTCTCATCAATTCTTAGATATTTGAGTGAATTTGCAACATCTTGGTCAGATATCGTCGATTTACATCCATTGAAGCAGATTGAGGTCGATTGTCACTCTGTGTTGATTGAAAATTTTCAAAGTCCATCTTCCTAAGTTGAAGTCGAATCTCATCAATTCTTATATATTTAAGTGAGTTTGCAACATCTTGGTAAGATATCGTCGATTTACATCCATTGAAGCAGATTGAGGTCGATTGTCACTTTGTGTTGATTGAAAATTTTCAAAGTCTATCTTCCTAATATGAAGTCGATTCTCATCAATTCTTATATATTTGAGTGAGTTTGCAACATCTTGGTCAGATATCGTCGATTTACATCCATTGAAGCAGATTGAGGTCGATTGTCACTCTGTGTTGATTGAAAATTTCCAAAGTCCATCTTCCTAAGTTGAAGTCGAATCTCATCAATTCTTATATATTTAAGTGAGTTTGCAACATCTTGGTAAGATATCGTCGATTTACATCCATTGATGCAGATTGAGGTCGATTGTCACTTTGTGTTGATTGAAAATTTTCAAAGTCTATCTTCCTAAGTTGAAGTCGAGTCTCATCAATTCTTATATATTTGAGGGAGTTCGCATTTAACTTAGACAGATATCGTCGATTTACATCCATTGAAGCAGATTGAGGTCGATTGTCACTCTGTGTTGATTGAAAATTTTCAAAGTCTATCTTCCTAATTTGGAGTCGAATCTCATCAATTCTTATATATTCAGGTGAGTTTGCAACATCTTGGTAAGATATCGTAGATTTACATCCATTGATGCAGATTGAGGTCGATTGTCACTTTGTGTTGATTGAAAATTTTCAAAGTCTATCTTCCTAAGTTGAAGTCGAGTCTCATCAATTCTTATATATTTGAGGGAGTTCGCATTTAACTTAGACAGATATCGTCGATTTACATCCATTGAAGCAGATTGAGGTCGATTGTCACTCTGTGTTGATTGAAAATTTTCAAAGTCTATCTTCCTAAGTTGAAGTCGATTCTCATCAATTCTTATATATTTGAGTGAGTTTGCAACATCTTGGTCAGATATCGTCGATTTACATCCATTGAAGCAGATTGAGGTCGATTGTCACTTTGTGTTGATTGAAAATTTTCAAAGTCTATCTTCCTAATATGAAGTCGACTCTCATCAATTCATATATATTCGAGTGAGTTTGCAACATCTTGGTCAGATATCGTCGATTTACATCCATTGAAGCAGATTGAGGTCGATTGTCACTTTGTGTTGATTGAAAATTTTCAAAGTCTATCTTCCTAATATGAAGTCGATTCTCATCAATTCTTATATATTTGAGTGAGTTTGCAACATCTTGGTCAGATATCGTCGATTTACATCCATTGAAGCAGATTGAGGTCGATTGTCACTCTGTGTTGATTGAAAATTTTCAAAGTCCATCTTCCTAAGTTGAAGTCGAATCTCATCAATTCTTATATATTTAAGTGAGTTTGCAACATCTTGGTAAGATATCGTCGATTTACATCCATTGAAGCAGATTGAGGTCGATTGTCACTTTGTGTTGATTGAAAATTTTCAAAGTCTATCTTCCTAATATGAAGTCGATTCTCATCAATTCTTATATATTTGAGTGAGTTTGCAGCATCTTGGTCAGATATCGTCGATTTACATCCATTGAAGCAGATTGAGGTCGATTGTCACTTTGTGTTGATTGAAAATTTTCAAAGTCTATCTTCCTAATATGAAGTCGATTCTCATCAATTCTTATATATTTGAGTGAGTTTGCAACATCTTGGTCAGATATCGTCGATTTACATCCATTGAAGCAGATTGAGGTCGATTGTCACTCTGTGTTGATTGAAAATTTTCAAAGTCCATCTTCCTAAGTTGAAGTCGAATCTCATCAATTCTTATATATTTAAGTGAGTTTGCAACATCTTGGTAAGATATCGTCGATTTACATCCATTGATGCAGATTGAGGTCGATTGTCACTTTGTGTTGATTGAAAATTTTCAAAGTCTATCTTCCTAAGTTGAAGTCGAGTCTCATCAATTCTTATATATTTGAGGGAGTTCGCATTTAACTTAGACAGATATCGTCGATTTACATCCATTGAAGCAGATTGAGGTCGATTGTCACTCTGTGTTGATTGAAAATTTTCAAAGTCTATCTTCCTAATTTGGAGTCGAATCTCATCAATTCTTATATATTTAGGTGAGTTTGCAACATCTTGGTAAGATATCGTCGATTTACATCCATTGATGCAGATTGAGGTCGATTGTCACTTTGTGTTGATTGAAAATTTTCAAAGTCTATCTTCCTAAGTTGAAGTCGAGTCTCATCAATTCTTATATATTTGAGGGAGTTCGCATTTAACTTAGACAGATATCGTCGATTTACATCCATTGAAGCAGATTGAGGTCGATTGTCACTCTGTGTTGATTGAAAATTTTCAAAGTCTATCTTCCTAAGTTGAAGTCGAATCTCATCAATTCTTATATATTTAGGTGAGTTTGCAACATCTTGGTAAGATATCGTCGATTTACATCCATTGATGTAGATTGAGGTCGATTGTCACTTTGTGTTGATTGAAAATTTTCAAAGTCTATCTTCCTAATTTGGAGTCGAATCTCATCAATTCTTATATATTTGAGTGAGTTTGCAACATCTTGGTCAGATATCGTCGGTTTACATCCATTGAAGCAGATTGAGGTCGATTGTCGCTATGTGTTGAATGAAAATTTTCAAAGTCTATCTTCCTAAGTTGAAGTCGAATCTCATCAATTCTTATATATTTAAGTGAGTTTGCAACATCTTGGTAAGATATCGTCGATTTACATCCATTGAAGGAGATTGAGGTCGATTGTCACTCTGTGTTGATTGAAAATTTTCAAAGTCTATCTTCCTAAGTTGAAGTCGAATCTCATCAATTCTTATATATTTAGGTGAGTTTGCATCATCTTAGTCAGATATCGTCGATTTACATCCATTAAAGCCCATTGAGGTCGATTGTCACTTTGTGTTGATTGAAAATTTTCAAAGTCTATCTTTCTAAGTTGAAGTCGAGTCTCATCGATTCTTATATATTTGAGGGAGTTCGCATTTAACTTATACAGATATCGTCGATTTAAATCCATTGAAGCCCATTGAGGTCGATTGTCACTTTGTGTTGATTGAAAATTCTCGAAATCTATCTTCCTAATTTGGAGTCGAATCTCATCAATTCTTATATATTTGAGTGAGTTTGCAACATCTTGGTCAGATATCGTCGATTTACATCCATTGAAGCAGATTGAGGTCGATTGTCGCTATGTGTTGAATAAAAATTTCCAAAGTCTATCTTCCTAAGTTGAAGTCGACTCTCATCAATTCATATATATTTGAGTGAGTTTGCAACATCTTGGTCAGATATCGTCGATTTACATCCATTGAAGCAGATTGAGGTCGATTGTCGCTATGTGTTGAATGAAAATTTTCAAAGTCTATCTTCCTAAGTTGAAGTCGACTCTCATCAATTCATATATATTTGAGTGAGTTTGCAACATCTTGGTCAGATATCGTCGATTTACATCCATTGAAGCAGATTGAGGTCGATTGTCACTCTGTGTTGATTGAAAATTTTCAAAGTCTATCTTCCTAAGTTGAAGTCGAATCTCATCAATTCTTATATATTTAGGTGAGTTTGCATCATCTTAGTCAGATATCGTCGATTTACATCCATTGAAGCCCATTGAGGTCGATTGTCACTTTGTGTTGATTGAAAATTTTCAAAGTCTATCTTTCTAAGTTGAAGTCGAGTCTCATCGATTCTTATATATTTGAGGGAGTTCGCATTTAACTTATACAGATATCGTCGATTTAAATCCATTGAAGCCCATTGAGGTCGATTGTCACTTTGTGTTGATTGAAAATTCTCGAAGTCTATCTTCCTAATTTGGAGTCGAATCTCATCAATTCTTATATATTTGAGTGAGTTTGCAACATCTTGGTCAGATATCGTCGATTTACATCCATTGAAGCAGATTGAGGTCGATTGTCGCTATGTGTTGAATGAAAATTTTCAAAGTCTATCTTCCTAAGTTGAAGTCGACTCTCATCAATTCATATATATTTGAGTGAGTTTGCAACATCTTGGTCAGATATCGTCGATTTACATCCATTGAAGCAGATTGAGGTCGATTGTCGCTATGTGTTGAATGAAAATTTTCAAAGTCTATCTTCCTAAGTTGAAGTCGACTCTCATCAATTCATATATATTTGAGTGAGTTTGCAACATCTTGGTCAGATATCGTCGATTTACATCCATTGAAGCAGATTGAGGTCGATTGTCACTCTGTGTTGATTGAAAATTTTCAAAGTCCATCTTCCTAAGTTGAAATCGAATCTCATCAATTCTTATATATTTGAGTGAGTTTGCAACATCTTGGTCAGATATCGTCGATTTACATCCATTGAAGCAGATTGAGGTCGATTGTCACTCTGTGTTGATTGAAAATTTTCAAAGTCCATCTTCCTAAGTTGAAGTCGAATCTCATCAATTCTTATATATTTAAGTGAGTTTGCAACATCTTGGTAAGATATCGTTGATTTACATCCATTGAAGCAGATTGAGGTCGATTATCACTCTGTGTTGATTGAAAATTTTCAAAGTCTATCTTCCTAAGTTGAAGTCGAATCTCATCAATTCTTATATATTTAGGTGAGTTTGCATCATCTTAGTCAGATATCGTCGATTTACATCCATTGAAGCCCATTGAGGTCGATTGTCACTTTGTGTTGATTGAAAATTTTCAAAGTCTATCTTTCTAAGTTGAAGTCGAGTCTCATCGATTCTTATATATTTGAGGGAGTTCGCATTTAACTTATACAGATATCGTCGATTTAAATCCATTGAAGCCCATTGAGGTCGATTGTCACTTTGTGATGATTGAAAATTCTCGAAGTCTATCTTCCTAATTTGGAGTCGAATCTCATCAATTCTTATATATTTGAGTTAGTTTGCAACATCTTGGTCAGATATCGTCGATTTACATCCATTGAAGCAGATTGAGGTCGATTGTCGCTATGTGTTGAATGAAAATTTTCAAAGTCTATCTTCCTAAGTTGAAGTCGACTCTCATCAATTCATATATATTTGAGTGAGTTTGCAACATCTTGGTCAGATATCGTCGATTTACATACATTGAAGCAGATTGAGGTCGATTGTCGCTATGTGTTGAATGAAAATTTTCAAAGTCTATCTTCCTAAGTTGAAGTCGACTCTCATCAATTCATATATATTTGAGTGAGTTTGCAACATCTTGGTCAGATATCGTCGATTTACATCCATTGAAGCAGATTGAGGTCGATTGTCACTTTGTGTTGATTGAAAATTTTCAAAGTCTATGTTCCTAATTTGTAGTCGAATCTCATCAATTCGTATATATTTGAGTGAGTATGCAACATCTTGGTAAGATATCCTCGATTTACATCCATTGATGCAGATTGAGGTCGATCGTCACTTTGTGTTCATTGAAAATTTTCAAAGTCTATCTTCCTAAGTTGAAGTCGAGTCTCATCGATTCTTATATATTTGAGGGAGTTCGCATATAACTTAGACAGATATCGTCGATTTAAATCCATTGAAGCCCATTGAGGTCGATTGTCACTTTGTGTTGATTGAAAATTTCCAAAGTCTATCTTCCTAATTTGGAGTCGAATCTCATCAATTCTTATATATTTGAGTGAGTTTGCAACATCTTGGTCAGATATCGTCGATTTACATCCATTGAAGCAGATTGAGGTCGATTGTCACTTTGTGTTGATTGAAAATTTTCAAAGTCTATCTTCCTAAGTTGAAGTCGAATCTCATCAATTCTTATATATTTAGGTGAGTTTGCAACATCTTGGTCAGATATCGTCGATTTACATCCATTGAAGCAGATTGAGGTCGATTGTCACTTTGTGTTGATTGAAAATTTTCAAAGTCCATCTTCCTAATTTGTAGTCGATTCTTATCAATTCTTATATATTTGAGTGAGTTTGCAACATCTTGGTCAGATATCGTCGATTTACATCCATTGAAGCAGATTGAGGTCGATTGTCACTCTGTGTTGATTGAAAATTTTCAAAGTCTATCTTCCTAATTTGTAGTCGATTCTCATCAATTCTTATATATTCAAGTGAGTTTGCAACATCTTGGTAAGATATCGTCGATTCACATTCATTGATGCAGATTGAGGTCGATTGTCACTTTGTGTTGATTGAAAATTTTCAAAGTCCATCTTCCTAATTTGTAGTCGATTCTCATCAATTCTTATATATTTGAGTGAGTTTGCAACATCTTGGTCAGATATCGTCGATTTACATCCATTGAAGCAGATTGAGGTCGATTGTCACTTTGTGTTGATTGAAAATTTTCAAAGTCTATCTTCCTAATTTGTAGTCGATTCTCATCAATTCTTATATATTTGAGTGAGTTTGGAACATCTTGGTCAGATATCGTCGATTTACATCCATTGAAGCAGGTTGAGGTCGATTGTCACTTTGTGTTGATTCAAAATTTTCAAAGTCTATCTTCCTAAGTTGAGGTCGAGTCTCATCAATTGTTATATATTTAAGTGAGTTTGCAACATCTTGGTAAGATATCATCGATTTACATCCATTGATGCAGATTGAGGTCGATTGTCACTGTGTTGATTGAAAATTTTCAAAGTCTATCTTCCTAATTTGTAGTCGATTCTCATCAATTCTTATATATTTGAGTGAGTTTGCAGTATCTTGGTCAGATATCGTCGATTTACATCCATTGAAGCAGATTGAGGTCGATTGTCACTCTGTGTTGATTGAAAATTTTCAAAGTCTATCTTCCTAAAGTGAAGTCGAATCTCATCAATTCTTATATATTTAAGTGAGTTTGCAACATCTTGGTAAGATATCGTCGATTTACATCCATTGAAGCAGATTGAGGTCGATTGTCACTTTGTGTTGATTGAAAATTTTCAAAGTCTATCTTCCTAATTTGTAGTCGATTCTCATCAATTCTTATATATTTGAGTGAGTTTGCAACATCTTGGTCAGATATCGTCGATTTACATCCATTGAATCCCATCGAGGTCGATTGTCACTTTGTGTTGATTGAAAATTTTCAAAGTCTATCTTCCTAATTTGGAGTCGAATCTCATCAATTCTTATATATTTGAGTGAGTTTGGAACATCTTGGTAAGATATCGTCGATTTACATCCATTGAAGCAGGTTGAGGTCGATTGTCACTTTGTGTTGATTGAAAATTTTCGAAGTCTATCTTCCTAAGTTGAGGTCGAGTCTCATCAATTGTTATATATTTAAGTGAGTTTGCAACATCTTGGTAAGATATCGTCGATTTACATCCATTGATGCAGATTGAGGTCGATTGTCACTGTGTTGATTGGAAATTTTCAAAGTCTATCTTCCTAATTTGTAGTCGATTCTCATCAATTCTTATATATTTGAGTGAGTTTGCAACATCTTGGTCAGATATCGTCGATTTACATCCATTGAAGCAGATTGAGGTCGATTGTCACTCTGTGTTGATTGAAAATTTTCAAAGTCTATCTTCCTAATTTGTAGTCGATTCTCATCAATTCTTATATATTTGAGTGAGTTTGCAACATCTTGGTCAGATATCGTCGATTTACATCCATTGATGCAGATTGAGGTCGATTGTCACTCTGTGTTGATTGAAAATTTTCAAAGTCTATCTTCCTAATTTGTAGTCGATTCTCATCAATTCTTATATATTTAAGTGGGTTTGCAACATCTTGGTAAGATATCGTCGATTCACATTCATTGATGCAGATTGAGGTCGATTGTCACTTTGTGTTGATTGAAAATTTTCAAAGTCCATCTTCCTAATTTGTAGTCGATTCTCATCAATTCTTATATATTTGAGTGAGTTTGCAACATCTTGGTCAGATATCGTCGATTTACATCCATTGAATCCCATTGAGGTCGATTGTCACTTTGTGTTGATTGAAAATTTTCAAAGTCTATCTTCCTAATTTGTAGTCGATTCTCATCAATTCTTATATATTTGAGTGAGTTTGCAACATCTTGGTCAGATATCGTCGATTTACATCCATTGAAGCAGATTGAGGTCGATTGTCACTTTGTGTTGATTGAAAATTTTCAAAGTCTATCTTCCTAATTTGTAGTCGATTCTCATCAATTCTTATATATTTGAGTGAGTTTGCAACATCTTGGTCAGATATCGTCGATTTACATCCATTGAATCCCATTGAGGTCGATTGTCACTTTGTGTTGATTGAAAATTTTCAAAGTCTATCTTCCTAATTTGTAGTCGATTCTCATCAATTCTTATATATTTGAGTGAGTTTGCAACATCTTGGTCAGATATCGTCGATTTACATCCATTGAAGCAGATTGAGGTCGATTGTCACTTTGTGTTGATTGAAAATTTTCAAAGTCTATCTTCCTAATTTATAGTCGATTCTCATCAATTCTTATATATTTGAGTGAGTTTGCAACATCTTGGTCAGATATCGTCGATTTACATCCATTGAAGCAGATTGAGGTCGATTGTCACTTTGTGTTGATTGAAAATTTTCAAAGTCTATCTTCCTAATTTGTAGTCGATTCTCATCAATTCTTATATATTTGAGTGAGTTTGCAACATCTTGGTCAGATATCGTCGATTTACATCCATTGAATCCCATCGAGGTCGATTGTCACTTTGTGCTGATTGAAAATTTTCAAAGTCTATCTTCCTAATTTGGAGTCGAATCTCATCAATTCTTATATATTTGAGTGAGTTTGGAACATCTTGGTCAGATATCGTCGATTTACATCCATTGAAGCAGGTTGAGGTCGATTGTCACTTTGTGTTGATTGAAAATTTTCAAAGTCTATCTTCCTAAGTTGAGGTCGAGTCTCATCAATTGTTATATATTTAAGTGAGTTTGCAACATCTTGGTAAGATATCGTCGATTTACATCCATTGATGCAGATTGAGGTCGATTGTCACTGTGTTGATTGGAAATTTTCAAAGTCTATCTTCCTAATTTGTAGTCGATTCTCATCAATTCTTATATATTTGAGTGAGTTTGCAACATCTTGGTCAGATATCGTCGATTTACATCCATTGAAGCAGATTGAGGTCGATTGTCACTCTGTGTTGATTGAAAATTTTCAAAGTCTATCTTCCTAATTTGTAGTCGATTCTCATCAATTCTTATATATTTAAGTGAGTTTGCAACATCTTGGTAAGATATCGTCGATTCACATTCATTGATGCAGATTGAGGTCGATTGTCACTTTGTGTTGATTGAAAATTTTCAAAGTCCATCTTCCTAATTTGTAGTCGACTCTCATCAATTCTTATATATTTGAGTGAGTTTGCAACATCTTGGTCAGATATCGTCGATTTACATCCATTGAAGCAGATTGAGGTCGATTGTCACTTTGTGTTGATTGAAAATTTTCAAAGTCTATCTTCCTAATTTGTAGTCGATTCTCATCAATTCTTATATATTTGAGTGAGTTTGCAACATCTTGGTCAGATATCGTCGATTTACATCCATTGAAGCAGATTGAGGTCGATTGTCACTTTGTGTTGATTGAAAATTTTCAAAGTCTATCTTCCTAATTTGTAGTCGATTCTCATCAATTCTTATATATTTGAGTGAGTTTGCAACATCTTGGTCAGATATCGTCGATTTACATCCATTGATGCAGATTGAGGTCGATTGTCACTGTGTTGATTGGAAATTTTCAAAGTCTATCTTCCTAATTTGTAGTCGATTCTCATCAATTCTTATATATTTGAGTGAGTTTGCAACATCTTGGTCAGATATCGTCGATTTACATCCATTGAAGCAGATTGAGGTCGATTGTCACTCTGTGTTGATTGAAAATTTTCAAAGTCTATCTTCCTAATTTGTAGTCGATTCTCATCAATTCTTATATATTTAAGTGAGTTTGCAACATCTTGGTAAGATATCGTCGATTCACATTCATTGATGCAGATTGAGGTCGATTGTCACTTTGTGTTGATTGAAAATTTTCAAAGTCCATCTTCCTAATTTGTAGTCGATTCTCATCAATTCTTATATATTTGAGTGAGTTTGCAACATCTTGGTCAGATATCGTCGATTTACATCCATTGAAGCAGATTGAGGTCGATTGTCACTTTGTGTTGATTGAAAATTTTCAAAGTCTATCTTCCTAATTTGTAGTCGATTCTCATCAATTCTTATATATTTGAGTGAGTTTGCAACATCTTGGTCAGATATCGTCGATTTACATCCATTGAATCCCATCGAGGTCGATTGTCACTTTGTGCTGATTGAAAATTTTCAAAGTCTATCTTCCTAATTTGGAGTCGAATCTCATCAATTCTTATATATTTGAGTGAGTTTGGAACATCTTGGTCAGATATCGTCGATTTACATCCATTGAAGCAGGTTGAGGTCGATTGTCACTTTGTGTTGATTGAAAATTTTCAAAGTCTATCTTCCTAAGTTGAGGTCGAGTCTCATCAATTGTTATATATTTAAGTGAGTTTGCAACATCTTGGTAAGATATCGTCGATTTACATCCATTGATGCAGATTGAGGTCGATTGTCACTGTGTTGATTGGAAATTTTCAAAGTCTATCTTCCTAATTTGTAGTCGATTCTCATCAATTCTTATATATTTGAGTGAGTTTGCAACATCTTGGTCAGATATCGTCGATTTACATCCATTGAAGCAGATTGAGGTCAATTGTCACTCTGTGTTGATTGAAAATTTTCAAAGTCTATCTTCCTAATTTGTAGTCGAATCTCATCAATTCTTATATATTTAAGTGCGTTTGCAACATCTTGGTAAGATATCGTCGATTTACATTCATTGATGCAGATTGAGGTCGATTGTAACTTTGTGTTGATTGAAAATTTTCAAAGTCTATCTTCCTAATTTATAGTCGAATCTCATCAATTCTTATATATTTGAGTGAGTTTGGAACATCTTGGTCAGATATCGTCGATTTACATCCATTGAAGCAGGTTGAGGTCGATTGTCACTTTGTGTTGATTGAAAATTTTCAAAGTCTATCTTCCTAAGTTGAGGTCGAGTCTCATCAATTGTTATATATTTAAGTGAGTTTGCAACATCTTGGTAAGATATCGTCGATTTACATCCATTGATGCAGATTGAGGTCGATTGTCACTGTGTTGATTGGAAATTTTCAAAGTCTATCTTCCTAATTTGTAGTCGATTCTCATCAATTCTTATATATTTGAGTGAGTTTGCAGTATCTTGGTCAAATATCGTCGATTTACATCCATTGAAGCAGATTGAGGTCGATTGTCACTCTGTGTTGATTGAAAATTTTCAAAGTCTATCTTCCTAATTTGTAGTCGATTCTCATCAATTCTTATATATTTGAGTGAGTTTGCAACATCTTGGTCAGATATCGTCGATTTACATCCATTGAAGCAGATTGAGGTCGATTGTCACTCTGTGTTGATTGAAAATTTCCAAAGTCTATCTTCCTAATTTGTAGTCGATTCTCATCAATTCTTATATATTTGAGTGAGTTTGCAATATCTTGGTAAGATATCGTCGATTTACATCCATTGAAGCAGATTGAGGTCGATTGTCACTTTGTGTTGATTGAAAATTTCCAAACTCTATCTTCCTAATTTGTAGTCGATTCTCATCAATTCTTATATATTTGAGTGAGTTTTCAACATCTTGGTCAGATATCGTCGATTTACATACATTGAAGCAGATTGAGGTCGATTGTCACTCTGTGTTGATTGAAAATTTTCAAAGTCTATCTTCCTAATTTGTAGTCGATTCTCATCAATTCTTATATATTTAAGTGAGTTTGCAACATCTTGGTAAGATATCGTCGATTCACATTCATTGATGCAGATTGAGGTCGATTGTCACTTTGTGTTGATTGAAAATTTTCAAAGTCCATCTTCCTAATTTGTAGTCGATTCTCATCAATTCTTATATATTTGAGTGAGTTTGCAACATCTTGGTCAGATATCGTCGATTTACATCCATTGAAGCAGATTGAGGTCGATTGTCACTCTGTGTTGTTTGAAAATTTTCAAAGTCTATCTTCCTAATTTGTAGTCGATTCTCATCAATTCTTATATATTTAAGTGAGTTTGCAACATCTTGGTAAGATATCGTCGATTCACATTCATTGATGCAGATTGAGGTCGATTGTCACTTTGTGTTGATTGAAAATTTTCAAAGTCCATCTTCCTAATTTGTAGTCGATTCTCATCAATTCTTATATATTTGAGTGAGTTTGCAACATCTTGGTCAGATATCGTCGATTTACATCCATTGAAGCAGATTGAGGTCGATTGTCACTTTGTGTTGATTGAAAATTTTCAAAGTCTATCTTCCTAATTTGTAGTCGATTCTCATCAATTCTTATATATTTGAGTGAGTTTGGAACATCTTGGTCAGATATCGTCGATTTACATCCATTGAAGCAGGTTGAGGTCGATTGTCACTTTGTGTTGATTCAAAATTTTCAAAGTCTATCTTCCTAAGTTGAGGTCGAGTCTCATCAATTGTTATATATTTGAGTGAGTTTGCAATATCTTGGTAAGATATCGTCGATTTACATCCATTGAAGCAGATTGAGGTCGATTGTCACTTTGTGTTGATTGAAAATTTCCAAACTCTATCTTCCTAATTTGTAGTCGATTCTCATCAATTCTTATATATTTGAGTGAGTTTGCAACATCTTGGTCAGATATCGTCGATTTACATACATTGAAGCAGATTGAGGTCGATTGTCACTCTGTGTTGATTGAAAATTTTCAAAGTCTATCTTCCTAATTTGTAGTCGATTCTCATCAATTCTTATATATTTAAGTGAGTTTGCAACATCTTGGTAAGATATCGTCGATTCACATTCATTGATGCAGATTTAGGTCGATTGTCACTTTGTGTTGATTGAAAATTTTCAAAGTCCATCTTCCTAATTTGAAGCCCATTGAGGACGATTGTCACTCTGTGTTGTTTGAAAATTTTCAAAGTCTATCTTCCTAATTTGTAGTCGATTCTCATCAATTCTTATATATTTAAGTGAGTTTGCAACATCTTGGTAAGATATCGTCGATTCACATTCATTGATGCAGATTGAGGTCGATTGTCACTTTGTGTTGATTGAAAATTTTCAAAGTCCATCTTCCTAATTTGTAGTCGATTCTCATCAATTCTTATATATTTGAGTGAGTTTGCAACATCTTGGTCAGATATCGTCGATTTACATCCATTGAAGCAGATTGAGGTCGATTGTCACTTTGTGTTGATTGAAAATTTTCAAAGTCTATCTTCCTAATTTGTAGTCGATTCTCATCAATTCTTATATATTTGAGTGAGTTTGGAACATCTTGGTCAGATATCGTCGATTTACATCCATTGAAGCAGGTTGAGGTCGATTGTCACTTTGTGTTGATTCAAAATTTTCAAAGTCTATCTTCCTAAGTTGAGGTCGAGTCTCATCAATTGTTATATATTTGAGTGAGTTTGCAATATCTTGGTAAGATATCGTCGATTTACATCCATTGAAGCAGATTGAGGTCGATTGTCACTTTGTGTTGATTGAAAATTTCCAAACTCTATCTTCCTAATTTGTAGTCGATTCTCATCAATTCTTATATATTTGAGTGAGTTTGCAACATCTTGGTCAGATATCGTCGATTTACATACATTGAAGCAGATTGAGGTCGATTGTCACTCTGTGTTGATTGAAAATTTTCAAAGTCTATCTTCCTAATTTGTAGTCGATTCTCATCAATTCTTATATATTTAAGTGAGTTTGCAACATCTTGGTAAGATATCGTCGATTCACATTCATTGATGCAGATTTAGGTCGATTGTCACTTTGTGTTGATTGAAAATTTTCAAAGTCCATCTTCCTAATTTGTAGTCGATTCTCATCAATTCTTATATATTTGAGTGAGTTTGCAACATCTTGGTCAGATATCGTCGATTTACATCCATTGAAGCAGATTGAGGTCGATTGTCACTCTGTGTTGTTTGAAAATTTTCAAAGTCTATCTTCCTAATTTGTAGTCGATTCTCATCAATTCTTATATACTTGTGTGAGTTTGCAACATCTTGGTCAGATATCGTCGATTTACATCCATTGAAGCCCATTGAGGACGATTGTCACTTTGTGTTGATTGAAAATTTTCAAAGTCTATCTTCCTAATTTGAAGTCGAATATCATCAATTCTTATATATTTGAGTGAGTTTGCAACATCTTGGTAAGATATCGTCGATTTACATCCATTGAAGCCCATTGAGGACGATTGTCACTCTATGTTGTTTGAAAATTTTCAAAGTCTATCTTCCTAATTTGTAGTCGATTCTCATCAATTCTTATATATTTAAGTGAGTTTGCAACATCTTGGTAAGATATCGTCGATTCACATTCATTGATGCAGATTGAGGTCGATTGTCACTTTGTGTTGATTGAAAATTTTCAAAGTCCATCTTCCTAATTTGTAGTCGATTCTCATCAATTCTTATATATTTGAGTGAGTTTGCAACATCTTGGTCAGATATCGTCGATTTACATCCATTGAAGCAGATTGAGGTCGATTGTCACTTTGTGTTGATTGAAAATTTTCAAAGTCTATCTTCCTAATTTGTAGTCGATTCTCATCAATTCTTATATATTTGAGTGAGTTTGGAACATCTTGGTCAGATATCGTCGATTTACATCCATTGAAGCAGGTTGAGGTCGATTGTCACTTTGTGTTGATTCAAAATTTTCAAAGTCTATCTTCCTAAGTTGAGGTCGAGTCTCATCAATTGTTATATATTTGAGTGAGTTTGCAATATCTTGGTAAGATATCGTCGATTTACATCCATTGAAGCAGATTGAGGTCGATTGTCACTTTGTGTTGATTGAAAATTTCCAAACTCTATCTTCCTAATTTGTAGTCGATTCTCATCAATTCTTATATATTTGAGTGAGTTTGCAACATCTTGGTCAGATATCGTCGATTTACATACATTGAAGCAGATTGAGGTCGATTGTCACTCTGTGTTGATTGAAAATTTTCAAAGTCTATCTTCCTAATTTGTAGTCGATTCTCATCAATTCTTATATATTTAAGTGAGTTTGCAACATCTTGGTAAGATATCGTCGATTCACATTCATTGATGCAGATTTAGGTCGATTGTCACTTTGTGTTGATTGAAAATTTTCAAAGTCCATCTTCCTAATTTGTAGTCGATTCTCATCAATTCTTATATATTTGAGTGAGTTTGCAACATCTTGGTCAGATATCGTCGATTTACATCCATTGAAGCAGATTGAGGTCGATTGTCACTCTGTGTTGTTTGAAAATTTTCAAAGTCTATCTTCCTAATTTGTAGTCGATTCTCATCAATTCTTATATATTTAAGTGAGTTTGCAACATCTTGGTAAGATATCGTCGATTCACATTCATTGATGCAGATTGAGGTCGATTGTCACTTTGTGTTGATTGAAAATTTTCAAAGTCCATCTTCCTAATTTGTAGTCGATTCTCATCAATTCTTATATATTTGAGTGAGTTTGCAACATCTTGGTCAGATATCGTCGATTTACATCCATTGAAGCAGATTGAGGTCGATTGTCACTTTGTGTTGATTGAAAATTTCCAAAGTCTATCTTCCTAATTTGTAGTCGATTCTCATCAATTCTTATATATTTGAGTGAGTTTGGAACATCTTGGTCAGATATCGTCGATTTACATCCATTGAAGCAGGTTGAGGTCGATTGTCACTTTGTGTTGATTCAAAATTTTCAAAGTCTATCTTCCTAAGTTGAGGTCGAGTCTCATCAATTGTTATATATTTAAGTGAGTTTGCAACATCTTGGTCAGATATCGTCGATTTACATCCATTGAAGCGCATTGAGGTCGATTGTCACTTTGTGTTGATTGAAAATTCCCAAAGTCTATCTTCCTAATTTGGAGGCGAATCTCATCAGTTCTTATATATTTGAGTGGGTTTGCAACATCTTGGTCAGATATAGTCGATTTACATCCATTGAATCCCATTGAGGTCGATTGTCACTTTGTGTTGATAGAAAATTTTCAAAGTCTATTTTCCTAAGTTGAGGTCGAGTCTCATCAATTCTTATATATTTGAGTGAGTTCGCATTTAACTTCGACAGATATCGTCGATTTACATCCATTGAAGCCCATTGGGGTCGATTGTCACTTTGTGTTGATTGAAAATTTTCAAAGTCTATGTTCCTAATTTGTAGTCGAATCTCATCAATTCTTATATATTTAAGTGAGTTTGCAATATCTTGGTAAGATATCGTCGATTTACATCCATTGAAGCAGATTGAGGTCGATTGTCACTTTGTGTTGATTGAAAATTTTCAAAGTCTATCTTCCAAATTTGGAGTCGAATATCATAAATTCTTATATACTTGTGTGAGTTTGCAACATCTTGGTCAGATATCGTCGATTTACATCCATTGAAGCCCATTGAGGACGATTGTCACTTTGTGTTGATTGAAAATTTTCAAAGTCTATCTTCCTAATTTGAAGTCGAATATCATCAATTCTTATATATTTGAGTGAGTTTGCAACATCTTGGTAAGATATCGTCGATTTACATCCATTGATGCAGATTGAGGCCGATTGTCACTTAGTGTTGATTGAAAATTTTCAAAGTCTATCTTCCTAATTTGGAGTAGAATCTCATCAATTCTTATATATTTGAGTGAGTTTGCAACATCTTGGTCAGATATCGTCGATTTACATCCATTGAATCCCATTGAGGTCGATTGTCACTTTGTGTTGATTGAAAATTTTCAGAGTCTATCTTCCTAAGTTGAAGTCGAGTCTCATCAATTCTTATATATTTGAGTGAGTTTGCAACATCTTGTTAAGATATCGTCGATTTACATCCATTGAAGCAGATTGAGGTCGATTGTCACTCTGTGTTGATTGAAAATTTTCAAAGTCAATCTTCCTCAAGTGAAGTCGAATCTCATCAATTCTTATATATTTAAGTTCGTTTGCAACATTTTGGTAAGATATCGTCGATTTACATTCATTGATGCAGATTGAGGTCGATTGTCACTTTGTGTTGATTGAAAATTTTCAAAGTCTATCTTCCTAATTTATAGTCGATTCTCATCAATTCTTATATATTTGAGTGAGTTTGCAACATCTTGGTCAGATATCGTCGATTTACATCCATTGAAGCAGATTGAGGTCGATTGTCACTTTGTGTTGATTGAAAATTTTCAAAGTCTATCTTCCTAATTTGAAGTCGAGTCTCATCAATTCTTATATATTTGAGTGAGTTCGCAACATCTTGGTAAGATATCGTCGATTTACATCCATTGATGCAGATTGAGGCCGATTGTCACTTAGTGTTGATTGAAAATTTTCAAAGTCTATCTTCCTAATTTGGAGTAGAATCTCATCAATTCTTATATATTTGAGTGAGTTTGCAACATCTTGGTCAGATATCGTCGATTTACATCCATTGAATCCCATTGAGGTCGATTGTCACTTTGTGTTGATTGAAAATTTTCAGAGTCTATCTTCCTAAGTTGAAGTCGAGTCTCATCAATTCTTATATATTTGAGTGAGTTTGCAACATCTTGTTAAGATATCGTCGATTTACATCCATTGAAGCAGATTGAGGTCGATTGTCACTCTGTGTTGATTGAAAATTTTCAAAGTCAATCTTCCTCAAGTGAAGTCGAATCTCATCAATTCTTATATATTTAAGTTCGTTTGCAACATTTTGGTAAGATATCGTCGATTTACATTCATTGATGCAGATTGAGGTCGATTGTCACTTTGTGTTGATTGAAAATTTTCAAAGTCTATCTTCCTAATTTATAGTCGATTCTCATCAATTCTTATATATTTGAGTGAGTTTGCAACATCTTGGTCAGATATCGTCGATTTACATCCATTGAAGCAGATTGAGGTCGATTGTCACTTTGTGTTGATTGAAAATTTTCAAAGTCTATCTTCCTAATTTGAAGTCGAGTCTCATCAATTCTTATATATTTGAGTGAGTTCGCAACATCTTGGTAAGATATCGTCGATTTACATCCATTGATGCAGATTGAGGCCGATTGTCACTTAGTGTTGATTGAAAATTTTCAAAGTCTATCTTCCTAATTTGGAGTAGAATCTCATCAATTCTTATATATTTGAGTGAGTTTGCAACATCTTGGTCAGATATCGTCGATTTACATCCATTGAATCCCATTGAGGTCGATTGTCACTTTGTGTTGATTGAAAATTTTCAGAGTCTATCTTCCTAAGTTGAAGTCGAGTCTCATCAATTCTTATATATTTGAGTGAGTTTGCAACATCTTGTTAAGATATCGTCGATTTACATCCATTGAAGCAGATTGAGGTCGATTGTCACTCTGTGTTGATTGAAAATTTTCAAAGTCAATCTTCCTCAAGTGAAGTCGAATCTCATCAATTCTTATATATTTAAGTTCGTTTGCAACATTTTGGTAAGATATCGTCGATTTACATTCATTGATGCAGATTGAGGTCGATTGTCACTTTGTGTTGATTGAAAATTTTCAAAGTCTATCTTCCTAATTTATAGTCGATTCTCATCAATTCTTATATATTTGAGTGAGTTTGCAACATCTTGGTCAGATATCGTCGATTTACATCCATTGAAGCAGATTGAGGTCGATTGTCACTTTGTGTTGATTGAAAATTTTCAAAGTCTATCTTCCTAATTTGAAGTCGAGTCTCATCAATTCTTATATATTTGAGTGAGTTCGCAACATCTTGGTAAGATATCGTCGATTTACATCCATTGATGCAGATTGAGGCCGATTGTCACTTAGTGTTGATTGAAAATTTTCAAAGTCTATCTTCCTAATTTGGAGTAGAATCTCATCAATTCTTATATATTTGAGTGAGTTTGCAACATCTTGGTCAGATATCGTCGATTTACATCCATTGAATCCCATTGAGGTCGATTGTCACTTTGTGTTGATTGAAAATTTTCAGAGTCTATCTTCCTAAGTTGAAGTCGAGTCTCATCAATTCTTATATATTTGAGTGAGTTTGCAACATCTTGTTAAGATATCGTCGATTTACATCCATTGAAGCAGATTGAGGTCGATTGTCACTCTGTGTTGATTGAAAATTTTCAAAGTCAATCTTCCTCAAGTGAAGTCGAATCTCATCAATTCTTATATATTTAAGTTCGTTTGCAACATTTTGGTAAGATATCGTCGATTTACATTCATTGATGCAGATTGAGGTCGATTGTCACTTTGTGTTGATTGAAAATTTTCAAAGTCTATCTTCCTAATTTATAGTCGATTCTCATCAATTCTTATATATTTGAGTGAGTTTGCAACATCTTGGTCAGATATCGTCGATTTACATCCATTGAAGCAGATTGAGGTCGATTGTCACTTTGTGTTGATTGAAAATTTTCAAAGTCTATCTTCCTAATTTGAAGTCGAGTCTCATCAATTCTTATATATTTGAGTGAGTTCGCAACATCTTGGTAAGATATCGTCGATTTACATCCATTGATGCAGATTGAGGCCGATTGTCACTTAGTGTTGATTGAAAATTTTCAAAGTCTATCTTCCTAATTTGGAGTAGAATCTCATCAATTCTTATATATTTGAGTGAGTTTGCAACATCTTGGTCAGATATCGTCGATTTACATCCATTGAATCCCATTGAGGTCGATTGTCACTTTGTGTTGATTGAAAATTTTCAGAGTCTATCTTCCTAAGTTGAAGTCGAGTCTCATCAATTCTTATATATTTGAGTGAGTTTGCAACATCTTGTTAAGATATCGTCGATTTACATCCATTGAAGCAGATTGAGGTCGATTGTCACTCTGTGTTGATTGAAAATTTTCAAAGTCAATCTTCCTCAAGTGAAGTCGAATCTCATCAATTCTTATATATTTAAGTTCGTTTGCAACATTTTGGTAAGATATCGTCGATTTACATTCATTGATGCAGATTGAGGTCGATTGTCACTTTGTGTTGATTGAAAATTTTCAAAGTCTATCTTCCTAATTTATAGTCGATTCTCATCAATTCTTATATATTTGAGTGAGTTTGCAACATCTTGGTCAGATATCGTCGATTTACATCCATTGAAGCAGATTGAGGTCGATTGTCACTTTGTGTTGATTGAAAATTTTCAAAGTCTATCTTCCTAATTTGAAGTCGAGTCTCATCAATTCTTATATATTTGAGTGAGTTCGCAACATCTTGGTAAGATATCGTCGATTTACATCCATTGATGCAGATTGAGGCCGATTGTCACTTAGTGTTGATTGAAAATTTTCAAAGTCTATCTTCCTAATTTGGAGTAGAATCTCATCAATTCTTATATATTTGAGTGAGTTTGCAACATCTTGGTCAGATATCGTCGATTTACATCCATTGAATCCCATTGAGGTCGATTGTCACTTTGTGTTGATTGAAAATTTTCAGAGTCTATCTTCCTAAGTTGAAGTCGAGTCTCATCAATTCTTATATATTTGAGTGAGTTTGCAACATCTTGTTAAGATATCGTCGATTTACATCCATTGAAGCAGATTGAGGTCGATTGTCACTCTGTGTTGATTGAAAATTTTCAAAGTCAATCTTCCTCAAGTGAAGTCGAATCTCATCAATTCTTATATATTTAAGTTCGTTTGCAACATTTTGGTAAGATATCGTCGATTTACATTCATTGATGCAGATTGAGGTCTATTGTCACTTTGTGTTGATTGAAAATTTTCAAAGTCTATCTTCCTAATTTATAGTCGATTCTCATCAATTCTTATATATTTGAGTGAGTTTGCAACATCTTGGTCAGATATCGTCGATTTACATCCATTGAAGCAGATTGAGGTCGATTGTCACTTTGTGTTGATTGAAAATTTTCAAAGTCTATCTTCCTAATTTGAAGTCGAGTCTCATCAATTCTTATATATTTGAGTGAGTTTGCAGTACCTTGGTCAGATATCGTCGATTTACATCCATTGAAGCCCATTGAGGTTGATTGTCACTTTGTGTTGATTGAAAATTTTCATAGTCTATGTTCCTAATTTGTAGTCGAATCTCATCAATTCTTATATATTTAAGTGAGTTTGCAATATCTTGGTAAGATATCGTCGATTTACATCCATTGAAGAAGATTGAGGTCGATTTTCACTTTGTGTTGATTGAAAATTTTCAAAGTCTATCTTCCAAATTTGGAGTCGAATATCATAAATTCTTATATACTTTTGTGAGTTTGCAACATCTTGGTCAGATATCGTCGATTTACATCCATTGAAGCCCATTGAGGACGATTGTCACTTTGTGTTGACTGAAAATTTTCAAAGTCTATCTTCCCAATTTGTAGTCGAATATCATAAATTCTTATATACTTGAGTGAGTTTGCAACATCTTGGTCAGATATCGTCGATTTACATCCATTGATGCAGATTGAGGTCGATTGTCACTTTGTGTTGATTAAAAATTTCAAAGTCTATCTTCCCAATTTGGAGTCGAATATCATAAATTCTCATATATTTGAGTGGGTTTGCAACATCTTGGTCAGATATCGTCGATTTACATCCATTGAATCCCATTGAGGTCGATTGTCACTTTGTGTTGATTGAAAATTTTCAAAGTCTATCTTACTAATTTGGAGTCGAATCTCATCAATTCTTATATATTTGAGTGAGTTTGGAACATCTTGGTCAGATATCGTCGATTTACATCCATTGATGCAGATTGAGGTCGATTGTCACTTTGTGTTGATAGAAAATTTTCAAAGTCTATCTTCCTAAGTTGAGGTCGAGTCTCATCAATTCTTATATATTTGAGTGAGTTTGGAACATCTTGGTCAGATATCGTCGATTTACATCCATTGATGCAGATTGAGGTCGATTGTCACTTTGTGTTGATTGAAAATTTTCAAAGTCTATCTTCCTAAGTTGAGGTCGAATCTCATCAATTCTTATATATTTAAGTGAGTTTGCAACATCTTGGTAAGATATCGTCGATTGACATCCATTGATGCAGATTGAGGTCGATTGTCACTCGGTGTTGATTGAAAATTTTCAAAGTCTATCTTCCTAATTTGAAGTCGAGTCCCATCAATTTTTATATATTTGAGTTAGTTTGCAACTAACTTGTTCAGATATCGTCGATTTACACCCATTGAAGCCCATTGAGGTCGATTGTCACTTTGTGTTAATTGAAAATTTTCAAAGTCTATGTTCCTAATTTGGAGGCGAATCTCATCAATTCTTATATATTTAAGTGAGTTTGCAATATCTTGGTCAGATATCGTCGATTTACATCCATTGAAGCAGATTGAGGTCGATTGTCACTTTGTGTTGATTGAAAATTTTCAAAGTCTATCTTCCTAAGTTGAGGTCGAATCTCATCAATTCTTATATATTTAAGTGAGTTTGCAACATCTTGGTAAGATATCGTCGATTTACATCCATTGATGCAGATTGAGGTCGATTGTCACTCGGTGTTGATTGAAAATTTTCAAAGTCTATCTTCCTAATTTGAAGTCGAGTCCCATCAATTTTTATATATTTGAGTTAGTTTGCAACTAACTTGTTCAGATATCGTCGATTTACATCCATTGAAGCCCATTGAGGTCGATTGTCACTTTGTGTTAATTGGAAATTTTCAAAGTCTATGTCCCTAATTTGTAGTCGAATCTCATCAATTCTTATATATTTAAGTGAGTTTGCAATATCTTGGTAAGATATCGTCGATTTACATCCATTGAAGCAGATTGAGGTCGATTGTCACTTTGTGTTGATTAAAAATTTCAAAGTCTATCTTCCCAATTTGGAGTCGAATATCATAAATTCTCATATATTTGAGTGAGTTTGCAACATCTTGATCAGATATACTCGATTTACATCCATTGAAGAAGATTGAGGTCGATTGTCACTCTGTGTTGATTGAAAATTTTCAAAGTGTATCTTCCTAATTTGAAGTCGAGTCCCATCAATTTTTATATATTTGAGTTAGTTTGCAACTAACTTGGTCAGATATCGTCGATTTACATCCATTGAAGCCAATTGAGGTCGATTGTCACTTTGTGTTGATTGAAAATTTTCAAAGTCCATCTTCCTAATTTGAAGTCGAATCTCATAAATTCTTATATATTTGAGTGAGTTTGCAACATCTTGGTCAGATATCGTCGATTTACATCCATTGAAGTCCATTGAGGTTGATTATCACTTTGTGTTGGTTGAAAATTTCCAAAGTCTAACTTCCTAAGTTGAAGTCGAGTCTCATCAATTCTTATATATTCGAGTGAGTTCGCAACTAACTTTGATAGATATCGTCGATTTACATCCATTGAAGCATATTGAGTTCGATTGTCACTTTGTGTTCATTAAGAATTTCCAAAGTCTATGTTCCTAATTAGTAGTCGAATCTCATCAATTCTTATATATTTAATTGAGTTTGCAATATCTTGGTAAGATATCGTCGATTTACATCCATTGAAGCAGATTGAGGTCGATTGTCACCTTGTGTTGATTGAAAATTTTCAAAGTCTATCTTCCTAATTTGAAGTCGAGTCCCATCAATTTTTATATATTTGAGTTAGTTTGCAACTAACTTGGTCAGATATCGTCGATTTACATCCATTGAAGCCAATTGAGGTCGATTGTCACTTTGTGTTGATTGAAAATTTTCAAAGTCCATCTTCCTAATTTGAAGTCGAATCTCATCAATTTTTATATATTTGAGTTAGTTTGCAACTAACTTGGTCAGATATCGTCGATTTACATCCATTGAAGCCAATTGAGGTCGATTGTCACTTTGTGTTGATTGAAAATTTTCAAAGTCCATCTTCCTAATTTGAAGTCGAATCTCATAAATTCTTATATATTTGAGTGAGTTTGCAACATCTTGGTCAGATATCGTCGATTTACATCCATTGAAGTCCATTGAGGTTGATTATCACTTTGTGTTGGTTGAAAATTTTCAAAGTCTATCTTCCTAATTTGAAGTCGAGTCCCATCAATTTTTATATATTTGAGTTACTTTGCAACTAACTTGTTCAGATATCGTCGATTTACATCCATTGAAGCCAATTGAGGTCCATTGTCACTTTGTGTTGATTGAAAATTTTCAAAATCTATCTTCCTAATTTGAAGTCGAATCTCATCAATTTTTATATATTTGAGTTAGTTTGCAACTAACTTGGTCAGATATCGTCGATTTACATCCATTGAAGCCAATTGAGGTCGATTATCACTTTGTGTTGATTGAAAATTTTCAAAGTCCATCTTCCTAATTTGAAGTCGATTCTCATAAATTCTTATATATTTGAGTGAGTTTGCAACATCTTGGTCAGATATCGTCGATTTACATCCATTGAAGTCCATTGAGGTTGATTATCACTTTATGTTGGTTGAAAATTTCCAAAGTCTATCTTCCTAAGTTGAAGTCGAATCTCATCAATTCTTATATATTTGAGTGAGTTTGCAACATCTTGGTCAGATATCGTCGATTTACATCCATTGAAGCATATTAAGTTCGATTATCACTTTGTGTTCATTAAGAATTTCCAAAGTCTATGTTCTTAATTTGTAGTCGAATCTCATCAATTCTTATATATTTAAGTGAGTTTGCAATATCTTGGTAAGATATCGTCGATTTACATCCATTGAAGCAGATTGAGGTCGATTGTCACTTTGTGTTGATTGAAAATTTTCAAAGTCTATCTTCCTAATTTGTAGTCGATTCTCATCAATTCTTATATATTTGAGTGAGTTCGCATTTAACTTCGACAGATATCGTCGATTTACATCCATTAAAGCCCATTGAGGTCGATTGTCACTTTGTGTTGATTGAAAATTTTCAAAGTCTATGTTCCTAATTTGTAGTCGAATCTCATCAATTCTTATATATTTAAGTGGGTTTGCAACATCTTGGTAAGATATCGTCGATTTACATCCATTGAAGCAGATTGAGGTCGATTGTCACTTTGTGTTGATTGAAAATTATCAAAGTCTATCTTCCTAAGTTGAAGTCGAATCTCATCAATTCTTATATATTTAAGTGAGTTTGCAACATCTTGGTAAGATATCGTCGATTTACATCCATTGATGCAGATTGAGGTCGATTGTCACTTTGTGTTGATTAAAAATTTCAAAGTCTATCTTCCCAATTTGGAGTCGAATATCATAAATTCTCATATATTTGAGTGAGTTTGCAACATCTTGGTCAGATATCGTCGATTTACATCCATTGAAGCCCATTGAGGTCGATTGTCACTTTGTGTTGATTGAAAATTTTCAAAGTCTATCTTCCTAATTTGTAGTCGATTCTCATCAATTCTTATATATTTGAGTGAGTTCGCATTTAACTTCGACAGATATCGTCGATTTACATCCATTAAAGCCCATTGAGGTCGATTGTCACTTTGTGTTGATTGAAAATTTTCAAAGTCTATCTTCCTAATTTGTAGTCGATTCTCATCAATTCTTATATATTTGAGTGAGTTTGCTATATCTTGGTAAGATATCGTCGATTTACATCCATTGAAGCAGATTGAGGTCGATTGTCACTTTGTGTTTATTGAAAATTTCCAAAGTCTATCTTCCTAATTTGTAGTCGATTCTCATCAATTCT
Organism: Diorhabda sublineata; assembly: GCF_026230105.1. NCBI lineage: Eukaryota > Metazoa > Arthropoda > Insecta > Coleoptera > Chrysomelidae > Diorhabda > Diorhabda sublineata. Next base: position 16,206,205 of record NC_079484.1, on the reverse strand, counting down.
TATATATTTGAGGGAGTTTGCAACATCTTGTTCAGATATCGTCGATTTACATCCATTGAAGCAGATTGAGGTCGATTGTCACTCTGTGTTGATTAAAAATTTTCAAAGTCTATCTTCCTAAGTTGAAGTCGAATCTCATCAATTCTTACATATTAAAGTGAGTTTGCAACATCTTGTTCAGATATCGTCGATTTACATCCATTGATGCAGATTGAGGTCGATTGTCACTTTGTGTTGATTAAAAATTTCGAAGTCTATCTTCCTAAGTTGAAGTCGATTCTCATCAATTCTTATATATTTGAGTGAGTTTGCAATATCTTGGTAAGATATCGTCGATTTACATCCATTGAAGCCAATTGAGGTCCATTGTCACTTTGTGTTGATTGAAAATTTTCAAAATCTATCTTCCTAATTTGAAGTCGAATCTCATCAATTTTTATATATTTGAGTTAGTTTGCAACTAACTTGGTCAGATATCGTCGATTTACATCCATTGAAGCCAATTGAGGTCGATTGTCACTTTGTGTTGATTGAAAATTTTCAAAGTCCATCTTCCTAATTTGAAGTCGAATCTCATAAATTCTTATATATTTGAGTGAGTTTGCAACATCTTGGTCAGATATCGTCGATTTACATCCATTGAAGTCCATTGAGGTTGATTATCACTTTGTGTTGGTTGAAAATTTCCAAAGTCTATCTTCCTAAGTTGTAGTCGAATCTAATCAATTCTTATATATTTGAGTGAGTTCGCAACTAACTTTGACAGATATCGTCGATTTCCATCCATTGAAGCCCATTGAGGTCGATTGTCACTTTGTGTTGATTGGAAATTTTCAAAGTCTATCTTCAAAAGTTGAAGTCGAGTCTCATCAATTCTTATATATTCGAGTGAGTTCGCAACTAACTTTGATAGATATCGTCGATTTACTTCCATTGAAGCATATTGAGTTCGATTGTCACTTTGTGTTCATTAAAAATTTCCAAAGTCTATCTTCCTAATTTGAAGTCGAATCTCATCAATTGTTATATATTTGAGTGAGTTTGCAACTAACTTTGACAGATATCGTCGATTTACATCCATTGAAGCCCATTGAGGTCGATTGTCACTTTGTGTTGATTGAAAATTTCCAAAGTCTATCTGCCTAATTTGAAGTCGAGTCTCATCAAATCTTATATATTTGAGTGAGTTTGCAACATCTTGGTCAGATATCGTCGATTTACATCCATTGAAGCCCATTGAGGTCGATTGTCACTTTGTGTTGATTGAAAATTTTCAAAGTCTATCTTCCTAATTTGAAGTCGAGTCCCATCAATTTTTATATATTTGAGTTAGTTTGCAACATCTTGGTCAGATATCGTCGATTTACATCCATTGAAGCCCATTGAGGTCGATTGTCACTTTGTGTTGATTGAAAATTTCCAAGTCTATCTGCCTAATTTGAAGTCGAGTCTCATCAAATCTTATATATTTGAGTGAGTTTGCAACATCTTGGTCAGATATTGGACATCCATTGAAGCAGATTGAGGTCGATTGTCACTTTGTGTTGATTGAAAATTTTCAAAGTCTATCTTCCTAATTTGAAGTCGAATCTCATCAATTCTTATATATTTGAGTGAGTTTGCAACATCTTGGTCAGATATCGTCGATTTACATCCATTGAAGTCCATTGAGGTTGATTATCACTTTGTGTTGGTTGAAAATTTCCAAAGTCTATCTTCCTAAGTTGAAGTCGAGTCTTATCAATTGTTATATATTCGAGTGAGTTCGCAACTAACTTTGATAGATATCGTCGATTTACTTCCATTGAAGCATATTGAGTTCGAATGTCACTTTGTGTTGATTGAAAATTTTCAAAGTCTATCTTCAAATTTGAAGTCGAGTCTCATCAAATCTTATATATTTGAGTGAGTTTGCAATATCTTGGTCAGATGTTGGACATCCATTGAAGCAGATTGAGGTCGATTGTCACTTTGTGTTGATTGAAAATTTTCAAAGTCTATCTTCCTAATTTGAAGTCGAACCTCATCAATTTTTATATATTTGAGTTAGTTTGCAACTAACTTTGACAGATATCGTCGATTTACATCCATTGAAGCCCATTGAGGTCGATTGTCACTTTGTGTTGATTGAAAATTTCCAAAGTCTATCTGCCTAATTTGATGTCGAGTCTCATCAAATCTTATATATTTGAGTGAGTTTGCAACATCTTGGTCAGATATCGTCGATTAACATCCATTGAAACAGATTGAGGTCGATTGTCACTTTGTGTTGATTGAAAATTTTCAAAGTCTATCTTCCTAATTTGAAGTCGAATCTCATCAATTCTTATATATTTGAGTGAGTTCGCAACTAACTTTGACAGATATCGTCGATTTCCATCCATTGAAGCCCATTGAGGTCGATTGTCACTTTGTGTTGATTGAAAATTTTCAAAGTCTATCTTCAAAAGTTGAAGTCGAGTCTCATCAATTCTTATATATTCGAGTGAGTTCGCAACTAACTTTGATAGATATCGTCGATTTACATCCATTGAAGCATATTGTGGTCGATTGTCACTTTGTGTTCATTGAAAATTGCCAAAGTCTATCTGCCTAATTTGATGTCGAGTCTCATCAAATCTTATATATTTGAGTGAGTTTGCAACATCTTGGTCAGATATCGTCGATTAACATCCATTGAAACAGATTGAGGTCGATTGTCACTTTGTGTTGATTGAAAATTTTCAAAGTCTATCTTCCTAATTTGAAGTCGAATCTCATCAATTCTTATATATTTGAGTGAGTTCGCAACTAACTTTGACAGATATCGTCGATTTCCATCCATTGAAGCCCATTGAGGTCGATTGTCACTTTGTGTTGATTGAAAATTTTCAAAGTCTATCTTCAAAAGTTGAAGTCGAGTCTCATCAATTCTTATATATTCGAGTGAGTTCGCAACTAACTTTGATAGATATCGTCGATTTACATCCATTGAAGCATATTGAGGTCGATTGTCACTTTGTGTTCATTGAGAATTTCCAAAGTCTATCTTCCTAATTTGAAGTCGAATCTCATCAATTGTTATATATTTGAGTGAGTTTGCAACTAACTTTGACAGATATCGTCGATTTACATCCATTGAAGCCCATTGAGGTCGATTGTCACTTCGTGTTGATTGAAAATTTTCAAAGTCTATGTTCCTAATTTGTAGTCGAGTCTCATCAAATCTTATATATTTGAGTGAGTTTGCAACATCTTGGTCAGATATCGTCGATTAACATCCATTGAAACAGATTGAGGTCGATTGTCACTTTGTGTTGATTGAAAATTTTCAAAGTCTATCTTCCTAATTTGAAGTCGAATCTCATCAATTCTTATATATTTGAGTGAGTTCGCAACTAACTTTGACAGATATCGTCGATTTCCATCCATTGAAGCCCATTGAGGTCGATTGTCACTTTGTGTTGATTGAAAATTTTCAAAGTCTATCTTCAAAAGTTGAAGTCGAGTCTCATCAATTCTTATATATTCGAGTGAGTTCGCAACTAACTTTGATAGATATCGTCGATTTACATCCATTGAAGCATATTGTGGTCGATTGTCACTTTGTGTTCATTGAAAATTTTCAAAGTCTATCTTCCTAATTTGAAGTCGAATCTCATCAATTGTTATATATTTGAGTGAGTTTGCAACTAACTTTGACAGATATCGTCGATTTACATCCATTGAAGCCCATTGAGGTCGATTGTCACTTTGTGTTGATTGAAAATTTTCAAAGTCTATCTTCAAAAGTTGAAGTCGAGTCTCATCAATTCTTATATATTCGAGTGAGTTCGCAACTAACTTTGATAGATATCGTCGATTTACATCCATTGAAGCATGTTGTGGTCGATTGTCACTTTGTGTTCATTGAAAATTTTCAAAGTCTATCTTCCTAATTTGAAGTCGAATCTCATCAATTGTTATATATTTGAGTGAGTTTGCAACTAACTTTGACAGATATCGTCGATTTACATCCATTGAAGCCCATTGAGGTCGATTGTCACTTTGTGTTGATTGAAAATTTTCAAAGTCTATGTTCCTAATTTGTAGTCGAGACTCATCAAATCTTATATATTTGAGTGAGTTTGCAACATCTTGGTCAGATATCGTCGATTTACATCCATTGAAGCCCATTGAGGTCGATTGTCACTTTGTGTTGATTGAAAATTTCCAAGTCTATCTGCCTAATTTGAAGTCGAGTCTCATCAAATCTTATATATTTGAGTGAGTTTGCAACATCTTGGTCAGATATTGGACATCCATTGAAGCAGATTGAGGTCGATTGTCACTTTGTGTTGATTGAAAATTTTCAAAGTCTATCTTCCTAATTTGAAGTCGAATCTCATCAATTCTCATATATTTGAGTGAGTTCGCAACTAACTTTGACAGATATCGTCGATTTACATCCATTGAAGCCCATTGAGGTCGATTGTCACTTTGTGTTGATTGAAAATTTTCAAAGTCTATCTTCAAAAGTTGAAGTCGAGTCTCATCAATTCTTATATATTCGAGTGAGTTCGCAACTAACTTTGATAGATATCGTCGATTTACATCCATTGAAGCATATTGAGGTCGATTGTCACTTTGTGTTCATTGAGAATTTCCAAAGTCTATCTTCCTAATTTGAAGTCGAATCTCATCAATTGTTATATATTTGAGTGAGTTTGCAACTAACTTTGACAGATATCGTCGATTTACATCCATTGAAGCCCATTGAGGTCGATTGTCACTTCGTGTTGATTGAAAATTTTCAAAGTCTATGTTCCTAATTTGTAGTCGAGTCTCATCAAATCTTATATATTTGAGTGAGTTTGCAACATCTTGGTCAGATATCGTCGATTAACATCCATTGAAACAGATTGAGGTCGATTGTCACTTTGTGTTGATTGAAAATTTTCAAAGTCTATCTTCCTAATTTGAAGTCGAATCTTATCAATTCTTATATATTTGAGTGAGTTCGCAACTAACTTTGACAGATATCGTCGATTTACATCCATTGAAGCCCATTGAGGTCGATTGTCACTTTGTGTTGATTGAAAATTTCCAAAGTCTATCTGCCTAATTTGATGTCGAGTCTCATCAAATCTTATATATTTGAGTGAGTTTGCAACATCTTGGTCAGATATCGTCGATTAACATCCATTGAAACAGATTGAGGTCGATTGTCACTTTGTGTTGATTGAAAATTTTCAAAGTCTATCTTCCTAATTTGGAGTCGAATCTTATCAATTCTTATATATTTGAGTGAGTTCGCAACTAACTTTGACAGATATCGTCGATTTCCATCCATTGAAGCCCATTGAGGTCGATTGTCACTTTGTGTTGATTGAAAATTTTCAAAGTCTATCTTCCTAATTTGAAGTCGAATCTCATCAATTGTTATATATTTGAGTGAGTTTGCAACTAACTTTGACAGATATCGTCGATTTACATCCATTGAAGCCCATTGAGGTCGATTGTCACTTTGTGTTGATTGAAAATTTTCAAAGTCTATCTTCCTAATTTGAAGTCGAGTCCCATCAATTTTTATATATTTGAGTTAGTTTGCAACTAACTTGTTCAGATATCGTCGATTTACATCCATTGAAGCCAATTGAGGTCCATTGTCACTTTGTGTTGATTGAAAATTTTCAAAATCTATCTTTCTAATTTGAAGTCGAATCTCATCAATTTTTATATATTCGAGTTAGTTTGCAACTAACTTGGTCAGATATCGTCGATTTACATCCATTGAAGCCAATTGAGGTCGATTGTCACTTTGTGTTGATTGAAAATTTTCAAAGTCCATCTTCCTAATTTGAAGTCGAATCTCATAAATTCTTATATATTTGAGTGAGTTTGCAACATCTTGGTCAGATATCGTCGATTTACATCCATTGAAGTCCATTGAGGTTGATTATCACTTTGTGTTGGTTGAAAATTACCAAAGTCTATCTGCCTAATTTGAAGTCGAGTCTCATCAAATCTCATATATTTGAGTGAGTTTGCAACATCTTGGTCAGATATCGTCGATTTACATCCATTGAAGCCCATTGAGGTCGATTGTCACTTTGTGTTGATTGAAAATTTCCAAGTCTATCTGCCTAATTTGAAGTCGAGTCTCATCAAATCTTATATATTTTAGTGAGTTTGCAACTAACTTTGATAGATATCATCGATTTACTTCCATTGAAGAATATTGAGTTCGATTGTCACTTTGTGTTCATTAAAAATTTCCAAAGTCTATCTTCCTAATTTGAAGTCGAACCTCATCAATTTTTATATATTTGAGTTAGTTTGCAACTAACTTTGACAGATATCGTCGATTTACATCCATTGAAGCCCATTGAGGTCGATTGTCACTTTGTGTTGATTGAAAATTTCCAAAGTCTATCTGCCTAATTTGATGTCGAGTCTCATCAAATCTTATATATTTGAGTGAGTTTGCAACATCTTGGTCAGATATCGTCGATTTACATCCATTGAAGCCCATTGAGGTCGATTGTCACTTTGTGTTGATTGAAAATTTCCAAGTCTATCTGCCTAATTTGAAGTCGAGTCTCATCAAATCTTATATATTTGAGTGAGTTTGCAACATCTTGGTCAGATATTGGACATCCATTCAAGCAGATTGAGGTCGATTGTCACTTTGTGTTGATTGAAAATTTTCAAAGTCTATCTTCCTAATTTGATGTCGAGTCCCATCAATTTTTATATATTTGAGTTAGTTTGCAACTAACTTGGTCAGATATCGTCGATTTACAGCTTTGAAGCCGATTGAGGTCGATTGTCACTTTGTGTTCATTGAAAATTTTCAAAGTCTATCTTCCTAATTTGAAGTCGAGTCCCATCAATTTTTATATATTTGAGTTAGTTTGAAACTAACTTTGACAGATATCGTCGATTTACATCCATTGAAGCCCATTGAGGTCGATTGTCACTTTGTGTTGATTGAAAATTTCCAAAGTCTATCTGCCTAATTTGATGTCGAGTCTCATCAAATCTTATATATTTGAGTGAGTTTGCAACATCTTGGTCAGATATCGTCGATTAACATCCATTGATACAGATTGAGGTCGATTGTCACTTTGTGTTGATTGAAAATTTTCAAAGTCTATCTTCAAAAGTTGAAGTCGAGTCTCATCAATTCTTATATATTCGAGTGAGTTCGCAATTAACTTTGATAGATATCGTCGATTTACATCCATTGAAGCATATTGAGGTCGATTGTCACTTTGTGTTCATTGAAAATTTTCAAAGTCTATCTTCCTAATTTGAAGTCGAATCTCATCAATTGTTATATATTTGAGTGAGTTTGCAACTAACATTGACAGATATCGTCGATTTACATCCATTGAAGCCCATTGAGGTCGATTGTCACTTTGTGTTGATTGAAAATTTTCAAAGTCTATCTTCCTAATTTGAAGTCGAATCTCATCAATTGTTATATATTTGAGTGAGTTTGCAACTAACTTTGACAGATATCGTCGATTTACATCCATTGAAGCCCATTGAGGTCGATTGTCACTTTGTGTTGATTGAAAATTTCCAAGTCTATCTGTCTAATTTGAAGTCGAGTCTCATCAAATCTTATATATTTGAGTGAGTTTGCAACATCTTGGTCAGATATTGGACATCCATTCAAGCAGATTGAGGTCGATTGTCACTTTGTGTTGATTGAAAATTTTCAAAGTCTATCTTCCTAATTTGAAGTCGAATCTCATCAATTCTTATATATTTGAGTGAGTTCGCAACTAACTTTGACAGATATCGTCGATTTACATCCATTGAAGCCCATTGAGGTCGATTGTCACTTTGTGTTCATTGAAAATTTTCAAAGTCTATCTTCAAAAGTTGAAGTCGAGTCTCATCAATTCTTATATATTCGAGTGAGTTCGCAACTAACTTTGATAGATATCGTCGATTTACATCCATTGAAGCATATTGAGGTCGATTGTCACTTTGTGTTCATTGAGAATTTTCAAAGTCTATCTTCCTAATTTGAAGTCGAATCTCATCAATTGTTATATATTTGAGTGAGTTTGCAACTAACTTTGACAGATATCGTCGATTTACATCCATTGAAGCCCATTGAGGTCGATTGTCACTTTGTGTTGATTGAAAATTTCCAAAGTCTATCTGCCTAATTTGATGTCGAGTCTCATCAATTCTTATATATTCGAGTGAGTTTGCAACATCTTGGTAAGATATCGTCGATTTACATCCATTGATGCAGATTGAGGTCGATTGTCACTTTGTGTTGATTGAAAATTTTCAAAGTCTATCTTCCTAATTTGAAGTCGAATCTCATTAATTCTTATATATTTAAGTGAGTTTGCAACATCTTTGTAAGATATCGTCGATTTACATCCATTGATGCAGATTGAGGTCGATTGTCACTTTGTGTTGATTGAAAATTTTCAAAGTCTATCTTCCTAATTTGTAGTCGATTCTCATCAATTCTTTCATATTTCAGTGAGTTTGCAACATTTTGGTGAGATATCGTCGATTTACATCCATTGAAGCAGATTGAGGTCGACTGTCACTCTGTGTTGATTGAAAATTTTCAAAGTCTATCTTCCTATGTTGAAGTCGAATCTCATCAATTCTTACATATTTAAGTGAGTTTGCAACATCTTGGTAAGATATCGTCGATTTACATCCATTGAAGAAGATTGAGGTCGATTGTCACTCTGTGTTGATTGAAAATTTTCAAAGTCTATCTTCCTAATTTGAAGTCGAATCTCATCAATTTTTATATATTTGAGTTAGTTTGCATTTAACTTGGTCAGATATCGTCGATTTACATCCATTGAAGCCAATTGAGGTCGATTGTCACTTTGTATTGATTGAAAATTTCCAAAGTCCTTCTTCCTAATTTGAAGTCGAATCTCATAAATTCTTATATATTTGAGTGAGTTTGCAACATCTTGGTCAGATATCGTCGATTTACATCCATTGAAATCCATTGAGGTTGATTATCACTTTGTGTTGGTTGAAAATTTCCAAAGTCTATCTTCCTAAGTTGAAGTCGAGTCTCATTAATTCTTATATATTCTAGTGAGTTCGCAACTAACTTTGATAGATATCGTCGATTTACATCCATTGAAGCATATTGAGGTCGATTGTCACTTTGTGTTCATTGAAAATTTTCAAAGTCTATTTTCCTAATTTGAAGTCGAATCTCATCAATTGTTATATATTTGAGTGAGTTTGCAACTAACTTTGACAGATATCGTCGATTAAATCCATTGAAGCCCATTGAGGTCGATTGTCACTTTGTGTTGATTGAAAATTTCCAAAGTCTTTCTGCCTAATTTGAAGTCGAGTCTCATGAATTGTTATATATTTGAGTGAGTTCGCAACTAACTTCGACAGATATCGTTGATTTACATCCATTGAAGCCCATTGAGGTCGATTGTCACTTTGAGTTGATTGAAAATTTTTAAAGTCTATCTTCCTAATTTGAAGTCGAGTGCCATCAATTTTTAAATATTTGAGTTAGTTTGCAACTAACTTGGTCAGATATCGTCGATTCACAGCTTTTAAGCCGATTGAGGTTGATTATCACTTTGTCTTGATTTTAAATTTCCAAAGTCTATCTTCCTAAGTTGAAGTCGAGTCTCATCAATTCTTATATATTCGAGTGAGTTCGCAACTGACTTTGATAGATATCGTCGATATACATCCATTGAAGCATATTGAGGTCGATTGTCACTCTGTGTTCATTAAAAATTTCTAAAGTCTATCTTCCTAATTTGAAGTCGAGTCCCATCAATTTTTATATATTTGAGTTAGTTTGCAACTAACTTGGTCTAATATCGTCGATTTACATCCATTGAAGCCAATTGAGGTCCATTGTCACTTTGTGTTGATTGAAAATTTCCAAAATCTATCTTCCTAATTTGATGTCGAGTCCCATCAATTTTTATATATTCGAGTTAGTTTGCAACATCTTGGTCAGATATCGTCGATTTACATCCATAGAAGCCAATTGAGGGCGATTGTCACTTTGTGTTGATTGAAAATTTTCAAAGTCTATCTTCCTAATTTGAAGTCGAGTCTCATGAATTCCTATATATTTGAGTGAGTTCGCAACTAACTTCGACAGATATCGTCGATTTACATCCATTGAAGCATATTGAGGTCGATTGTCACTTTGTATTGATTGAAAATTTTCAAAGTCTATCTTCCTAATTTGAAGTCGAGTCTCATCAATTTTTGAATATTTGAGTTAGTTTGCAACTAACTTGGTCAGATATCGTCGATTCACAGCTTTGAAGCCGATTGGGGTTGATTATCACTTTGTGTTGATTGAAAATTTCCAAAGTCTATCTGCCTAATTTGAAGTCGAGTCTCATCAATTTTTGAATATTTGAGTTAGTTTGCAACTAACTTGGTCAGATATGGTCGATTCACAGCTTTGAAGCCGATTGAGGTTGATTATCACTTTGTGTTGATTGAAAATTTCCAAAGTCTATCTGCCTAATTTGAAGTCGAGTCTCATCAAATCTTATATATTTTAGTGAGTTTGCAACATTTTGGTCAGATATCGTCGATTTACATCCATTGAAGCAGATTGAGGTCGATTGTCACTTTGTGTTGATTGAAAATTTTCAAAGTCTATCTTCCTAATTTGAAGTCGAATCTCATCAATTCTTATATATTTGAGTGAGTTCGTAACTAACTTTGACAGATATCGTCGATTTACATCCATTAAAGCCCATTGAGGTCTATCTTCCTAATTTGAAGTCGAATCTCATCAATTGTTATATATTTGAGTGAGTTTGCAACTAATTTGACAGATATCGTCGATTAAATCCATTGAAGCCCATTGAGGTCGAGTCTCATCAAATCTCATATATTTGAGTGAGTTTGCAACATCTTGGCCAGATATCGTCGATTTACATCCATTGAAGCAGATTGAGGTCGATTGTCACTTTGTGTTCATTAAAAATTTCCAAAGTCTATCTTCGATCGAAGATATCTGACCAAGATAGTTGCAAACTCACTTAAATATATAAGAATTGATGAAATTCGACTTGAAATGAGGAAGATAGACTTTGAAAATTTTCAATCAACATAGTGACAATCGACCTTAATGGGCTTCCATGGATGTAAATCGACGATATCTGACCAAGTTAGATGTAAACTCACTCAAATATATGAGAATTGATGAAATTCGACTTCAAATAAGGAAGATAGACTTTGAAAATTTTCAATCAACACAAAGTGACAATCGACCTCAATGGGCTTTAATGGATGTAAATCGAAGATATCTGACCAAGATAGTTGCAAACTCACTTAAATATATAAGAATTGATGAAATTCGACTTGAAATGAGGAAGATAGACTTTGAAAATTTTCAATCAACATAGTGACAATCGACCTCAATGGATGTAAATCGAAGAAATCTGACCAAGTTAGTTGTGAACTCACTCAAATATATGAGAATTCAAGACATTCGACTTGAAATGTGGAAGATAGACTTTGAAAATTTTCAATCAACATAGTGACAATCGACCTCAATTTGCTTCAATGGATGTAAATCGACGATATCTGACCAAGATAGTTGCAAACTCACTTAAATATATAAGAATTGATGAAATTCGACTTTAAATGAGGAAGATAGACTTTGAAAATTTTCAATCAACATAGTGACAATCGACCTCATTGGATGTAAATCGAAGAAATCTGACCAAGTTAGTTGTGAACTCACTCAAATATATGAGAATTCAAGACATTCGACTTGAAATGTGGAAGATAGACTTTGAAAATTTTCAATCAACATAGTGTCAATCGACCTCAATGGGCTTCAATGGATGTAAATCGACGATATCTGACCAAGTTAGATGTAAACTCACTCAAATATATGAGAATTGATGAAATTCGACTTCAAATAAGGAAGATAGACTGAAAATTTTCAATCAACACAAGGTGACAATCGACCTCAATGGGCTTTAATGGATGTAAATCGAAGATATCTGACCAAGATAGTTGCAAACTCACTCAAATATATAAGAATTGATGAAATTCGACTTGAAATGAGGAAGATAGACTTTGAAAATTTTCAATCAACACAAGGTGACAATCGACCTCAATGGGCTTTAATGGATGTATATCGAAGATATCTGACCAAGATAGTTGCAAACTCACTTAAATATATAAGAATTGATGAAATTCGACTTGAAATGAGGAAGATAGACTTTGAAAATTTTCAATCAACACAAGGTGACAATCGACCTCAATGGGCTTTAATGGATGTAAATCGAAGATATCTGACCAAGATAGTTGCAAACTCACTTAAATATATAAAAATTGATGAAATTAGACTTGAAATGAGGAAGATAGACTTTAAAAATTTTCAATCAACATAGTGACAATCGACCTCAATGGGCTTCAATGGATGTAAATCGAAGATTTCTGACCAAGATAGTTGCAAACTCACTTAAATATATAATAATTGATGAAATTAGACTTGAAATGAGGAAGATAGACTTTAAAAATTTTCAATCAACATAGTGACAATCGACCTCAATGGGCTTCAATGGATGTAAATCGAAGATTTCTGACCAAGATAGTTGCAAACTCACTTAAATATATAAAAATTGATGAAATTAGACTTGAAATGAGGAAGATAGACTTTAAAAATTTTCAATCAACATAGTGACAATCGACCTCAATGGGCTTCAATGGATGTAAATCGACGATATCTGACCAAGTTAGATGTAAACTCACTCAAATATATGAGAATTGATGAAATTAGACTTGAAATGAGGAAGATAGACTTTAAAAATTTTCAATCAACATAGTGACAATCGACCTCAATGGGCTTCAATGGATGTAAATCGAAGATTTCTGACCAAGATAGTTGCAAACTCACTTAAATATATAAAAATTGATGAAATTAGACTTGAAATGAGGAAGATAGACTTTAAAAATTTTCAATCAACATAGTGACAATCGACCTCAATGGGCTTCAATGGATGTAAATCGACGATATCTGACCAAGTTAGATGTAAACTCACTCAAATATATGAGAATTGATGAAATTCGACTTCAAATAAGGAAGATAGACTGAAAATTTTCAATCAACACAAGGTGACAATCGACCTCAATGGGCTTTAATGGATGTAAATCGAAGATTTCTGACCAAGATAGTTGCAAACTCACTTAAATATATAATAATTGATGAAATTCGACTTGAAATGAGGAAGATAGACTTTGAAAATTTTCAATCAACACAAGGTGACAATCGACCTCAATGGGCTTTAATGGATGTATATCGAAGATATCTGACCAAGATAGTTGCAAACTCACTTAAATATATAAGAATTGATGAAATTCGACTTGAAATGAGGAAGATAGACTTTGAAAATTTTCAATCAACACAAGGTGACAATCGACCTCAATGGGCTTTAATGGATGTAAATCGAAGATATCTGACCAAGATAGTTGCAAACTCACTTAAATATATAAAAATTGATGAAATTAGACTTGAAATGAGGAAGATAGACTTTAAAAATTTTCAATCAACATAGTGACAATCGACCTCAATGGGCTTCAATGGATGTAAATCGACGATATCTGACCAAGATAGTTGCAAACTCACTTAAATATATAAGAATTGATGAAATTCGACTCGAAATGAGGAAGATAGCCTTTGAAAATTTTCAATCAACACAAGGTGACAATCGACCTCAATGGGCTTCAATGGATGTAAATCGAAGATATCTGACCAAGATAGTTGCAAACTCACTTAAATATATAAGAATTGATGAAATTCGACTGGAAATGAGGAAGATAGACTTTGAAAATTTTCAATCAACACAAGGTGACAATCGACCTCAATGGGCTTCAATGGATGTAAATCGAAGATATCTGACCAAGATAGTTGCAAACTCACTTAAATATATAATAATTGATGAAATTCGACTTGAAATGAGGAAGATAGACTTTGAAAATTTTCAATCAACACAAGGTGACAATCGACCTCAATGGGCTTTAATGGATGTAAATCGAAGATATCTGACCAAGATAGTTGCAAACTCACTTAAATATATAATAATTGATGAAATTCGACTTGAAATGAGGAAGATAGACTTTGAAAATTTTCAATCAACACAAGGTGACAATCGACCTCAATGGGCTTTAATGGATGTAAATCGAAGATATCTGACCAAGATAGTTGCAAACTCACTTAAATATATGAGAACTGATGAAATTCGACTTCAAATAAGGAAGATAGACTTTGAAAATTTTCAATCAACACAAAGTGACAATCGACCTCAATGGGCTTTAATGGATGTAAATCGAAGAAATCTGACCAAGTTAGTTGTGAACTCACTCAAATATATGAGAATTCAAGACATTCGACTTGAAATGTGGAAGATAGACTTTGAAAATTTTCAATCAACACAAAGTGACAATCGACCTCAATGGGCTCCAATGGATGTAAATCGACGATATCTGACCAAGATAGTTGCAAACTCACTCAAATATATAAGAATTGATGAAATTCGACTTCAAATAAGGAAGATAGACTTTGAAAATTTTCAATCAACACAAAGTGACAATCGACCTCAATAGGCTTTAATGGATGTAAATCGGAGATATCTGACCAAGATAGTTGCAAACTCACTTAAATATATAAAAATTGATGAAATTCGACTTGAAATGAGGAAGATAGACTTTAAAAATTTTCAATCAACATAGTGACAATCGACCTCAATGGGCTTCAATGGATGTAAATCGAAGATTTCTAACCAAGATAATTGCAAACTCACTTAAATATATAATAATTGATGAAATTCGACTTGAAATGAGGAAGATAGACTTTGAAAATTTTCAATCAACACAAGGTGACAATCGACCTCAATGGGCTTTAATGGATGTAAATCGAAGATATCTGACCAAGATAGTTGCAAACTCACTTAAATATATAAGAATTGATGAAATTCGACTTGAAATGAGGAAGATAGACTTTGAAAATTTTCAATCAACACAAGGTGACAATCGACCTCAATGGGCTTTAATGGATGTAAATCGAAGATATCTGACCAAGATAGTTGCAAACTCACTTAAATATATAATAATTGATGAAATTCGACTTGAAATGAGGAAGATAGACTTTGAAAATTTTCAATCAACACAAGGTGACAATCGACCTCAATGGGCTTTAATGGATGTAAATCGAAGATATCTGACCAAGATAGTTGCAAACTCACTTAAATATATAATAATTGATGAAATTCGACTTGAAATGAGGAAGATAGACTTTGAAAATTTTCAATCAACACAAGGTGACAATCGACCTCAATGGGCTTTAATGGATGTAAATCGAAGATATCTGACCAAGATAGTTGCAAACTCACTTAAATATATAATAATTGATGAAATTCGACTTGAAATGAGGAAGATAGACTTTGAAAATTTTCAATCAACACAAAGTGACAATCGACCTCAATGGGCTTCAATGGATGTAAATCGACGATATCTGACCAAGTTAGATGTAAACTCACTCAAATATATGAGAACTGATGAAATTCGACTTCAAATAAGGAAGATAGACTTTGAAAATTTTCAATCAACACAAAGTGACAATCGACCTCAATGGGCTTTAATGGATGTAAATCGAAGAAATCTGACCAAGTTAGTTGTGAACTCACTCAAATATATGAGAATTCAAGACATTCGACTTGAAATGTGGAAGATAGACTTTGAAAATTTTCAATCAACACAAAGTGACAATCGACCTCAATGGGCTCCAATGGATGTAAATCGACGATATCTGACCAAGATAGTTGCAAACTCACTCAAATATATAAGAATTGATGAAATTCGACTTCAAATAAGGAAGATAGACTTTGAAAATTTTCAATCAACACAAAGTGACAATCGACCTCAATAGGCTTTAATGGATGTAAATCGGAGATATCTGACCAAGATAGTTGCAAACTCACTTAAATATATAAAAATTGATGAAATTCGACTTGAAATGAGGAAGATAGACTTTAAAAATTTTCAATCAACATAGTGACAATCGACCTCAATGGGCTTCAATGGATGTAAATCGACGATATCTGACCAAGATAGTTGCAAACTCACTTAAATATATAAGAATTGATGAAATTCGACTCGAAATGAGAAAGATAGACTTTGAAAATTTTCAATCAACACAAGGTGACAATCGACCTCAATGGGCTTCAATGGATGTAAATCGAAGATATCTGACCAAGATAGTTGCAAACTCACTTAAATATATAAGAATTGATGAAATTCGACTTGAAATGAGGAAGATAGACTTTGAAAATTTTCAATAAACATAGTGACAATCGACCTCAATGGGCTTCAATGGATGTAAATTGACGATATCTGACCAAGTTAAATGTAAACTCACTCAAATATATGAGAATTGATGAAATTCGACTTGAAATGAGGAAGATAGACTTTGAAAATTTTCAATCAACACAAGGTGACAGTCGACCTCGATGGGCTTCAATGGATGTAAATCGGAGATATCTGACCAAGATAGTTGCAAACTCACTTAAATATATAAAAATTGATGAAATTCGACTTGAAATGAGGAAGATAGACTTTAAAAATTTTCAATCAACATAGTGACAATCGACCTCAATGGGCTTCAATGGATGTAAATCGACGATATCTGACCAAGATAGTTGCAAACTCACTTAAATATATAAGAATTGATGAAATTCGACTCGAAATGAGGAAGATAGACTTTGAAAATTTTCAATCAACACAAGGTGACAATCGACCTCAATGGGCTTCAATGGATGTAAATCGAAGATATCTGACCAAGATAGTTGCAAACTCACTTAAATATATAAGAATTGATGAAATTCGACTTGAAATGAGGAAGATAGACTTTGAAAATTTTCAATAAACATAGTGACAATCGACCTCAATGGGCTTCAATGGATGTAAATTGACGATATCTGACCAAGTTAAATGTAAACTCACTCAAATATATGAGAATTGATGAAATTCGACTTGAAATGAGGAAGATAGACTTTGAAAATTTTCAATCAACACAAGGTGACAATCGACCTCAATGGGCTTTAATGGATGTAAATCGAAGATATCTGACCAAGATAGTTGCAAACTCACTTAAATATATAATAATTGATGAAATTCGACTTGAAATGAGGAAGATAGACTTTGAAAATTTTCAATCAACACAAGGTGACAATCGACCTCAATGGGCTTTAATGGATGTAAATCGAAGATATCTGACCAAGATAGTTGCAAACTCACTTAAATATATAATAATTGATGAAATTCGACTTGAAATGAGGAAGATAGACTTTGAAAATTTTCAATCAACACAAGGTGACAATCGACCTCAATGGGCTTTAATGGATGTAAATCGAAGATTTCTGACCAAGATAGTTGCAAACTCACTTAAATATATAATAATTGATGAAATTCGACTTGAAGTGAGGAAGATAGACTTTGAAAATTTTCAATCAACACAAGGTGACAATCGACCTCAATGGGCTTTAATGGATGTAAATCGAAGATATCTGACCAAGATAGTTGCAAACTCACTTAAATATATAAGAATTGATGAAATTCGACTTGAAATGAGGAAGATAGACTTTGAAAATTTTCAATCAACACAAGGTGACAATCGACCTCAATGGGCTTTAATGGATGTAAATCGAAGATATCTGACCAAGATAGTTGCAAACTCACTTAAATATATAATAATTGATGAAATTCGACTTGAAATGAGGAAGATAGACTTTGAAAATTTTCAATCAACACAAGGTGACAATCGACCTCAATGGGCTTCAATGGATGTAAATCGAAGATATCTGACCAAGATAGTTGCAAACTCACTTAAATATATAATAATTGATGAAATTCGACTTGAAATGAGGAAGATAGACTTTGAAAATTTTCAATCAACACAAGGTGACAATCGACCTCAATGGGCTTTAATGGATATAAATCGAAGATATCTGACCAAGATAGTTGCAAACTCACTTAAATATATAATAATTGATGAAATTCGACTTGAAATGAGGAAGATAGACTTTGAAAATTTTCAATCAACACAGGGTGACAATCGACCTCAATGGGCTTTAATGGATGTAAATCGAAGATATCTGACCAAGATAGTTGCAAACTCACTTAAATATATAATAATTGATGAAATTCGACTTGAAATGAGGAAGATAGACTTTGAAAATTTTCAATCAACATAGTGACAATCGACCTCAATGGGCTTCAATGGATGTAAATCGACGATATCTGACCAAGTTAGATGTAAACTCACTCAAATATATGAGAACTGATGAAATTCGACTTCAAATAAGGAAGATAGACTTTGAAAATTTTCAATCAACACAAAGTGACAATCGACCTCAATGGGCTTTAATGGATGTAAATCGAAGAAATCTGACCAAGTTAGTTGTGAACTCACTCAAATATATGAGAATTCAAGACATTCGACTTGAAATGTGGTAGATAGACTTTGAAAATTTTCAATCAACACAAAGTGACAATCGACCTCAATGGGCTCCAATGGATGTAAATCGACGATATCTGACCAAGATAGTTGCAAACTCACTCAAATATATAAGAATTGATGAAATTCGACTTCAAATAAGGAAGATAGACTTTGAAAATTTTCAATCAACACAAAGTGACAATCGACCTCAATAGGCTTTAATGGATGTAAATCGGAGATATCTGACCAAGATAGTTGCAAACTCACTTAAATATATAAAAATTGATGAAATTCGACTTGAAATGAGGAAGATAGACTTTGAAAATTTTCAATCAACACAAGGTGACAATCGACCTCAATGGGCTTCAATGGATGTAAATCGAAGATATCTGACCAAGATAGTTGCAAACTCGCTTAAATATATAAGAATTGATGAAATTCGACTCGAAATGAGGAAGATAGACTTTGAAAATTTTCAATCAACACAAAGTGACAATCGACCTCAATGGGCTCCAATGGATGTAAATCGACGATATCTGACCAAGATAGTTGCAAACTCACTCAAATATATAAGAATTGATGAAATTCGACTTCAAATAAGGAAGATAGACTTTAAAAATTTTCAATCAACACAAGGTGACAATCGACCTCAATGGGCTTCAATGGATGTAAATCGAAGATATCTGACCAAGATAGTTGCAAACTCACTTAAATATATAAGAATTGATGAAATTCGACTTGAAATGAGGAAGATAGACTTTAAAAATTTTCAATCAACACAAGGTGACAATCGACCTCAATGGGCTTCAATGGATGTAAATCGAAGATATCTTACCAAGATAGTTGCAAACTCACTTAAATATATAAGAATTGATGAAATTCGACTCGAAATGAGGAAGATAGACTTTGAAAATTTTCAATCAACACAAGGTGACAATCGACCTCAATGGGCTTCAATGGATGTAAATCGAAGATATCTGACCAAGATAGTTGCAAACTCGCTTAAATATATAAGAATTGATGAAATTCGACTTGAAATGAGGAAGATAGACTTTAAAAATTTTCAATCAACACAAGGTGACAGTCGACCTCAATGGGCTTCAATGGATGTAAATCGAAGATATCTGACCAAGATAGTTGCAAACTCACTTAAATATATAAGAATTGATGAAATTCGACTTGAAATGAGGAAGATAGACTTTGAAAATTTTCAATAAACATAGTGACAATCGACCTCAATGGGCTTCAATGGATGTAAATTGACGATATCTGACCAAGTTAAATGTAAACTCACTCAAATATATGAGAATTGATGAAATTCGACTTGAAATGAGGAAGATAGACTTTGAAAATTTTCAATCAACACAAAGTGACAATCGACCTCAATGGGCTTTAATGGATTTAAATCGAAGATATCTGACCAAGATAGTTGCAAACTCACTCAAATATATAAGAATTGATGAAATTCGACTTGAAATGAGGAAGATAGACATTGAAAATTTTCAATCAACATAGTGACAATCGACCTCAATGGGCTTCAATGGATGTAAATCGACGATATCTGACCAAGTTAGATGTAAACTCACTCAAATATATGAGAACTGATGAAATTCGACTTCAAATAAGGAAGATAGACTTTGAAAATTTTCAATCAACACAAAGTGACAATCGACCTCAATGGGCTTTAATGGATGTAAATCGAAGATATCTGACCAAGATAGTTGCAAACTCACTCAAATATATAAGAATTGATGAAATTCGACTTGAAATGAGGAAGATAGACTTTGAAAATTTTCAATCAACACAAGGTGACAATCGACCTCAATGGGCTTTAATGGATGTAAATCGAAGATTTCTGACCAAGATAGTTGCAAACTCACTTAAATATATAATAATTGATGAAATTCGACTTGAAATGAGGAAGATAGACTTTGAAAATTTTCAATCAACACAAGGTGACAATCGACCTCAATGGGCTTTAATGGATGTAAATCGAAGATATCTGACCAAGATAGTTGCAAACTCACTTAAATATATAAGAATTGATGAAATTCGACTTGAAATGAGGAAGATAGACTTTGAAAATTTTCAATCAACACAAGGTGACAATCGACCTCAATGGGCTTTAATGGATGTAAATCGAAGATTTCTAACCAAGATAGTTGCAAACTCACTTAAATATATAATAATTGATGAAATTCGACTTGAAATGAGGAAGATAGACTTTGAAAATTTTCAATCAACACAAGGTGACAATCGACCTCAATGGGCTTCAATGGATGTAAATCGAAGATATCTGACCAAGATAGTTGCAAACTCACTTAAATATATAATAATTGATGAAATTCGACTTGAAATGAGGAAGATAGACTTTGAAAATTTTCAATCAACACAAGGTGACAATCGACCTCAATGGGCTTCAATGGATGTAAATCGAAGATATCTGACCAAGATAGTTGCAAACTCACTTAAATATATAAGAATTGATGAAATTCGACTTGAAATGAGGAAGATAGACTTTGAAAATTTTCAATAAACATAGTGACAATCGACCTCAATGGGCTTCAATGGATGTAAATTGACGATATCTGACCAAGTTAAATGTAAACTCACTCAAATATATGAGAATTGATGAAATTCGACTTGGAATGAGGAAGATAGACTTTGAAAATTTTCAATAAACATAGTGACAATCGACCTCAATGGGCTTCAATGGATGTAAATCGACGATATCTGACCAAGTTAGATGTAAACTCACTTAAATATATAATAATTGATGAAATTCGACTTGAAATGAGGAAGATAGACTTTGAAAATTTTCAATCAACACAAGGTGACAATCGACCTCAATGGGCTTCAATGGATGTATATCGAAGATATCTGACCAAGATAGTTGCAAACTCACTTAAATATATAATAATTGATGAAATTCGACTTGAAATGAGGAAGATAGACTTTGAAAATTTTCAATCAACACAAGGTGACAATCGACCTCAATGGGCTTTAATGGATGTAAATCGAAGATATCTGACCAAGATAGTTGCAAACTCACTTAAATATATAATAATTGATGAAATTCGACTTGAAATGAGGAAGATAGACTTTGAAAATTTTCAATCAACACAAGGTGACAATCGACCTCAATGGGCTTCAATGGATGTATATCGAAGATATCTGACCAAGATAGTTGCAAACTCACTTAAATATATAATAATTGATGAAATTCGACTTGAAATGAGGAAGATAGACTTTGAAAATTTTCAATCAACACAAGGTGACAATCGACCTCAATGGGCTTTAATGGATGTAAATCGAAGATATCTGTCCAAGATAGTTGCAAACTCACTTAAATATATGAGAACTGATGAAATTCGACTTCATATAAGGAAGATAGACTTTGAAAATTTTCAATCAACACAAAGTGACAATCGACCTCAATGGGCTTTAATGGATGTAAATCGAAGATATCTGACCAAGATAGTTGCAAACTCACTCAAATATATAAGAATTGATGAAATTCGACTTCAAATAAGGAAGATAGACTTTGAAAATTTTCAATCAACACAAAGTGACAATCGACCTCAATGGGCTTTAATGGATGTAAATCGAAGATATCTGACCAAGATAGTTGCAAACTCACTCAAATATATAAGAATTGATGAAATTCGACTTGAAATGAGGAAGATAGACTTTGAAAATTTTCAATCAACACAAGGTGACAATCGACCTCAATGGGCTTTAATGGATGTAAATCGAAGATTTCTGACCAAGATAGTTGCAAACTCACTTAAATATATAATAATTGATGAAATTCGACTTGAAATGAGGAAGATAGACTTTGAAAATTTTCAATCAACACAAGGTGACAATCGACCTCAATGGGCTTTAATGGATGTAAATCGAAGATATCTGACCAAGATAGTTGCAAACTCACTTAAATATATAATAATTGATGAAATTCGACTTGAAATGAGGAAGATAGACTTTGAAAATTTTCAATCAACACAAGGTGACAATCGACCTCAATGGGCTTTAATGGATGTAAATCGACGATATCTAACCAAGTTAGATGTAAACTCACTCAAATATATGAGAACTGATGAAATTCGACTTCAAATAAGGAAGATAGACTTTGAAAATTTTCAATCAACACAAAGTGACAATCGACCTCAATGGGCTTTAATGGATGTAAATCGAAGAAATCTGACCAAGTTAGTTGTGAACTCACTCAAATATATGAGAATTCAAGACATTCGACTTGAAATGTGGAAGATAGACTTTGAAAATTTTCAATCAACACAAAGTGACAATCGACCTCAATGGGCTCCAATGGATGTAAATCGACGATATCTGACCAAGATAGTTGCAAACTCACTCAAATATATAAGAATTGATGAAATTCGACTTCAAATAAGGAAGATAGACTTTGAAAATTTTCAATCAACACAAAGTGACAATCGACCTCAATAGGCTTTAATGGATGTAAATCGGAGATATCTGACCAAGATAGTTGCAAACTCACTTAAATATATAAAAATTGATGAAATTCGACTTGAAATGAGGAAGATAGACTTTAAAAATTTTCAATCAACATAGTGACAATCGACCTCAATGGGCTTCAATGGATGTAAATCGACGATATCTGACCAAGATAGTTGCAAACTCACTTAAATATATAAGAATTGATGAAATTCGACTCGAAATGAGGAAGATAGACTTTGAAAATTTTCAATCAACACAAGGTGACAATCGACCTCAATGGGCTTCAATGGATGTAAATCGAAGATATCTGACCAAGATAGTTGCAAACTCACTTAAATATATAAGAATTGATGAAATTCGACTGGAAATGAGGAAGATAGACTTTGAAAATTTTCAATCAACACAAGGTGACAATCGACCTCAATGGGCTTCAATGGATGTAAATCGAAGATATCTGACCAAGATAGTTGCAAACTCACTTAAATATATAAGAATTGATGAAATTCGACTTGAAATGAGGAAGATAGACTTTGAAAATTTTCAATAAACATAGTGACAATCGACCTCAATGGGCTTCAATGGATGTAAATTGACGATATCTGACCAAGTTAAATGTAAACTCACTCAAATATATGAGAATTGATGAAATTCGACTTGAAATGAGGAAGATAGACTTTGAAAATTTTCAATCAACACAAGGTGACAGTCGACCTCGATGGGCTTCAATGGATGTAAATCGAAGATATCTGACCAAGATAGTTGCAAACTCACTCAAATATATAAGAATTGATGAAATTCGACTTGAAATGAGGAAGATAGACTTTGAAAATTTTCAATCAACACAAGGTGACAATCGACCTCAATGGGCTTTAATGGATGTAAATCGAAGATATCTGTCCAAGATAGTTGCAAACTCACTTAAATATATGAGAACTGATGAAATTCGACTTCAAATAAGGAAGATAGACTTTGAAAATTTTCAATCAACACAAAGTGACAATCGACCTCAATGGGCTTTAATGGATGTAAATCGAAGATATCTGACCAAGATAGTTGCAAACTCACTCAAATATATAAGAATTGATGAAATTCGACTTGAAATGAGGAAGATAGACATTGAAAATTTTCAATCAACATAGTGACAATCGACCTCAATGGGCTTCAATGGATGTAAATCGACGATATCTGACCAAGTTAGATGTAAACTCACTCAAATATATGAGAACTGATGAAATTCGACTTCAAATAAGGAAGATAGACTTTGAAAATTTTCAATCAACACAAGGTGACAATCGACCTCAATGGGCTTTAATGGATGTAAATCGAAGATATCTGACCAAGATAGTTGCAAACTCACTTAAATATATAATAATTGATGAAATTCGACTTGAAATGAGGAAGATAGACTTTGAAAATTTTCAATCAACACAAGGTGACAATCGACCTCAATGGGCTTTAATGGATGTAAATCGAAGATATCTGACCAAGATAGTTGCAAACTCACTTAAATATATAATAATTGATGAAATTCGACTTCAAATAAGGAAGATAGACTTTGAAAATTTTCAATCAACACAAAGTGACAATCGACCTCAATGGGCTTTAATGGATGTAAATCGAAGAAATCTGACCAAGTTAGTTGTGAACTCACTCAAATATATGAGAATTCAAGACATTCGACTTGAAATGTGGAAGATAGACTTTGAAAATTTTCAATCAACACAAAGTGACAATCGACCTCAATGGGCTCCAATGGATGTAAATCGACGATATCTGACCAAGATAGTTGCAAACTCACTCAAATATATAAGAATTGATGAAATTCGACTTCAAATAAGGAAGATAGACTTTGGAAATTTTCAATCAACACAAAGTGACAATCGACCTCAATAGGCTTTAATGGATGTAAATCGGAGATATCTGACCAAGATAGTTGCAAACTCACTTAAATATATAAAAATTGATGAAATTCGACTTGAAATGAGGAAGATAGACTTTAAAAATTTTCAATCAACATAGTGACAATCGACCTCAATGGGCTTCAATGGATGTAAATCGACGATATCTGACCAAGATAGTTGCAAACTCACTTAAATATATGAGAATTGATGAAATTCGACTTGAAATGAGGAAGATAGACTTTGAAAATTTTCAATAAACATAGTGACAATCGACCTCAATGGGCTTCAATGGATGTAAATTGACGATATCTGACCAAGTTAAATGTAAACTCACTCAAATATATGAGAATTGATAAAATTCGACTTGAAATGAGGAAGATAGACTTTGAAAATTTTCAATCAACACAAGGTGACAGTCGACCTCGATGGGCTTCAATGGATGTAAATCGAAGATATCTGACCAAGATAGTTGCAAACTCACCCAAATATATAAGAATTGATGAAATTCGACTTGAAATGAGGAAGATAGACTTTGAAAATTTTCAATCAACACAAGGTGACAATCGACCTCAATGGGCTTTAATGGATGTAAATCGAAGATTTCTGACCAAGATAGTTGCAAACTCACTTAAATATATAATAATTGATGAAATTCGACTTGAAGTGAGGAAGATAGACTTTGAAAATTTTCAATCAACACAAGGTGACAATCGACCTCAATGGGCTTTAATGGATGTAAATCGAAGATATCTGACCAAGATAGTTGCAAACTCACTTAAATATATAAGAATTGATGAAATTCGACTTGAAATGAGGAAGATAGACTTTGAAAATTTTCAATCAACACAAGGTGACAATCGACCTCAATGGGCTTTAATGGATGTAAATCGAAGATATCTGACCAAGATAGTTGCAAACTCACTTAAATATATAATAATTGATGAAATTCGACTTGAAATGAGGAAGATAGACTTTGAAAATTTTCAATCAACACAAGGTGACAATCGACCTCAATGGGCTTCAATGGATGTAAATCGAAGATATCTGACCAAGATAGTTGCAAACTCACTTAAATATATAATAATTGATGAAATTCGACTTGAAATGAGGAAGATAGACTTTGAAAATTTTCAATCAACACAAGGTGACAATCGACCTCAATGGGCTTTAATGGATGTAAATCGAAGATATCTGACCAAGATAGTTGCAAACTCACTTAAATATATAATAATTGATGAAATTCGACTTGAAATGAGGAAGATAGACTTTGAAAATTTTCAATCAACACAGGGTGACAATCGACCTCAATGGGCTTTAATGGATGTAAATCGAAGATATCTGACCAAGATAGTTGCAAACTCACTTAAATATATAATAATTGATGAAATTCGACTTGAAATGAGGAAGATAGACTTTGAAAATTTTCAATCAACATAGTGACAATCGACCTCAATGGGCTTCAATGGATGTAAATCGACGATATCTGACCAAGTTAGATGTAAACTCACTCAAATATATGAGAACTGATGAAATTCGACTTCAAATAAGGAAGATAGACTTTGAAAATTTTCAATCAACACAAAGTGACAATCGACCTCAATGGGCTTTAATGGATGTAAATCGAAGAAATTTGACCAAGTTAGTTGTGAACTCACTCAAATATATGAGAATTCAAGACATTCGACTTGAAATGTGGTAGATAGACTTTGAAAATTTTCAATCAACACAAAGTGACAATCGACCTCAATGGGCTCCAATGGATGTAAATCGACGATATCTGACCAAGATAGTTGCAAACTCACTCAAATATATAAGAATTGATGAAATTCGACTTCAAATAAGGAAGATAGACTTTGAAAATTTTCAATCAACACAAAGTGACAATCGACCTAAATAGGCTTTAATGGATGTAAATCGGAGACATCTGACCAAGATAGTTGCAAACTCACTTAAATATATAAAAATTGATGAAATTCGACTTGAAATGAGGAAGATAGACTTTGAAAATTTTCAATCAACACAAGGTGACAATCGACCTCAATGGGCTTCAATGGATGTAAATCGAAGATATCTGACCAAGATAGTTGCAAACTCACTTAAATATATAAGAATTGATGAAATTCGACTGGAAATGAGGAAGATAGCGTTTGAAAATTTTCAATCAACACAAGGTGACAATCGACCTCAATGGGCTTCAATGGATGTAAATCGAAGATATCTGACCAAGATAGTTGCAAACTCACTTAAATATATAAGAATTGATGAAATTCGACTTGAAATGAGGAAGATAGACTTTGAAAATTTTCAATAAACATAGTGACAATCGACCTCAATGGGCTTCAATGGATGTAAATTGACGATATCTGACCAAGTTAAATGTAAACTCACTCAAATATATGAGAATTGATGAAATTCGACTTGAAATGAGGAAGATAGACTTTGAAAATTTTCAATCAACACAAGGTGACAGTCGACCTCGATGGGCTTCAATGGATGTAAATCGAAGATATCTGACCAAGATAGTTGCAAACTCACTTAAATATATAAAAATTGATGAAATTCGACTTCAAATAAGGAAGATAGACTTTGAAAATTTTCAATCAACACAAAGTGACAATCGACCTCAATGGGCTTTAATGGATGTAAATCGAAGATATCTGACCAAGATAGTTGCAAACTCGCTTAAATATATAAGAATTGATGAAATTCGACTTGAAATGAGGAAGATAGACTTTAAAAATTTTCAATCAACACAAGGTGACAGTCGACCTCAATGGGCTTCAATGGATGTAAATCGAAGATATCTGACCAAGATAGTTGCAAACTCACTTAAATATATAAGAATTGATGAAATTCGACTTGAAATGAGGAAGATAGACTTTGAAAATTTTCAATAAACATAGTGACAATCGACCTCAATGGGCTTCAATGGATGTAAATTGACGATATCTGACCAAGTTAAATGTAAACTCACTCAAATATATGAGAATTGATGAAATTCGACTTGAAATGAGGAAGATAGACTTTGAAAATTTTCAATCAACACAAGGTGACAGTCGACCTCGATGGGCTTCAATGGATGTAAATCGAAGATATCTGACCAAGATAGTTGCAAACTCACTTAAATATATAAAAATTGATGAAATTCGACTTCAAATAAGGAAGATAGACTTTGAAAATTTTCAATCAACACAAAGTGACAATCGACCTCAATGGGCTTTAATGGATGTAAATCGAAGATATCTGACCAAGATAGTTGCAAACTCGCTTAAATATATAAGAATTGATGAAATTCGACTTGAAATGAGGAAGATAGACTTTAAAAATTTTCAATCAACACAAGGTGACAGTCGACCTCAATGGGCTTCAATGGATGTAAATCGAAGATATCTGACCAAGATAGTTGCAAACTCACTCAAATATATAAGAATTGATGAAATTCGACTTGAAATGAGGAAGATAGACTTTGAAAATTTTCAATCAACACAAGGTGACAATCGACCTCAATGGGCTTCCATGGATGTAAATCGGAGATATCTGACCAAGATAGTTGCAAACTCACTTGAATATATAAGAATTGATGAAATTCGACTTCAAATAAGGAAGATAGACTTTGAAAATTTTCAATCAACACAAAGTGACAATCGACCTCAATGGGCTTCAATGGATGTAAATCGAAGATATCTGACCAAGATAGTTGCGAACTCACTTAAATATATAAGAATTGATGAAATTCGACTTGAAATGAGGAAGATAGACTTTGAAAATTTTCAATCAACACAAGGTGACAATCGACCTCAATGGGCTTCTATGGATGTAAATCGAAGATATCTGACCAAGATAGTTGCAAACTCACTTGAATATATAAGAATTGATGAAATTCGACTTCAAATAAGGAAGATAGACTTTGAAAATTTTCAATCAACACAAAGTGACAATCGACCTCAATGGGCTTCAATGGATGTAAATCGAAGATATCTGACCAAGATAGTTGCGAACTCACTTAAATATATAAGAATTGATGAAATTCGACTTGAAATGAGGAAGATAGACTTTGAAAATTTTCAATCAACACAAGGTGACAATCGACCTCAATGGGCTTCAATGGATGTAAATCGAAGATATCTGACCAAGATAGTTGCAAACTCACTTGAATATATAAGAATTGATGAAATTCGACTTCAAATAAGGAAGATAGACTTTGAAAATTTTCAATCAACACAAAGTGACAATCGACCTCAATGGGCTTCAATGGATGTAAATCGAAGATATCTGACCAAGATAGTTGCGAACTCACTTAAATATATAAGAATTGATGAAATTCGACTTGAAATGAGGAAGATAGACTTTGAAAATTTTCAATCAACACAAGGTGACAATCGACCTCAATGGGCTTCAATGGATGTAAATCGAAGATATCTGACTAAGATAGTTGCAAACTCACTTAAATATATAAGAATTGATGGAATTCGACTTGAAATGAGGAAGATAGACTTTGAAAATTTTCAATCAACATAGTGACAATCGACCTCAATGGGCTTCCATGGATGTAAATCGACGATATCTGACCAAGATAGTTGCAAACTCACTCAAATATATAAGAATTGATGAAATTCGACTTCAAATAAGGAACATAGACTTTGAAAATTTTCAATCAACACAAAGTGACAATCGACCTCAATGGGCTCCAATGGATGTAAATCGACGATATCTGACCAAGATAGTTGCAAACTCACTCAAATATATAAGAATTGATGAAATTCGACTTCAAATAAGGAACATAGACTTTGAAAATTTTCAATCAACACAAAGTGACAATCGACCTCAATAGGCTTTAATGGATGTAAATCGGAGATATCTGACCAAGATAGTTGCAAACTCGCTTAAATATATAAGAATTGATGAAATTCGACTTGAAATGAGGAAGATAGACTTTAAAAATTTTCAATCAACACAAGGTGACAGTCGACCTCAATGGGCTTCAATGGATGTAAATCGAAGATATCTGACCAAGATAGTTGCAAACTCACTTAAATATATAAAAATTGATGAAATTCGACTTCAAATAAGGAAGAAAGACTTTGAAAATTTTCAATCAACACAAAGTGACAATCGACCTCAATGGGCTTTAATGGATGTAAATCGAAGATATCTGACCAAGATAGTTGCAAACTCACTTAAATATATAAGAATTGATGAAATTCGACTTGAAATGAGGAAGATAGACTTTGAAAATTTTCAATCAACACAAGGTGACAGTCGACCTCAATGGGCTTCCATGGATGTAAATCGACGATATCTGATCAAGATAGTTGCAAACTCACTCAAATATATAATAATTGATGAAATTCGACTTGAAATGAGGAAGATAGACTTTGAAAATTTTCAATCAACATAGTGACAATCGACCTCAATGGGCTTCAATGGATGTAAATCGAAGATATCTGACCAAGATAGTTGCAAACTCACTTAAATATATAAGAATTGATGAAATTCGACTTCAAATAAGGAACATAGACTTTGAAAATTTTCAATCAACACAAAGTGACAATCGACCTCAATGGGCTTCAATGGATGTAAATCGAAGATATCTGACCAAGATAGTTGCAAACTCACTCAAATATATAAGAATTGATGGAATTCGACTTGAAATGAGGAAGATAGACTTTGAAAATTTTCAATCAACATAGTGACAATCGACCTCAATGGGCTTCCATGGATGTAAATCGACGATATCTGACCAAGATAGTTGCAAACTCACTCAAATATATAAGAATTGATGAAATTCGACTTCAAATAAGGAACATAGACTTTGAAAATTTTCAATCAACACAAAGTGACAATCGACCTCAATAGGCTTTAATGGATGTAAATCGGAGATATCTGACCAAGATAGTTGCAAACTCACTTAAATATATAAGAATTGATGAAATTCGACTTGAAATGAGGAAGATAGACTTTGAAAATTTTCAATCAACACAAAGTGACAATCGACCTCAATGGGCTTCAATGGATGTAAATCGACGATATCTGACCAAGTTAGATATACTCACTCAAATATATGAGAGATGATGAAATTCGACTTCAAATAAGGAAGATAGACTTTGAAAATTTTCAATCAACACAAAGTGACAATCGACCTGAATGGGCTTTAATGGATGTAAATCGAAGATATCTGACCAAGTTAGATGTAAACTCACTCAAATATATAAGAATTGATGAAATTCGACTTGAAATGAGGAAGATAGACTTTGAAAATTTTCAATCAACACAAAGTGACAATCGACCTCAATGGGCTTCAATGGATGTAAATCGAAGATATCTGACCAAGATAGTTGCAAGCTCAATTAAATATATAAGAATTGATGAAATTCGACTTGAAATGAGGAAGATAGACTTTGAAAATTTCCAATCAACACAAGGTGACAATCGACCTCAATGGGCTTCAATGGATGTAAATCGACGATATCTGATCAAGATAGTTGCAAACTCACACAAATATATAATAATTGATGAAATTCGACTTGAAATGAGGAAGATAGACTTCGAAAATTTTCAATCAACACAAAGTGACAATCGACCTCAATGGGCTTCAATGGATGTAAATCGAAGATATCTGAACAAGATAGTTGCGAACTCACTTAAATATATAAGAATTGATGAAATTCGACTTGAAATGAGGAAGATAGACTTTGAAAATTTTCAATCAACACAAGGTGACAATCGACCTCAATGGGCTTCAATGGATGTAAATCGAAGATATCTGACCAAGATAGTTGCAAACTCACTTAAATATATAAGAATTGATGGAATTCGACTTGAAATGAGGAAGATAGACTTTGAAAATTTTCAATCAACATAGTGACAATCGACCTCAATGGGCTTCCATGGATGTAAATCGACGATATCTGACCAAGATAGTTGCAAACTCACTCAAATATATAAGAATTGATGAAATTCGACTTCAAATAAGGAACATAGACTTTGAAAATTTTCAATCAACACAAAGTGACAATCGACCTCAATGGGCTCCAATGGATGTAAATCGACGATATCTGACCAAGATAGTTGCAAACTCACTCAAATATATAAGAATTGATGAAATTCGACTTCAAATAAGGAACATAGACTTTGAAAATTTTCAATCAACACAAAGTGACAATCGACCTCAATAGGCTTTAATGGATGTAAATCGGAGATATCTGACCAAGATAGTTGCAAACTCACTTAAATATATAAGAATTGATGAAATTCGACTTGAAATGAGGAAGATAGACTTTGAAAATTTTCAATCAACATAGTGACAATCGACCTCAATGGGCTTCAATGGATGTAAATCGACGATATCTGACCAAGTTAGATGTAAACTCACTCAAATATATAAGAATTGATGAAATTCGACTTGAAATGAGGAAGATAGACTTTGAAAATTTTCAATCAACACAAAGTGACAATCGACCTCAATGGGCTTCAATGGATGTAAATCGAAGATATCTGACCAAGATAGTTGCAAGCTCAATTAAATATATAAGAATTGATGAAATTCGACTTGAAATGAGGAAGATAGACTTTGAAAATTTCCAATCAACACAAGGTGACAATCGACCTCAATGGGCTTCAATGGATGTAAATCGACGATATCTGATCAAGATAGTTGCAAACTCACACAAATATATAATAATTGATGAAATTCGACTTGAAATGAGGAAGATAGACTTCGAAAATTTTCAATCAACATAGTGACAATCGACCTCAATGGGCTTCAATGGATGTAAATCGAAGATATCTAACCAAGATAGTTGCAAACTCACTTAAATATATAAGAATTGATGAAATTCGACTTGAAATGAGGAAGATAGACTTTGAAAATTTTCAATCAACATAGTGACAATCGACCTCAATGGGCTTCCATGGATGTAAATCGGAGATATCTGACCAAGATAGTTGCAAACTCACTTAAATATATAAGAATTGATGAAATTCGACTTGAAATGAGGAAGATAGACTTTGAAAATTTTCAATCAACACAAGGTGACAATCGACCTCAATGGGCTTCAATGGATGTAAATCGAAGATATCTGACCAAGTTAGATGTAAACTCACTCAAATATATAAGAATTGATGAAATTCGACTTGAAATGAGGAAGATAGACTTTGAAAATTTTCAATCAACACAAAGTGACAATCGACCTCAATGGGCTTCAATGGATGTAAATCGAAGATATCTGACCAAGATAGTTGCGAACTCACTTAAATATATAAGAATTGATGAAATTCGACTTGAAATGAGGAAGATAGACTTTGAAAATTTTCAATCAACACAAGGTGACAATCGACCTCAATGGGCTTCAATGGATGTAAATCGAAGATATCTGACCAAGATAGTTGCGAACTCACTTAAATATATAAGAATTGATGAAATTCGACTTGAAATGAGGAAGATAGACTTTGAAAATTTTCAATCAACACAAAGTGACAATCGACCTCAATGGGCTTCAATGGATGTAAATCGAAGATATCTGACCAAGATAGTTGCAAACTCACTTAAATATATAAGAATTGATGGAATTCGACTTGAAATGAGGAAGATAGACTTTGAAAATTTTCAATCAACATAGTGACAATCGACCTCAATGGGCTTCCATGGATGTAAATCGACGATATCTGACCAAGATAGTTGCAAACTCACTCAAATATATAAGAATTGATGAAATTCGACTTCAAATAAGGAACATAGACTTTGAAAATTTTCAATCAACACAAAGTGACAATCGACCTCAATGGGCTCCAATGGATGTAAATCGACGATATCTGACCAAGATAGTTGCAAACTCACTCAAATATATAAGAATTGATGAAATTCGACTTCAAATAAGGAACATAGACTTTGAAAATTTTCAATCAACACAAAGTGACAATCGACCTGAATGGGCTTTAATGGATGTAAATCGAAGATATCTGACCAAGTTAGATGTAAACTCACTCAAATATATAAGAATTGATGAAATTCGACTTGAAATGAGGAAGATAGACTTTGAAAATTTTCAATCAACACAAAGTGACAATCGACCTCAATGGGCTTCAATGGATGTAAATCGAAGATATCTGACCAAGATAGTTGCAAGCTCAATTAAATATATAAGAATTGATGAAATTCGACTTGAAATGAGGAAGATAGACTTTGAAAATTTTCAATCAACATAGTGACAATCGACCTCAATGGGCTTCAATGGATGTAAATCGACGATATCTGACCAAGTTAGATGTAAACTCACTCAAATATATGAGAATTGATGAAATTCGACTTCAAATGAGGAAGATAGACTTTGAAAATTTTCAATCAACACAAAGTGACAATCGACCTCAATAGGCTTTAATGGATGTAAATCGGAGATATCTGACCAAGATTGTTGCAAACTCACTTAAATATATAAGAATTGATGAAATTCGACTTGAAATGTGGAAGATAGACTTTGAAAATTTTCAATCAACATAGTGACAATCGACCTCAATGGGCTTCAATGGATGTAAATCGACGATATCTGACCAAGATAGTTGCAAACTCACTTAAATATATAAGAATTGATGAAATTCGACTTGAAATGAGGAAGATAGTCTTTGAAAATTTTCAATCAACACAAGGTGACAATCGACCTCAATGGGCTTCAATGGATGTAAATCGAAGATATCTGACCAAGATAGTTGCAAACTCACTCAAATATATAAGAATTGATGAAATTCGACTTAAAATGAGGAAGATAGACTTTGAAAATTTTCAATCAACACAAAGTGACAATCGACCTCAATGGGCTTCAATGGATGCAAATCGACGATATCTGACCAAGTTAGATGTAAACTCACTCAAATATATAAGAATTGATGAAATTCGACTTGAAATGAGGAAGATAGACTTTGAAAATTTCCAATCAACACAAGGTGACAGTCGACCTCAATGGGCTTCCATGGATGTAAATCGACGATATCTGATCAAGATAGTTGCAAACTCACACAAATATATAATAATTGATGAAATTCGACTTGAAATGAGGAAGATAGACTTTGAAAATTTTCAATCAACATAGTGACAATCGACCTCAATGGGCTTCCATGGATGTAAATCGGAGATATCTGACCAAGATAGTTGCAAACTCACTTAAATATATAAGAATTGATGAAATTCGACTTGAAATGAGGAAGATAGACTTTGAAAATTTTCAATCAACACAAGGTGACAATCGACCTCAATGGGCTTCAATGGATGTAAATCGAAGATGTCTGACCAAGTTAGATGTAAACTCACTCAAATATATAAGAATTGATGAAATTCGACTTGAAATGAGGAAGATAGACTTTGAAAATTTTCAATCAACACAAGGTGACAATCGACCTCAATGGGCTTCAATGGATGTAAATCGAAGATATCTGACCAAGATAGTTGCAAACTCACTTAAATATATAAGAATTGATGGAATTCGACTTGAAATGAGGAAGATAGACTTTGAAAATTTTCAATCAACATAGTGACAATCGACCTCAATGGGCTTCCATGGATGTAAATCGACGATATCTGACCAAGATAGTTGCAAACTCACTCAAATATATAAGAATTGATGAAATTCGACTTCAAATAAGGAACATAGACTTTGAAAATTTTCAATCAACACAAAGTGACAATCGACCTCAATGGGCTCCAATGGATGTAAATCGACGATATCTGACCAAGATAGTTGCAAACTCACTCAAATATATAAGAATTGATGAAATTCGACTTCAAATAAGGAACATAGACTTTGAAAATTTTCAATCAACATAGTGACAATCGACCTCAATGGGCTTCAATGGATGTAAATCGACGATATCTGACCAAGTTAGATGTAAACTCACTCAAATATATAAGAATTGATGAAATTCGACTTGAAATGAGGAAGATAGACTTTGAAAATTTTCAATCAACACAAAGTGACAATCGACCTCAATGGGCTTCAATGGATGTAAATCGAAGATATCTGACCAAGATAGTTGCAAGCTCAATTAAATATATAAGAATTGATGAAATTCGACTTGAAATGAGGAAGATAGACTTTGAAAATTTTCAATCAACACAAAGTGACAATCGACCTCAATGGGCTTCAATGGATGTAAATCGACGATATCTGACCAAGTTAGATGTAAACTCACTCAAATATATGAGAATTGATGAAATTTGACTTCAAATGAGGAAGATAGACTTTGAAAATTTTCAATCAACACAAAGTGACAATCGACCTCAATAGGCTGTAATGGATGTAAATCGGAGATATCTGACCAAGATTGTTGCAAACTCAATTAAATATATAAGAATTGATGAAATTCGACTTGAAATGTGGAAGATAGACTTTGAAAATTTTCAATCAACATAGTGACAATCGACCTCAATGGGCTTCAATGGATGTAAATCGACGATATCTGACCAAGATAGTTGCAAACTCACTTAAATATATAAGAATTGATGAAATTCGACTTGAAATGAGGAAGATAGACTTTGAAAATTTTCAATCAACACAAAGTGACAATCGACCTCAATGGGCTTTAATGGATGTAAATAGAAGATATCTGACCAAGATAGTTGCAAACTCACTTAAATATATAAGAATTGATGAAATTCGACTTGAAATGAGGAAGATAGACTTTGAAAATTTTCAATCAACACAAAGTGACAATCGACCTCAATGGGCTTTAATGGATGTAAATAGAAGATATCTGACCAAGATAGTTGCAAACTCACTCAAATATATAAGAATTGATGAAATTCGACTTCAAATAAGGAACATAGACTTTGAAAATTTTCAATCAACACAAAGTGACAATCGACCTCAATGGGCTCCAATGGATGTAAATCGACGATATCTGACCAAGATAGTTGCAAACTCACTCAAATATATAAGAATTGATGAAATTCGACTTCAAATAAGGAACATAGACTTTGAAAATTTTCAATCAACACAAAGTGACAATCGACCTGAATGGGCTTTAATGGATGTAAATCGAAGATATCTGACCAAGTTAGATGTAAACTCACTCAAATATATAAGAATTGATGAAATTCGACTTGAAATGAGGAAGATAGACTTTGAAAATTTTCAATCAACACAAAGTGACAATCGACCTCAATGGGCTTCAATGGATGTAAATCGAAGATATCTGACCAAGATAGTTGCAAGCTCAATTAAATATATAAGAATTGATGAAATTCGACTTGAAATGAGGAAGATAGACTTTGAAAATTTTCAATCAACACAAAGTGACAATCGACCTCAATGGGCTTCAATGGATGTAAATCGAAGATATCTGACCAAGATAGTTGCAAGCTCAATTAAATATATAAGAATTGATGAAATTCGACTTGAAATGAGGAAGATAGACTTTGAAAATTTTCAATCAACATAGTGACAATCGACCTCAATGGGCTTCAATGGATGTAAATCGACGATATCTGACCAAGTTAGATGTAAACTCACTCAAATATATGAGAATTGATGAAATTCAACTTCAAATGAGGAAGATAGACTTTGAAAATTTTCAATCAACACAAAGTGACAATCGACCTCAATAGGCTTTAATGGATGTAAATCGAAGATATCTGACCAAGATAGTTGCAAACTCACTTAAATATATAAGAATTGATGAAATTCGACTTCAAATAAGGAAGATAGACTTTGAAAATTTTCAATCAACACAAAGTGACAATCGACCTCAATAGGCTTTAATGGATGTAAATCGAAGATATCTGACCAAGATAGTTGCAAACTCACTTGAATATATAAGAATTGATGAAATTCGACTTCAAATAAGGAAGATAGACTTTGAAAATTTTCAATCAACACAAGGTGACAATCGACCTCAATGGGCTTCAATGGATGTAAATCGAAGATATCTGACCAAGATAGTTGCAAACTCACTCAAATATATAAGAATTGATGAAATTCGACTTGAAATGAGGAAGATAGACTTTGAAAATTTTCAATCAACACAAGGTGACAATCGACCTCAATGGGTTTCAATGGATGTAAATCGAAGATATCTGACCAAGATAGTTGCAAACTCACTTGAATATATAAGAATTGATGAAATTCGACTTCAAATAAGGAAGATAGACTTTGAAAATTTTCAATCAACACAAGGTGACAATCGACCTCAATGGGCTTCAATGGATGTAAATCGAAGATATCTGACCAAGATAGTTGCAAACTCACTTAAATATATAAGAATTGATGAAATTCGACTTGAAATGAGGAAGATAGACTTTGAAAATTTTCAATCAACATAGTGACAATCGACCTCAATGGATGTAAATCGAAGAAATCTGACCAAGTTAGTTGTGAACTCACTCAAATATATGAGAATTCAAGACATTCGACTTGAAATGTGGAAGATAGACTTTGAAAATTTTCAATCAACATAGTGACAATCGACCTCAATGGGCTTCATTGGATGTAAATCGACGATATCTGACCAAGTTAGATGTAAACTCACTTAAATAAATAAGAATTGATGAAATTTGACTTGAAATGAGGAAGATAGACTTTGAAAATTTTCAATCAACACAAAGTGACAATCGACCTCAATGGGCTTTAATGGATGTAAATAGAAGATATCTGACCAAGATAGTTGCAAACTCACTTAAATATATAAGAATTAATGAAATTCGACTTGAAATGAGGAAGATAGACTTTGAAAATTTTCAATCAACACAAGGTGACAATCGACATCAATGGGCTTCAATGGATGTAAATCGAAGATATCTGACCAAGATAGTTGCAAACTCACTTAAATATATAATAATTGATGAAATTCGACTTGAAATGAGGAAGATAGACTTTGAAAATTTTCAATCAACACAAAGTGACAATCGACGTCAATGGGCTTCAATGGATGTAAATCGAAGATATCTGACCAAGATAGTTGCAAACTCACTTAAATATATAATAATTGATGAAATTCGACTTGAAATGAGGAAGATAGACTTTGAAAATTTTCAATCAACACAAAGTGACAATCGACCTCAATGGGCTTTAATGGATGTAAATCGAAGATATCTGACCAAGATAGTTGCAAACTCACTTAAATATATAATAATTGATGAAATTCGACTTGAAATGAGGAAGATAGACTTTGAAAATTTTCAATCAACATAGTGACAATCGACCTCAATGGGCTTCAATGGATGTAAATCGACGATATCTGACCAAGTTAGATGTAAACTCACTCAAATATATAAGAATTGATGAAATTCAACTTGAAATGAGGAAGATAGACTTTGAAAATTTTCAATCAACACAAAGTGACAATCGACCTCAATGGGCTTCAATGGATGCAAATCGACGATATCTGACCAAGTTAGATGTAAACTCACTCAAATATATAAGAATTGATGAAATTCGACTTGAAATGAGGAAGATAGACTTTGAAAATTTTCAAACAACACAAAGTGACAATCGACCTCAATGGGCTTTAATGGATGTAAATCGAAGATATCTGACCAAGATAGTTGCAAACTCACTTAAATATATAATAATTGATGAAATTCGACTTCAAATAAGGAAGATAGACTTTGAAAATTTTCAAACAACACAAAGTGACAATCGACCTCAATGGGCTTTAATGGATGTAAATCGAAGATATCTGACCAAGATAGTTGCAAACTCACTTAAATATATAATAATTGATGAAATTCGACTTGAAATGAGGACGATAGACTTTGAAAATTTTCAATAAACACAAGGTGACAATCGACCTCAATGGGCTTCAATGGATGTAAATCGAAGATATCTGACCAAGATATTTGCAAAATCACTTAAATATATAAGAATTGATGAAATTCGACTTGAAATGGGGAAGATAGATTTTGAAAATTTTCAATCAACACAAAGTGACAATCGACCTCAATGGGCTTTAATGGATGTAAATCGAAGATATCTGACCAAGATAGTTGCAAACTCACTTAAATATATAAGAATTGCTGAAATTCGACTTGAAATGAGGAAGATAGACTTTGAAAATTTTCAATCAACACAAGGTGACAATCGACCTCAATGGGCTCCAATGGATGTAAATCGACGATATTTGACCAAGATAGTTGCAAACTCACTCAAATATATAAGAATTGATGAAATTCGACTTCAAATAAGGAAGATAGACTTTGAAAATTTTCAATCAACATAGTGACAATCGACCTCAATGGGCTTCAATGGATGTAAATCGACGATATCTGACCAAGTTAGATGTAAACTCACTCAAATATATAAGAATTGATGAAATTCGACTTGAAATGAGGAAGATAGACTTTGAAAATTTTCAATCAACATAGTGACAATCGACCTCAATGGGCTTCAATGGATGTAAATCGAAGATATCTGACCAAGTTAGTTGTGAACTCACTCAAATATATGAGAATTCAAGACATTCGACTTGAAATGTGGAAGATAGACTTTGAAAATTTTCAATCAACATAGTGACAATCGACCTCAATGGGCTTCAATGGATGTAAATCGACGATATCTGACCAAGATAGTTGCAAACTCACTTAAATATATAAGAATTGATGAAATTCGACTTGAAATGAGGAAGATAGACTTT
This sequence comes from Diorhabda sublineata, assembly GCF_026230105.1. Classification (NCBI taxonomy): domain Eukaryota; kingdom Metazoa; phylum Arthropoda; class Insecta; order Coleoptera; family Chrysomelidae; genus Diorhabda; species Diorhabda sublineata. The sequence continues at coordinate 16,165,729 of NC_079484.1, read as the reverse complement.
GAAAATTTTCAATCAACACAAGGTGACAATCGACCTCAATGGGCTTCAATGGATGTAAATCGAAGATATCTGACCAAGATAGTTGCAAACTCACTTAAATATATAAGAATTGCTGAAATTCGACTGGAAATGAGGAAGATAGACTTTGAAAATTTTCAATCAACACAAAGTGACAATCGACCTCAATGGGCTTTAATGGATGTAAATCGAAGATATCTGACCAAGATAGTTGCAAACTCACTTAAATATATAAGAATTGCTGAAATTCGACTTGAAATGAGGAAGATAGACTTTGAAAATTTTCAATCAACACAAGGTGACAATCGACCTCAATGGGCTTTAATGGATGTAAATCGAAGATATCTGACCAAGATAGTTGCAAACTCACTTGAATATATAAGAATTGATGAAATTCGCTTTAAATGAGGAAGATAGACTTTGAAAATTTTCAATCAACACAAGGTGACAATCGACCTCAATGGGCTTCAATGGATGTAAATCGACGATATCTGACCAAGATAGTTGCAAACTCACTCAAATATATAAGAATTGATGAAATTCGACTTGAAATGAGGAAGATAGACTTTGAAAATTTTCAATCAACACAAGGTGACAATCGACCTCAATGGGCTCCAATGGATGTAAATCGACGATATTTGACCAAGATAGTTGCAAACTCACTCAAATATATAAGAATTGATGAAATTCGACTGGAAATGAGGAAGATAGACTTTGAAAATTTTCAATCAACACAAGGTGACAATCGACCTCAATGGGCTTCAATGGATGTAAATCGACGATATCTGACCAAGATAGTTGCAAACTCACTCAGATATATAAGAATTGATGAAATTCGACTTGAAATGAGGAGGATAGACTTTGAAAATTTTCAATCAACACAAGGTGACAATTGACCTCAATGGGCTTCAATGGATGTAAATCGACGATATCTGACCAAGATAGTTGCAAACTCACTCAGATATATAAGAATTGATGAAATTCGACTTGAAATGAGGAGGATAGACTTTGAAAATTTTCAATCAACACAAGGTGACAATCGACATCAATGGGCTTCAATGGATGTAAATGGACGATATCTGACCAAGATAGTTGCAAACTCACTCAAATATATAAGAATTGATGAAATTCGACTTGAAATGAGGAAGATAGACTTTGAAAATTTTCAATCAACACAAGGTGACAATCGACCTCAATGGGCTCCAATGGATGTAAATCGACGATATTTGACCAAGATAGTTGCAAACTCACTCAAATATATAAGAATTGATGAAATTCGACTTTAAATAAGGAAGATAGACTTTGAAAATTTTCAATCAACACAAGGTGACAATCGACCTCAATGGGCTCCAATGGATGTAAATCGACGATATCTGACCAAGATAGTTGCAAACTCACTCAAATATATAAGAATTGATGAAATTCGACTTGAAATGAGGAAGATAGACTTTGAAAATTTTCAATCAACACAAAGTGACAATCGACCTCAATAGGCTTTAATGGATGTAAATCGGAGATATCTGACCAAGACAGTTGCAAACTCACTTAAATATATAAGAATTGATGAAATTCGACTTGAAATGAGGAAGATAGACTTTGAAAATTTTCAATCAACATAGTGACAATCGACCTCAATGGGCTTCAATGGATGTAAATCGAAGATATCTGACCAAGTTAGTTGTGAACTCACTCAAATATATGAGAATTCAAGACATTCGACTTGAAATGTGGAAGATAGACTTTGAAAATTTTCAATCAACATAGTGACAATCGACCTCAATGGGCTTCAATGGATGTAAATCGACGATATCTGACCAAGATAGTTGCAAACTCACTTAAATATATAAGAATTGATGAAATTCGACTTGAAATGAGGAAGATAGACTTTGAAAATTTTCAATCAACACAAGGTGACAATCGACCTCAATGGGCTTCAATGGATGTAAATCGAAGATATCTGACCAAGATAGTTGCAAACTCACTTAAATATATAAGAATTGATGAAATTCGACTTGAAATGAGGACGATAGACTTTGAAAATTTTCAATCAACACAAAGTGACAATCGACCTCAATGGGCTTTAATGGATGTAAATCGAAGATATCTGACCAAGATAGTTGCAAACTCACTTAAATATATAATAATTGATGAAATTCGACTTGAAATGAGGAAGATAGACTTTGAAAATTTTCAATCAACACAAAGTGACAATCGACCTCAATGGGCTTTAATGGATGTAAATCGAAGATATCTGACCAAGATAGTTGCAAACTCACTTAAATATATAATAATTGATGAAATTCGACTTGAAATGAGGACGATAGACTTTGAAAATTTTCAATCAACACAAAGTGACAATCGACCTCAATGGGCTTTAATGGATGTAAATCGAAGATATCTGACCAAGATAAATGCAAACTCACTTAAATATATAATAATTGATGAAATTCGACTTGAAATGAGGACGATAGACTTTGAAAATTTTCAATCAACACAAAGTGACAATCGACATCAATGGGCTTCAATGGATGTAAATCGAAGATATCTGACCAAGATAGTTGCAAACTCACTTAAATATATAAGAATTGATGAAATTCGACTTGAAATGAGGAAGATAGACTTTGGAAATTTTCAATCAACATAGTGACAATCGACCTCAATGGGCTTCAATGGATGTAAATCGAAGATATCTGACCAAGTTAGTTGTGAACTCACTCAAATATATGAGAATTCAAGACATTCGACTTGAAATGTGGAAGATAGACTTTGAAAATTTTCAATCAACACAAGGTGACAATCGACCTCAATGGGCTTCAATGGATGTAAATCGAAGATATCTGACCAAGATAGTTGCAAACTCACTTAAATATATAAGAATTGATGAAATTCGACTTGAAATGAGGACGATAGACTTTGAAAATTTTCAATCAACACAAAGTGACAATCGACCTCAATGGGCTTTAATGGATGTAAATCGAAGATATCTGACGAAGATAGTTGCAAACTCACTTAAATATATAATAATTGATGAAATTCGACTTGAAATGAGGACGATAGACTTTGAAAATTTTCAATCAACACAAAGTGACAATCGACCTCAATGGGCTTTAATGGATGTAAATCGAAGATATCTGACCAAGATAAATGCAAACTCACTTAAATATATAATAATTGATGAAATTCGACTTGAAATGAGGACGATAGACTTTGAAAATTTTCAATCAACACAAAGTGACAATCGACATCAATGGGCTTCAATGGATGTAAATCGAAGATATCTGACCAAGATAGTTGCAAACTCACTTAAATATATAAGAATTGATGAAATTCGACTTGAAATGAGGAAGATAGACTTTGGAAATTTTCAATCAACATAGTGACAATCGACCTCAATGGGCTTCAATGGATGTAAATCGAAGATATCTGACCAAGTTAGTTGTGAACTCACTCAAATATATGAGAATTCAAGACATTCGACTTGAAATGTGGAAGATAGACTTTGAAAATTTTCAATCAACACAAGGTGACAATCGACCTCAATGGGCTTCAATGGATGTAAATCGAAGATATCTGACCAAGATAGTTGCAAACTCACTTAAATATATAAGAATTGATGAAATTCGACTTGAAATGAGGAAGATAGACTTTGAAAATTTTCAATCAACACAAGGTGACAATCGACCTCAATGGGCTTCAATGGATGTAAATCGAAGATATCTGACCAAGATAGTTGCAAACTCACTTAAATATATAAGAATTGATGAAATTCGACTTGAAATGAGGAAGATAGACTTTGAAAATTTTCAATCAACACAAGGTGACAATCGACCTCAATGGGCTTCAATGGATGTAAATCGAAGATATCTGACCAAGATAGTTGCAAACTCACTTAAATATATAAGAATTGATAAAATTCGACTTGAAATGAGGAAGATAGACTTTGAAAATTTTCAATCAACACAAGGTGACAATCGACCTCAATGGGCTTCAATGGATGTAAATCGAAGATATCTGACCAAGATAGTTGCAAACTCACTTAAATATATAAGAATTGATAAAATTCGACTTGAAATGAGGAAGATAGACTTTGAAAATTTTCAATCAACACAAGGTGACAATCGACCTCAATGGGCTTCAATGGATGTAAATCGAAGATATCTGACCAAGATAGTTGCAAACTCACTTAAATATATAAGAATTGATGAAATTCGACTTGAAATGAGGAAGATAGACTTTGAAAATTTTCAATCAACATAGTGACAATCGACCTCAATGGGCTTCATTGGATGTAAATCGACGATATCTGACCAAGTTAGATGTAAACTCACTCAAATATATAAGAATTGATGAAATTTGACTTGAAATGAGGAAGATAGACTTTGAAAATTTTCAATCAACACAAAGTGACAATCGGCCTCAATGGGCTTTAATGGATGTAAATCGAAGATATCTGACCAAGATAGTTGCAAACTCACTTAAATATATAATAATTGATGAAATTCGACTTGAAATGAGGACGATAGACTTTGAAAATTTTCAATCAACACAAAGTGACAATCGACCTCAATGGGCTTTAATGGATGTAAATCGAAGATATCTGACCAAGATAGTTGCAAACTCACTTAAATATATAATAATTGATGAAATTCGACTTGGAATGAGGAAGATAGACTTTGAAAATTTTCAATCAACACAAAGTGACAATCGACCTCAATGGGCTTTAATGGATGTAAATCGAAGATATCTGACCAAGATAGTTGCAAACTCACTTAAATATATAATAATTGATGAAATTCGACTTGAAATGAGGACGATAGACTTTGAAAATTTTCAATCAACACAAAGTGACAATCGACCTCAATGGGCTTTAATAGATGTAAATCGAAGATATCTGACCAAGATAGTTGCAAACTCACTTAAATATATAATAATTGATGAAATTCGACTTGAAATGAGGACGATAGACTTTGAAAATTTTCAATCAACACAAAGTGACAATCGACCTCAATGGGCTTTAATGGATGTAAATCGAAGATATCTGACCAAGTTAGATGTAAACTCACTCAAATATATAAGAATTGATGAAATTTGACTTGAAATGAGGAAGATAGACTTTGAAAATTTTCAATCAACACAAAGTGACAATCAACCTCAATGGGCTTTAATGGATGTAAATCGAAGATATCTGACCAAGATAGTTGCAAACTCACTTAAATATATAATAATTGATGAAATTCGACTTGGAATGAGGAAGATAGACTTTGAAAATTTTCAATCAACACAAAGTGACAATCGACCTCAATGGGCTTTAATGGATGTAAATCGAAGATATCTGACCAAGATAGTTGCAATCTCACTTAAATATATAATAATTGATGAAATTCGACTTGAAATGAGGACGATAGACTTTGAAAATTTTCAATCAACACAAAGTGACAATCGACCTCAATGGGCTTCAATGGATGCAAATCGACGATATCTGACCAAGTTAGATGTAAACTCACTCAAATATATAAGAATTGATGAAATTCGACTTGAAATGAGGACGATAGACTTTGAAAATTTTCAATCAACACAAAGTGACAATCGACCTCAATGGGCTTTAATGGATGTAAATCGAAGATATCTGACCAAGATAGTTGCAAACTCACTTAAATATATAATAATTGATGAAATTCGACTTGAAATGAGGACGATAGACTTTGAAAATTTTCAATCAACACAAAGTGACAATCGACCTCAATGGGCTTTAATGGATGTAAATCGAAGATATCTGACCAAGATAGTTGCAAACTCACTTAAATATATAATAATTGATGAAATTCGACTTGGAATGAGGAAGATAGACTTTGAAAATTTTCAATCAACACAAAGTGACAATCGACCTCAATGGGCTTTAATGGATGTAAATCGAAGATATCTGACCAAGATAGTTGCAAACTCACTTAAATATATAATAATTGATGAAATTCGACTTGAAATGAGGACGATAGACTTTGAAAATTTTCAATCAACACAAAGTGACAATCGACCTCAATGGGCTTTAATAGATGTAAATCGAAGATATCTGACCAAGATAGTTGCAAACTCACTTAAATATATAATAATTGATGAAATTCGACTTGAAATGAGGACGATAGACTTTGAAAATTTTCAATCAACACAAAGTGACAATCGACCTCAATGGGCTTTAATGGATGTAAATCGAGGATATCTGACCAAGATAGTTGCAAACTCACTTGAATATATAATAATTGATGAAATTCGACTTGAAATGAGGAAGATAGACTTTGAAAATTTTCAATCAACATAGTGACAATCGACCTCAATGGGCTTCAATGGATGTAAATCGACGATATCTGACCAAGTTAGATGTAAACTCACTCAAATATATAAGTATTGATGAAATTCGACTTGAAATGAGGGAGATAGACTTTGAAAATTTTCAATCAACACAAAGTGACAATCGACCTCAATGGGCTTTAATGGATGTAAATCGAAGATATCTGACCAAGATAGTTGCAAACTCACTTAAATATATAATAATTGATGAAATTCGACTTGAAATGAGGAAGATAGATTTTGAAATATTTTCAATCAACATAGTGACAATCGACCTCAATGGGCTTCAATGGATGTAAATCGACGATATCTGACCAAGTTAGATGTAAACTCACTCAAATATATAAGAATTGATGAAATTCGACTTGAAATGAGGAAGATAGACTTTGAAAATTTTCAATCAACCTAGTGACAATCGACCTCAATGGGCTTCAATGGATGTAAATCGACGATATCTGACCAAGTTAGATGTAAAGTCACTCAAATATTTGAGAATTGATGAAATTCGACTTCAAATAAGGAAGATAGACTTTGGAAATTTTCAATCAACACAAAGTGACAATCGACCTCAATGGGCTTTAATGGATGTAAATCGAAGATATCTGACCAATATAGTTGTAAACTCACTCAAATATATGAGAATTGATGAAATTCGACTTCAAATAAGGAAGATAGACTTTGAAAATTTTCAATCAACACAAAGTGACAATCGACCTCAATGGGCTTTAATGGATGTAAATCGAAGATATCTGACCAAGTTAGATGTAAACTCACTCAAATATATAAGAATTGATGAAATTCGACTTGAAATGTGGAAGATAGACTTTGAAAATTTTCAATCAACACAAAGTGACAATCGACCTCAATGGGCTTCAATGGATGCAAATCGACGATATCTGACCAAGTTAGATGTAAACTCACTCAAATATATAAGAATTGATGAAATTCGACTTGAAATGAGGAAGATAGACTTTGAAAATTTTCAATCAACACAAAGTGACAATCGACCTCAATGGGCTTTAATGGATGTAAATCGAAGATATCTGACCAAGATAGTTGCAAACTCACTTAAATATATGATAATTGATGGAATTCGACTTGAAATGAGGACGATAGACTTTGAAAATTTTCAATCAACACAAGGTGACAATCGACCTCAATGGGCTTCAATGGATGTAAATCGAAGATATCTGACCAAGATAGTTGCAAACTCACTTAAATATATAAGAATTGATGAAATTCGACTTGAAATGAGGACGATAGACTTTGAAAATTTTCAATCAACACAAAGTGACAATCGACCTCAATGGGCTTTAATGGATGTAAATCGAAGATATCTGACCAAGATAGTTGCAAACTCACTTAAATATATAATAATTGATGAAATTCGACTTGGAATGAGGAAGATAGACTTTGAAAATTTTCAATCAACACAAAGTGACAATCGACCTCAATGGGCTTTAATGGATGTAAATCGAAGATATCTGACCAAGATAGTTGCAAACTCACTTAAATATATAATAATTGATGAAATTCGACTTGAAATGAGGACGATAGACTTTGAAAATTTTCAATCAACACAAAGTGACAATCGACCTCAATGGGCTTTAATAGATGTAAATCGAAGATATCTGACCAAGATAGTTGCAAACTCACTTAAATATATAATAATTGATGAAATTCGACTTGAAATGAGGACGATAGACTTTGAAAATTTTCAATCAACACAAAGTGACAATCGACCTCAATGGGCTTTAATGGATGTAAATCGAGGATATCTGACCAAGATAGTTGCAAACTCACTTGAATATATAATAATTGATGAAATTCGACTTGAAATGAGGAAGATAGACTTTGAAAATTTTCAATCAACATAGTGACAATCGACCTCAATGGGCTTCAATGGATGTAAATCGACGATATCTGACCAAGTTAGATGTAAACTCACTCAAATATATAAGTATTGATGAAATTCGACTTGAAATGAGGGAGATAGACTTTGAAAATTTTCAATCAACACAAAGTGACAATCGACCTCAATGGGCTTTAATGGATGTAAATCGAAGATATCTGACCAAGATAGTTGCAAACTCACTTAAATATATAATAATTGATGAAATTCGACTTGAAATGAGGAAGATAGATTTTGAAATATTTTCAATCAACATAGTGACAATCGACCTCAATGGGCTTCAATGGATGTAAATCGACGATATCTGACCAAGTTAGATGTAAACTCACTCAAATATATAAGAATTGATGAAATTCGACTTGAAATGAGGAAGATAGACTTTGAAAATTTTCAATCAACCTAGTGACAATCGACCTCAATGGGCTTCAATGGATGTAAATCGACGATATCTGACCAAGTTAGATGTAAAGTCACTCAAATATTTGAGAATTGATGAAATTCGACTTCAAATAAGGAAGATAGACTTTGGAAATTTTCAATCAACACAAAGTGACAATCGACCTCAATGGGCTTTAATGGATGTAAATCGAAGATATCTGACCAAGTTAGATGTAAACTCACTCAAATATATAAGAATTGATGAAATTCGACTTGAAATGTGGAAGATAGACTTTGAAAATTTTCAATCAACACAAAGTGACAATCGACCTCAATGGGCTTCAATGGATGCAAATCGACGATATCTGACCAAGTTAGATGTAAACTCACTCAAATATATAAGAATTGATGAAATTCGACTTGAAATGAGGAAGATAGACTTTGAAAATTTTCAATCAACACAAAGTGACAATCGACCTCAATGGGCTTTAATGGATGTAAATCGAAGATATCTGACCAAGATAGTTGCAAACTCACTTAAATATATGATAATTGATGGAATTCGACTTGAAATGAGGACGATAGACTTTGAAAATTTTCAATCAACACAAGGTGACAATCGACCTCAATGGGCTTCAATGGATGTAAATCGAAGATATCTGACCAAGATAGTTGCAAACTCACTTAAATATATAAGAATTGATGAAATTCGACTTGAAATGAGGAAGATAGACTTTGAAAATTTTCAATCAACATAGTGACAATCGACCTCAATGGGCTTCAATGGATGTAAATCGACGATATCTGACCAAGTTAGATGTAAACTCACTCAAATATATGAGAATTGATGAAATTCGACTTCAAATAAGGAAGATAGACTTTGAAAATTTTCAATCAACACAAAGTGACAATCGACCTCAATGGGCTTTAATGGATGTAAATCGAAAATATCTGACCAAGTTAGATGTAAACTCACTTAAATATATAAGAATTGATGAAATTCGACTTGAAATGAGGAAGATAGACTTTGAAAAATTTCAATCAACACAAAGTGACAATCGACCTCAATGGGCTTTAATGGATGTAAATCGAAGATATCTGACCAAGATAGTTGCAAACTCACTCAAATATATAAGAATTGATGAAATTCGACTTGAAATGAGGAAGATAGACTTTGAAAATTTTCAATCAACACAAAGTGACAATCGACCTCAATGGGCTTTAATGGATGTAAATCGAAGATATCTGACCAAGTTAGATATAAACTCACTCAAATATATAAGAATTGATGAAAATCGACTTGAAATGAGGAAGATAGACTTTGAAAATTTTCAATCAACACAAGGTGACAATCGACCTCAATGGGCTTCAATGGATGTAAATCGAAGATATCTGACCAAGATAGTTGCAAACTCACTTAAATATATAAGAATTGATGAAATTCGACTTGAAATGAGGAAGATAGACTTTGAAAATTTTCAATCAACACAAGGTGACAATCGACCTCAATGGGCTTCAATGGATGTAAATCGAAGATATCTGACCAAGATAGTTGCAACTCACTTGAATATATAATAATTGATGAAATTCGACTTGAAATGAGGAAGATAGACTTTGAAAATTTTCAATCAACACAAGGTGACAATCGACCTCAATGGGCTTCAATGGATGTAAATCGACGATATCTGACCAAGTTAGATGTAAAGTCACTCAAATATATGAGAATTGATGAAATTCGACTTCAAATAAGGAAGATAGACTTTGGAAATTTTCAATCAACACAAAGTGACAATCGACCTCAATGGGCTTTAATGGATGTAAATCGAAGATATCTGACCAAGATAGTTGTAAACTCACTCAAATATATGAGAATTGATGAAATTCGACTTCAAATAAGGAAGATAGACTTTGAAAATTTTCAATCAACACAAAGTGACAATCGACCTCAATGGGCTTTAATGGATGTAAATCGAAGATATCTGACCAAGATAGTTGCAAACTCACTTAAATATATAAGAATTGATGAAATTCGACTCGAAATGAGGAAGATAGACTTTGAAAATTTTCAATCAACACAAAGTGACAATCGACCTCAATGGGCTTCAATGGATGTAAATCGAAGATATCTGACCAAGATAGTTGCAAAATCACTTGAATATATAAAAATTGATGGAATTCGACTTGAAATGAGGAAGATAGACTTTGAAAATTTTCAATCAACACAAAGTGACAATCGACCTCAATGGGCTTTAATGGATGTAAATCGAAGATATCTGACCAAGATAGCTGCAAACTCACTTAAATATATAAGAATTGATGAAATTCGACTTGAAATGAGGAAGATAGACTTTGAAAATTTTCAATCAACACAAAGTGACAATCGACCTCAATGGGCTTTAATAGATGTAAATCGAAGATATCTGACCAAGATAGTTGCAAACTCACTTACATATATAAGAATTGATGAAATTCGACTTGAAATGAGGAAGATAGACTTTGAAAATTTTCAATCAACACAAGGTGACAATCGACCTCAATGGGCTTCAATGGATGTAAATCGAAGATATCTGACCAAGATAGTTGCAAACTCACTTGAATATATAAGAATTGATGAAATTCGACTTGAAATGAGGAAGATAGACTTTGAAAATTTTCAATCAACACAAGGTGACAATCGACCTCAATGGGCTCCAATGGATGTAAATCGACGATATCTGACCAAGATAGTTGCAAACTCACTTAAATATATAAGAATTGATGAAATTCGACTTTAAATAAGGAAGATAGACTTTGGAAATTTTTAATGAACACAAATTGACAATCGTCCTCAATGGGCTTCAATGGATGTAAATCGACGATATCTCATCAAGATAGTTGCAAACACACTTAAATATATAAGAATTGATGAAATTCGACTTTAAATAAGGAAGATAGACTTTGAAAATTTTCAATCAACACAAAGTGACAATCGACCTCAATAGGCTTTAATGGATGTAAATCGGAGATATCTGACCAAGATAGTTGCAAACTCACTTAAATATATAAGAATTGATGAAATTCGACTTCAAATAAGGAAGATAGACTTTGAAAATTTTCAATCAACACAAAGTGACAATCGACCTCAATAGGCTTTAATGGATGTAAATCGGAGATATCTGACCAAGATAGTTGCAAACTCACTTAAATATATAAGAATTGATGAAATTCGACTTGAAATGAGGAAGATAGACTTTGAAAATTTTCAATCAACACAAAGTGACAATCGACCTCAATAGGCTTTAATGGATGTAAATCGGAGATATCTGACCAAGATAGTTGCAAACTCACTTAAATATATAAGAATTGATGAAATTCGACTTGAAATGAGGAAGATAGACTTTGAAAATTTTCAATCAACATGGTGACAATCGACCTCAATGGGCTTCAATGGATGTAAATCGAAGATATCTGACCAAGATAGTTGCAAACTCACTTAAATATATAAGAATTGATGAAATTCGACTTGAAATGAGGAAGATAGACTTTGAAAATTTTCAATCAACACAAGGTGACAATCGACCTCAATGGGCTTCAATGGATGTAAATCGAAGATATCTGACAAAGATAGTTGCAAACTCACTTAAATATATAAGAATTGATGAAATTCGACTTGAAATGAGGAAGATAGACTTTGAAAATTTTCAATCAACATGGTGACAATCGACCTCAATGGGCTTCAATGGATGTAAATCGAACATATCTGACCAAGATAGTTGCAAACTCACTTAAATATATAAGAATTGATGAAATTCGACTCGAAATGAGGAAGATAGACTTTGAGAACTTTCAATCAACACAAGGTGACAATCGACCTCAATGGGCTTCAATGGATGTAAATCGAAGATATCTGACCAAGATAGTTGCAAACTCACTAAAATATATAAAAATTGATGAAATTCGACTTGAAATGAGGAAGATAGACTTTGAAAATTTTCAATCAACACAAAGTGACAATCGACCTCAATGGGCTTTAATGGATGTAAATCGAAGATATCTGACCAAGATAGTTGCAAACTCACTTAAATATATAAGAATTGATGAAATTCGACTTGAAATGAGGAAGATAGACTTTGAAAATTTTCAATCAACACAAGGTGACAATCGACCTCAATGGGCTTCAATGGATGTAAATCGAAGATATCTGACCAAGATAGTTGCAAATTCACTTAAATATATAAGAATGGATGAAATTCGACTTGAAATGAGGAAGATAGACTTTGAAAATTTTCAATCAACATAGTGACAATCGACCTCAATGGGCTTCAATGGATGTAAATCGACGATATCTGACCAAGTTAGATGTAAACTCACTCAAATATATGAGAATTGATGAAATTCGACTTCAAATAAGGAAGATAGACTCTGAAAATTTTCAATCAACACAAAGTGACAATCGACCTCAATGGGCTTCAATGGATGTAAATCGAAGATATCTGACCAAGATAGTTGCAAACTCACTCAAATATATAAGAATTGATGAAATTCGACTTCAAATAAGGAAGATAGACTTTGAAAATTTTCAATCAACACAAAGTGACAATCGACCTCAATGGGCTTTAATGGATGTAAATCGAAGATATCTGACCAAGATAGTTTTAAACTCACTCAAATATATGAGAATTGATGAAATTCGACTTCAAATAAGGAAGATAGACTTTGAAAATTTTCAATCAACACAAAGTGACAATCGACCTCAATGGGCTTCAATGGATGTAAATCGAAGATATCTGACCAAGATAGTTGCAAACTCACTTAAATATATAAGAATTGATGAAATTCGACTTGAAATGAGGAAGATAGACTTTGAAAATTTTCAATCAACATAGTGACAATCGACCTCAATGGGCTTCATTGGATGTAAATCGACGATATCTGACCAAGTTAGATGTAAACTCACTCAAATATATAAGAATTGATGAAATTTGACTTGAAATGAGGAAGATAGACTTTGAAAATTTTCAATCAACACAAAGTGACAATCGGCCTCAATGGGCTTTAATGGATGTAAATCGAAGATATCTGACCAAGATAGTTGCAAACTCACTTAAATATATAATAATTGATGAAATTCGACTTGAAATGAGGACGATAGACTTTGGAAATTTTCAATCAACACAAAGTGACAATCGACCTCAATGGGCTTTAATGGATGTAAATCGAAGATATCTGACCAAGATAGTTGCAAACTCACTTAAATATATAATAATTGATGAAATTCGACTTGAAATGAGGAAGATAGACTTTGAAAATTTTCAATCAACATGGTGACAATCGACCTCAATGGGCTTCAATGGATGTAAATCGAAGATATCTGACCAAGATAGTTGCAAACTCACTTAAATATATAAGAATTGATGAAATTCGACTCGAAATGAGGAAGATAGACTTTGAGAACTTTCAATCAACACAAGGTGACAATCGACCTCAATGGGCTTCAATGGATGTAAATCGAAGATATCTGACCAAGATAGTTGCAAACTCACTAAAATATATAAAAATTGATGAAATTCGACTTGAAATGAGGAAGATAGACTTTGAAAATTTTCAATCAACACAAAGTGACAATCGACCTCAATGGGCTTTAATGGATGTAAATCGAAGATATCTGACCAAGATAGTTGCAAACTCACTTAAATATATAAGAATTGATGAAATTCGACTTGAAATGAGGAAGATAGACTTTGAAAATTTTCAATCAACACAAGGTGACAATCGACCTCAATGGGCTTCAATGGATGTAAATCGAAGATATCTGACCAAGATAGTTGCAAATTCACTTAAATATATAAGAATGGATGAAATTCGACTTGAAATGAGGAAGATAGACTTTGAAAATTTTCAATCAACATAGTGACAATCGACCTCAATGGGCTTCAATGGATGTAAATCGAAGATATCTGACCAAGATAGTTGCAAACTCACTTAAATATATAAGAATTGATGAAATTCGACTCGAAATGAGGAAGATAGACTTTGAGAACTTTCAATCAACACAAGGTGACAATCGACCTCAATGGGCTTCAATGGATGTAAATCGAAGATATCTGACCAAGATAGTTGCAAACTCACTAAAATATATAAAAATTGATGAAATTCGACTTGAAATGAGGAAGATAGACTTTGAAAATTTTCAATCAACACAAAGTGACAATCGACCTCAATGGGCTTTAATGGATGTAAATCGAAGATATCTGACCAAGATAGTTGCAAACTCACTTAAATATATAAGAATTGATGAAATTCGACTTGAAATGAGGAAGATAGACTTTGAAAATTTTCAATCAACACAAGGTGACAATCGACCTCAATGGGCTTCAATGGATGTAAATCGAAGATATCTGACCAAGATAGTTGCAAATTCACTTAAATATATAAGAATGGATGAAATTCGACTTGAAATGAGGAAGATAGACTTTGAAAATTTTCAATCAACATAGTGACAATCGACCTCAATGGGCTTCAATGGATGTAAATCGACGATATCTGACCAAGTTAGATGTAAACTCACTCAAATATATGAGAATTGATGAAATTCGACTTCAAATAAGGAAGATAGACTCTGAAAATTTTCAATCAACACAAAGTGACAATCGACCTCAATGGGCTTTAATGGATGTAAATCGAAGATATCTGACCAAGATAGTTTTAAACTCACTCAAATATATGAGAATTGATGAAATTCGACTTCAAATAAGGAAGATAGACTTTGAAAATTTTCAATCAACACAAAGTGACAATCGACCTCAATGGGCTTTAATGGATGTAAATCGAAGATATCTGACCAAGATAGTTGCAAACTCACTCAAATATATAAGAATTGATGAAATTCGACTCGAAATGAGGAAGATAGACTTTGAGAACTTTCAATCAACACAAGGTGACAATCGACCTCAATGGGCTTCAATGGATGTAAATCGAAGATATCTGACCAAGATAGTTGCAAACTCACTCAAATATATAAGAATTGATGAAATTCGACTTCAAATAAGGAAGATAGACTTTGAAAATTTTCAATCAACACAAAGTGACAATCGACCTCAATGGGCTTTAATGGATGTAAATCGAAGATATCTGACCAAGATAGTTTTAAACTCACTCAAATATATGAGAATTGATGAAATTCGACTTCAAATAACGAAGATAGACTTTGAAAATTTTCAATCAACACAAAGTGACAATCGACCTCAATGGGCTTCAATGGATGCAAATCGACGATATCTGACCAAGTTAGATGTAAACTCACTCAAATATATAAGAATTGATGAAATTCGACTTGAAATGAGGAAGATAGACTTTGAAAATTTTCAATCAACACAAAGTGACAATCGACCTCAATGGGCTTTAATGGATGTAAATCGAAGATATCTGACCAAGATAGTTGCAAACTCACTTGAATATATAATAGTTGATGAAATTCGACTTGAAATGAGGAAGATAGACTTTGAAAATTTTCAATCAACATAGTGACAATCGACCTCAATGGGCTTCAATGGATGTAAATCGACGATATCTGACCAAGTTAGATGTAAACTCACTCAAATATATAAGTATTGATGAAATTCGACTTGAAATGAGGAAGATAGACTTTGAAAATTTTCAATCAACACAAAGTGACAATCGACCTCAATGGGCTTTAATGGATGTAAATCGAAGATATCTGACCAAGATAGTTGCAAACTCACTTAAATATATAATAATTGATGAAATTCGACTTGAAATGAGGAAGATAGACTTTGAAAATTTTCAATCAACACAAAGTGACAATCGACCTCAATGGGCTTTAATGGATGTAAATCGAAGATATCTGACCAAGATAGTTGCAAACTCACTTGAATATATAATAATTGATGAAATTCGACTTGAAATGAGGAAGATAGACTTTGAAAATTTTCAATCAACATAGTGACAATCGACCTCAATGGGCTTCAATGGATGTAAATCGACGATATCTGACCAAGTTAGATGTAACTTCACTCAAATATATAAGTATTGATGAAATTCGACTTGAAATGAGGAAGATAGACTTTGAAAATTTTCAATCAACACAAAGTGACAATCGACCTCAATGGGCTTTAATGGATGTAAATCGAAGATATCTGACCAAGATAGTTGCAAACTCACTTAAATATATAATAATTGATGAAATTCGACTTGAAATGAGGAAGATAGACTTTGAAAATTTTCAATCAACACAAAGTGACAATCGACCTCAATGGGCTTTAATGGATGTAAATCGAAGATATCTGACCAAGATAGTTGCAAACTCACTTGAATATATAATAATTGATGAAATTCGACTTGAAATGAGGAAGATAGACTTTGAAAATTTTCAATCAACACAAAGTGACAATCGACCTCAATGGGCTTCAATGGATGTAAATCGACGATATCTGACCAAGTTAGATGTAAACTCACTCAAATATATAAGAATTGATGAAATTCGACTTGAAATTTGGAAGATAGACTTTGAAAATTTTCAATCAACACAAAGTGACAATCGACCTCAATGGGCTTCAATGGATGCCAATCGACGATATCTGACCAAGTTAGATGTAAACTCACTCAAATATATAAGAATTGATGAAATTCGAATTGAAATGAGGAAGATAGACTTTGAAAATTTTCAATCAACACAAAGTGACAATCGACCTCAATGGGCTTTAATGGATGTAAATCGAAGATATCTGACCAAGATAGTTGCAAACTCACTTGAATATATAATAGTTGATGAAATTCGACTTGAAATGAGGAAGATAGACTTTGAAAATTTTCAATCAACATAGTGACAATCGACCTCAATGGGCTTCAATGGATGTAAATCGACGATATCTGACCAAGTTAGATGTAAACTCACTCAAATATATAAGTATTGATGAAATTCGACTTGAAATGAGGAAGATAGACTTTGAAAATTTTCAATCAACACAAAGTGACAATCGACCTCAATGGGCTTTAATGGATGTAAATCGAAGATATCTGACCAAGATAGTTGCAAACTCACTTAAATATATAATAATTGATGAAATTCGACTTGAAATGAGGAAGATAGACTTTGAAAATTTTTAATCAACATAGTGACAATCGACCTCAATGGGCTTCAATGGATGTAAATCGACGATATCTGACCAAGTTAGATGTAAACTCACTCAAATATATAAGAATTGATGAAATTCGACTTGAAATGAGGAAGATAGACTTTGAAAATTTTCAATCAACACAAAGTGACAATCGACATCAATGGGCTTCAATGGATGTAAATCGAAGATATCTGACCAAGATAGTTGCAAACTCACTTGAATATATAATAATTGATGAAATTCGACTTGAAATGAGGACGATAGACTTTGAAAATTTTCAATCAACACAAGGTGACAATCGACATCAATGGGCTTCAATGGATGTAAATCGAAGATATCTGACCAAGATAGTTGCAAACTCACTTGAATATATAATAATTGATGAAATTCGACTTGAAATGAGGACGATAGACTTTGAAAATTTTCAATCAACACAAGGTGACAATCGACATCAATGGGCTTCAATGGATGTAAATCGAAGATATCTGACCAAGATAGTTGCAAACTCACTTAAATATGTAATAATTGATGAAATTCGACTTGAAATGAGGAAGATAGACTTTGAAAATTTTCAATCAACATAGTGACAATCGACCTCAATGGGCTTCAATGGATGTAAATCGACGATATCTGACCAAGTTAGATGTAAACTCACTCAAATATATAAGAATTGATGAAATTCGACTTGAAATGAGGAAGATAGACTTTGAAAATTTTCAATCAACACAAAGTGACAATCGACCTCAATGGGCTTTAATGGATGTAAATCGAAGATATCTGACCAAGATAGTTGCAAACTCACTTAAATATATAATAATTGATGAAATTCGACTTGAAATGAGGACGATAGACTTTGAAAATTTTCAATCAACACAAAGTTACAATCGACCTCAATGGGCTTTAATGGATGTAAATCGAAGATATCTGACCAAGATAGTTGCAAACTCACTTAAATATATAATAATTGATGAAATTCGACTTGAAATGAGGACGATAGACTTTGAAAATTTTCAATCAACACAAGGTGACAATCGACCTCAATGGGCTTCAATGGATGCAATTCGACGATATCTGACCAAGTTAGATGTAAACTCACTCAAATATATAAGAATTGATGAAATTCGACTTGAAATGAGGAAGATAGACTTTGAAAATTTTCAATCAACACAAAGTGACAATCGACCTCAATGGGCTTTAATGGATGTAAATCGAAGATATCTGACCAAGATAGTTGCACACTCACTTGAATATATAATAGTTGATGAAATTCGACTTGAAATGAGGAAGATAGACTTTGAAAATTTTCAATCAACACAAAGTTACAATCGACCTCAATGGGCTTTAATGGATGTAAATCGAAGATATCTGACCAAGATAGTTGCAAACTCACTTAAATATATAATAATTGATGAAATTCGACTTGAAATGAGGACGATAGACTTTGAAAATTTTCAATCAACACAAGGTGACAATCGACCTCAATGGGCTTCAATGGATGCAATTCGACGATATCTGACCAAGTTAGATGTAAACTCACTCAAATATATAAGAATTGATGAAATTCGACTTGAAATGAGGAAGATAGACTTTGAAAATTTTCAATCAACACAAAGTGACAATCGACCTCAATGGGCTTTAATGGATGTAAATCGAAGATATCTGACCAAGATAGTTGCACACTCACTTGAATATATAATAGTTGATGAAATTCGACTTGAAATGAGGAAGATAGACTTTGAAAATTTTCAATCAACACAAAGTGACAATCGACCTCAATGGGCTTTAATGGATGTAAATCGAAGATATCTGACCAAGATAGTTGCGAACTCACTTAAATATATAATAATTGATGAAATTCGACTTGAAATGAGGAAGATAGACTTTGAAAATTTTCAATCAACATAGTGACAATCGACCTCAATGGGCTTCTATGGATGTAAATCGACGATATCTGACCAAGTTAGATGTAAACTCACTCAAATATATAAGTATTGATGAAATTCGACTTGAAATGAGGAAGATAGACTTTGAAAATTTTCAATCAACACAAAGTGACAATCGACCTCAATGGGCTTTAAAGGATGTAAATCGAAGATATCTGACCAAGATAGTTGCAAACTCACTTAAATATATAATAATTGATGAAATTCGACTTGAAATGAGGACGATAGACTTTGAAAATTTTCAATCAACACAAGGTGACAATCGACATCAATGGGCTTCAATGGATGTAAATCGAAGATATCTGACCAAGATAGTTGCAACTCACTTAAATATATAATAATTGATGAAATTCGACTTGAAATGAGGAAGATAGACTTTGAAAATTTTCAATCAACATAGTGACAATCGACCTCAATGGGCTTCAATGGATGTAAATCGACGATATCTGACCAAGTTAGATGTAAAGTCACTCAAATATATGAGAATTGATGAAATTCGACTTCAAATAAGGAAGATAGACTTTGGAAATTTTCAATCAACACAAAGTGACAATCGACCTCAATGGGCTTTAATGGATGTAAATCGAAGATATCTGACCAAGATAGTTGTAAACTCACTCAAATATATGGGAATTGATGAAATTCGACTTCAAATAAGGAAGATAGACTTTGAAAATTTTCAATCAACACAAAGTGACAATCGACCTCAATGGGCTTTAATGGATGTAAATCGAAGATATCTGACCAAGATAGTTGCAAACTCACTTAAATATATAAGAATTGATGAAATTCGACTCGAAATGAGGAAGATAGACTTTGAAAATTTTCAATCAACACAAGGTGACAATCGACCTCAATGGGCTTCAATGGATGTAAATCGAAGATATCTGACCAAGATAGTTGCAAACTCACTTAAATATATAAGAATTGATGAAATTCGACTTGAAATGAGGAAGATAGACTTTGAAAATTTTCAATCAACACAAAGTGACAATCGACCTCAATGGGCTTTAATGGATGTAAATCGAAGATATCTGACCAAGATAGTTGCAAACTCACTTAAATATATAAGAATTGATGAAATTCGACTTGAAATGTGGAAGATAGACTTTGAAAATTTTCAATCAACACAAAGTGACAATCGACCTCAATGGGCTTCAATGGATGCAAATCGACGATATCTGACCAAGTTAGATGTAAACTCACTCAAATATATAAGAATTGATGAAATTCGACTTGAAATGAGGAAGATAGACTTTGAAAATTTTCAATCAACACAAAGTGACAATCGACCTCAATGGGCTTTAATGGATGTAAATCGAAGATATCTGACCAAGATAGTTGCAAACTCACTTAAATATATAATAATTGATGAAATTCGACTTGAAATGAGGAAGATAGACTTTGAAAATTTTCAATCAACATAGTGACAATCGACCTCAATGGGCTTCAATGGATGTAAATCGACGATATCTGACCAAGTTAGATGTAAACTCACTCAAATATATAAGAATTGATGAAATTCGACTTGAAATGAGGAAGATAGACTTTGAAAATTTTCAATCAACACAAAGTGACAATCGACCTCAATGGGCTTTAATGGATGTAAATCGAAGATATCTGACCAAGATAGTTGCAAACTCACTTAAATATATAATAATTGATGAAATTCGACTTGAAATGAGGAAGATAGACTTTGAAAATTTTCAATCAACATAGTGACAATCGACCTCAATGGGCTTCAATGGATGTAAATCGACGATATCTGACCAAGTTAGATGTAAACTCACTCAAATATATAAGAATTGATGAAATTCGACTTGAAATGAGGAAGATAGACTTTGAAAATTTTCAATCAACACAAAGTGACAATCGACCTCAATGGGCTTTAATGGATGTAAATCGAAGATATCTGACCAAGATAGTTGCAAACTCACTTAAATATATAATAATTGATGAAATTCGACTTGAAATGAGGAAGATAGACTTTGAAAATTTTCAATCAACATAGTGACAATCGACCTCAATGGGCTTCAATGGATGTAAATCGACGATATCTGACCAAGTTAGATGTAAACTCACTCAAATATATAAGAATTGATGAAATTCGACTTGAAATGAGGAAGATAGACTTTGAAAATTTTCAATCAACACAAAGTGACAATCGACCTCAATGGGCTTTAATGGATGTAAATCGAAGATATCTGACCAAGATAGTTGCAAACTCACTCAAATATATAAGAATTGATGAAATTCGACTCGAAATGAGGAAGATAGACTTTGAAAATTTTCAATCAACACAAGGTGACAATCGACCTCAATGGGCTTCAATGGATGTAAATCGAAGATATCTGACCAAGATAGTTGCAAACTCACTTAAATATATAAGAATTGATGAAATTCGACTTGAAATGAGGAAGATAGACTTTGAAAATTTTCAATCAACACAAAGTGACAATCGACCTCAATGGGCTTTAATGGATGTAAATCGAAGATATCTGACCAAGATAGTTGCAAACTCACTTAAATATATAATAATTGATGAAATTCGACTTGAAATGAGGAAGATAGACTTTGAAAATTTTCAATCAACATAGTGACAATCGACCTCAATGGGCTTCAATGGATGTAAATCGAAGATATCTGACCAAGATAGTTGCAAACTCACTTAAATATATAAGAATTGATGAAATTCGACTTCAAATAAGGAAGATAGACTTTGGAAATTTTCAATCAACACAAAGTGACAATCGACCTCAATGGGCTTCAATGGATGTAAATCGACGATATCTGACCAAGATAGTTGCAAACTCACTTAAATATATAAGAATTGATGAAATTCGACTTGAAATGAGGAAGATAGACTTTGAAAATTTTCAATCAACACAAGGTGACAATCGACCTCAATGGGCTTCAATGGATGTAAATCGAAGATATCTGACCAAGATAGTTGCAAACTCACTTAAATATATAAGAATTGATGAAATTCGACTTGAAATGAGGAAGATAGACTTTGAAAATTTTCAATCAACACAAGGTGACAATCGACCTCAATGGGCTTCAATGGATGTAAATCGAAGATATCTGACCAAGATAGTTGCAAACTCACTTAAATATATAAGAATTGATGAAATTCGACTTGAAATGAGGAAGATAGACTTTGGAAATTTTCAATCAACACAAGGTGACAATCGACCTCAATGGGCTTCAATTGATGTAAATCGAAGATATCTGACCAAGATAGTTGCAAACTCACTTAAATATATAAGAATTGATGAAATTCGACTTGAAATGAGGAAGATAGACTTTGAAAATTTTCAATCAACACAAGGTGACAATCGACATCAATGGGCTTCAATGGATGTAAATCGAAGATATCTGACCAAGATAGTTGAAAACTCACCTAAATATATAAGAATTGATGAAATTCGACTTGAAGTGAGGAAGATAGACTTTGAAAATTTTCAATCAACACAAAGTGACAATCGACCTCAATGGGCTTCAATGGATGCAAATCGACGATATCTGACCAAGTTAGATGTAAACTCACTCAAATATATAAGAATTGATGAAATTCGACTTGAAATGAGGAAGATAGACTTTGAAAATTTTCAATCAACACAAAGTGACAATCGACCTCAATGGGCTTTAATGGATGTAAATCGAAGATATCTGACCAAGATAGTTGCAAACTCACTTAAATATATAATAATTGATGAAATTCGACTTGAAATGAGGAAGATAGACTTTGAAAATTTTCAATCAACATAGTGACAATCGACCTCAATGGGCTTCAATGGATGTAAATCGACGATATCTGACCAAGTTAGATGTAAACTCACTCAAATATATAAGAATTGATGAAATTCGACTTGAAATGAGGAAGATAGACTTTGAAAATTTTCAATCAACACAAAGTGACAATCGACCTCAATGGGCTTTAATGGATGTAAATCGAAGATATCTGACCAAGATAGTTGCAAACTCACTTAAATATATAATAATTGATGAAATTCGACTTGAAATGAGGAAGATAGACTTTGAAAATTTTCAATCAACATAGTGACAATCGACCTCAATGGGCTTCAATGGATGTAAATCGACGATATCTGACCAAGTTAGATGTTAACTCACTCAAATATATAAGTATTGATGAAATTCGACTTGAAATGAGGAAGATAGACTTTGAAAATTTTCAATCAACACAAAGTGACAATCGACCTCAATGGGCTTTAATGGATGTAAATCGAAGATATCTGACCAAGATAGTTGCAAACTCACTTAAATATATAACAATTGATGAAATTCGACTTGAAATGAGGAAGATAGACTTTGAAAATTTTCAATCAACATAGTGACAATCGACCTCAATGGGCTTCAATGGATGTAAATCGACGATATCTGACCAAGTTAGATGTAAACTCACTCAAATATATAAGAATTGATGAAATTCGACTTGAAATGAGGAAGATAGACTTTGAAAATTTTCAATCAACACAAAGTGACAATCGACCTCAATGGGCTTTAATGGATGTAAATCGAAGATATCTGACCAAGATAGTTGCAAACTCACTCAAATATATAAGAATTGATGAAATTCGACTCGAAATGAGGAAGATAGACTTTGAAAATTTTCAATCAACACAAGGTGACAATCGACCTCAATGGGCTTCAATGGATGTAAATCGAAGATATCTGACCAAGATAGTTGCAAACTCACTTAAATATATAAGAATTGATGAAATTCGACTTGAAATGAGGAAGATAGACTTTGAAAATTTTCAATCAACACAAAGTGACAATCGACCTCAATGGGCTTTAATGGATGTAAATCGAAGATATCTGACCAAGATAGTTGCAAACTCACTTAAATATATAATAATTGATGAAATTCGACTTGAAATGAGGAAGATAGACTTTGAAAATTTTCAATCAACATAGTGACAATCGACCTCAATGGGCTTCAATGGATGTAAATCGACGATATCTGACCAAGTTAGATGTAAACTCACTCAAATATATAAGAATTGATGAAATTCGACTTGAAATGAGGAAGATAGACTTTGAAAATTTTCAATCAACACAAAGTGACAATCGACCTCAATGGGCTTTAATGGATGTAAATCGAAGATATCTGACCAAGATAGTTGCAAACTCACTTAAATATATAAGAATTGATGAAATTCGACTTCAAATAAGGAAGATAGACTTTGGAAATTTTCAATCAACACAAAGTGACAATCGACCTCAATGGGCTTCAATGGATGTAAATCGACGATATCTGACCAAGATAGTTGCAAACTCACTTAAATATATAAGAATTGATGAAATTCGACTTGAAATGAGGAAGATAGACTTTGAAAATTTTCAATCAACACAAGGTGACAATCGACCTCAATGGGCTTCAATGGATGTAAATCGAAGATATCTGACCAAGATAGTTGCAAACTCACTTAAATATATAAGAATTGATGAAATTCGACTTGAAATGAGGAAGATAGACTTCGAAAATTTTCAATCAACACAAGGTGACAATCGACCTCAATGGGCTTCAATGGATGTAAATCGAAGATATCTGACCAAGATAGTTGCAAACTCACTTAAATATATAAGAATTGATGAAATTCGACTTGAAATGAGGAAGATAGACTTTGGAAATTTTCAATCAACACAAGGTGACAATCGACCTCAATGGGCTTCAATTGATGTAAATCGAAGATATCTGACCAAGATAGTTGCAAACTCACTTAAATATATAAGAATTGATGAAATTCGACTTGAAATGAGGAAGATAGACTTTGGAAATTTTCAATCAACACAAGGTGACAATCGACATCAATGGGCTTCAATGGATGTAAATCTAAGATATCTGACCAAGATAGTTGAAAACTCACCTAAATATATAAGAATTGATGAAATTCGACTTGAAGTGAGGAAGATAGACTTTGAAAATTTTCAATCAACATAGTGACAATCGACCTCAATGGGCTTCAATGGATGTAAATCGAAGATATCTGACCAAGATAGTTGCAAACTCACTTAAATATATAAGAATTGATGAAATTCGACTTGAAATGAGGAAGATAGACTTTGAAAATTTTCAATCAACACAAAGTGTCAATCGACCTCAATGGGCTTTAATGGATGTAAATCGAAGATATCTGACCAAGATAGTTGCAAACTCACTTAAATATATAAGAATTGATGAAATTCGACTTAAAATAAGGAAGATAGACTTTGGAAATTTTCAATCAACACAAAGTGACAATCGACCTCAATGGGCTTCAATGGATGTAAATCGACGATATCTGACCAAGATAGTTGCAAACTCACTTAAATATATAAGAATTGATGAAATTCGACTTGAAATGAGGAAGATAGACTTTGAAAATTTTCAATCAACACAAGGTGACAATCGACCTCAATGGGCTTCAATGGATGTAAATCGAAGATATCTGACCAAGATAGTTGCAAACTCACCCTAATATATAAGAATTGATGAAATTCGACTTGAAATGAGGAAGATAGACTTTGAAAATTTTCAATCAACACAAGGTGACATTCGACCTCAATGGGCTTTAATGGATGTAAATCGAAGATATCTGACCAGGATAGTTGCAAACTCACTTAAATATATAAGAATTTATGAAATTCGACTTGAAATGAGGAAGATAGACTTTGGAAATTTTCAATCAACACAAAGTGACAATCGACCTCAATGGGCTTCAATGGATGTAAATCGACGATATCTGACCAAGATAGTTGCAAACTCACTTAAATATATAAGAATTGATGAAATTCGACTTGAAATGAGGAAGATAGACTTTGAAAATTTTCAATCAACACAAGGTGACAATCGACCTCAATGGGCTTTAATGGATGTAAATCGAAGATATCTGACCAAGATAGTTGCAAACTCACTTAAATATATAAGAATTGATGAAATTCGACTTCAAATAAGGAAGATAGACTTTGGAAATTTTCAATCAACACAAGGTGACAATCGACCTCAATGGGCTTTAATGGATGTAAATCGAAGATATCTGACCAAGATAGTTGCAAACTCACCGTAATATATAAGAATTGATGAAATTCGACTTGAAATGAGGAAGATAGACTTTGGAAATTTTCAATCAACACAAAGTGACAATCGACCTCAATGGGCTTCAATGGATGTAAATCGACGATATCTGACCAAGATAGTTGCAAACTCACTTAAATATATAAGAATTGATGAAATTCGACTTGAAATGAGGAAGATAGACTTTGAAAATTTTCAATCAACACAAAGTGACAATCGACCTCAATGGGCTTTAATGGATGTAAATCGACGATATCTGACCAAGATAGTTGCAAACTCACTTAAATATATAAGAATTGATGAAATTCGACTTGAAATGAGGAAGATAGACTTTGAAAATTTTCAATCAACACAAGGTGACAATCGACCTCAATGGGCTTTAATGGATGTAAATCGAAGATATCTGACCAAGATAGTTGCAAACTCACTTAAATATATAAGAATTGATGAAATTCGACTTCAAATAAGGAAGATAGACTTTGGAAATTTTCAATCAACACAAGGTGACAATCGACCTCAATGGGCTTCAATGGATGTAAATCGAAGATATCTGACCAAGATAGTTGCAAACTCACTTAAATATATAAGAATTGATGAAATTCGACTTGAAATGAGGAAGATAGACTTTGAAAATTTTCAATCAACACAAGGTGACAATCGACATCAATGGGCTTCAATGGATGTAAATCGAAGATATCTGACCAAGATAGTTGCAAACTCACTCAAATATATAAGAATTGATGAAATTCGACTTGAAATGAGGAAGATAGACTTTGAAAATTTTCAATCAACACAAGGTGACAATCGACCTCAATGGGCTTCAATGGATGTAAATCGAAGATATCTGTCCAAGATAGTTGCAAACTCACTTAAATATATAAGAATTGATGAAATTCGACTTGAAATGAGGAAGATAGACTTTAAAAATTTTCAATCAACACAAGGTGACAATCGACCTCAATGGGCTTCAATGGATGTAAATCGAAGATATCTGACCAAGATAGTTGCAAACTCACTTAAATATATAAGAATTGATGAAATTCGACTTGAAATGAGGAAGATAGACTTTGAAAATTTTCAATCAACACAAGGTGACAATCGACATCAATGGGCTTCAATGGATGTAAATCGAAGATATCTGACCAAGATAGTTGCAAACTCACCTAAATATATAAGAATTGATGAAATTCGACTTGAAATGAGGAAGATAGACTTTGAAAATTTTCAATCAACACAAGGTGACAATCGACCTCAGTGGGCTTCAATGGATGTAAATCGAAGATATCTGACCAAGATAGTTGCAAACTCACTTAAATATATGAGAATTGATGAAATTCGACTTGAAATGAGGAAGATAGACTTTGAAAATTTTCAATCAACACAAGGTGACAATCGACATCAATGGGCTTCAATGGATGTAAATCGAAGATATCTGACCAAGATAGTTGCAAACTCACCTAAATATATAAGAATTGATGAAATTCGACTTGAAATGAGGAAGATAGACTTTGAAAATTTTCAATCAACACAAGGTGACAATCGACCTCAATGGGCTTCAATGGATGTAAATCGAAGATATCTGACCAAGATAGTTGCAAACTCACTTAAATATATAAGAATTGATGAAATTCGACTTGAAATGAGGAAGATAGACTTTGAAAATTTTCAATCAACACAAGGTGACAATCGACCTCAATGGGCTTCAATGGATGTAAATCGAAGATATCTGACCAAGATAGTTGCAAACTCACCTAAATATATAAGAATTGATGAAATTCGACTTGAAATGAGGAAGATAGACTTTGAAAATTTTCAATCAACACAAGGTGACAATCGACATCAATGGGCTTCAATGGATGTAAATCGAAGATATCTGACCAAGATAGTTGCAAACTCACCTAAATATATAAGAATTGATGAAATTCGACTTGAAATGAGGAAGATAGACTTTGAAAATTTTCAATCAACACAAGGTGACAATCGACATCAATGGGCTTCAATGGATGTAAATCGAAGATATCTGACCAAGATAGTTGCAAACTCACCTAAATATATAAGAATTGATGAAATTCGACTTGAAATGAGGAAGATAGACTTTGAAAATTTTCAATCAACACAAGGTGACAATCGACCTCAATGGGCTTCAATGGATGTAAATCGAAGATATCTGACCAAGATAGTTGCAAACTCACTTAAATATATAAGAATTGATGAAATTTGACTTGAAATGAGGAAGATAGACTTTGAAAATTTTCAATCAACACAAAGTGACAATCGACCTCAATGGGCTTTAATGGATGTAAATCGAAGATATCTGACCAAGATAGTTGCAAACTCACTTAAATATATAAGAATTGATGAAATTCGACTTGAAATGAGGAAGATAGACTTTAAAAATTTTCAATCAACACAAGGTGACAATCGAACTCAATGGGCTTCAATGGATGTAAATCGAAGATATCTGACCAAGATAGTTGCAAACTCACTTAAATATATAAGAATTGATGAAATTCGACTTGAAATGAGGAAGATAGACTTTGAAAATTTTCAATCAACACAAAGTGACAATCGACCTCAATGGGCTTTAATGGATGTAAATCGAAGATATCTGACCAAGATAGTTGCAAACTCACTTAAATATATAAGAATTGATGAAATTCGACTTGAAATGAGGAAGATAGATTTTGAAAATTTTCAATCAACACAAGGTGACAATCGACCTCAATGGGCTTCAATGGATGTAAATCGAAGATATCTGACCAAGATAGTTGCAAACTCACTTAAATATATAAAAATTGATGAAATTCGACTTGAAATGAGGAAGATAGATTTTGAAAATTTTCAATCAACACAAGGTGACAATCGACCTCAATGGGCTTCAATGGATGTAAATCGAAGATATCTGACCAAGATAGTTGCAAACTCACTTAAATATATAAGAATTGATGAAATTCGACTTGAAATGAGGAAGATAGACTTTGAAAATTTTCAATCAACACAAAGTGACAATCGACCTCAATGGGCTTTAATGGATGTAAATCGAAGATATCTGACCAAGATAGTTGCAAACTCACTTAAATATATAAGAATTGATGAAATTCGACTTGAAATGAGGAAGATAGATTTTGAAAATTTTCAATCAACACAAGGTGACAATCGACCTCAATGGGCTTCAATGGATGTAAATCGAAGATATCTGACCAAGATAGTTGCAAACTCACTTAAATATATAAAAATTGATGAAATTCGACTTGAAATGAGGAAGATAGATTTTGAAAATTTTCAATCAACACAAGGTGACAATCGACCTCAATGGGCTTCAATGGATGTAAATCGAAGATATCTGACCAAGATAGTTGCAAACTCACTTAAATATATAAAAATTGATGAAATTCGACTTGAAATGAGGAAGATAGACTTTGAAAATTTTCAATCAACACAAGGTGACAATCGACCTCAATGGGCTTCAATGGATGTAAATCGAAGATATCTGACCAAGATAGTTGCAAACTCACCTAAATATATAAGAATTGATGAAATTCGACTTGAAATGAGGAAGATAGACTTTGAAAATTTTCAATCAACATAGTGACAATCGACCTCAATGGGCTTCAATGGATGTAAATCGACGATATCTGACCAAGATAGTTGCAAACTCACTTAAATATATAAGAATTGATGAAATTCGACTTGAAATGAGGAAGATAGTTTTTGAAAATTTTCAATCAACACAAGGTGACAATCGACCTCAATGGGCTTCAATGGATGTAAATCGAAGATATCTGACCAAGATAGTTGCAAACTCACTTAAATATATAAGAATTGATGAAATTCGACTTGAAATGAGGAAGATAGATTTTGAAAATTTTCAATCAACACAAGGTGACAATCGACCTCAATGGGCTTCAATGGATGTAAATCGAAGATATCTGACCAAGATAGTTGCAAACTCACCTAAATATATAAGAATTGATGAAATTCGACTAGAAATGAGGAAGATAGACTTTGAAAATTTTCAATCAACATAGTGACAATCGACCTCAATGGGCTTCAATGGATGTAAATCGACGATATCTGACCAAGATAGTTGCAAACTCACTTAAATATATAAGAATTGATGAAATTCGACTTGAAATGAGGAAGATAGACTTTGAAAATTTTCAATCAACACAAGGTGACAATCGACCTCAATGGGCTTCAATGGATGTAAATCGAAGATATCTGACCAAGATAGTTGCAAACTCACTTAAATATATAAGAATTGATGAAATTCGACTTGAAATGAGGAAGATAGACTTTAAAAATTTTCAATCAACACAAGGTGACAATCGACCTCAATGGGCTTCAATGGATGTAAATCGAAGATATCTGACCAAGTTAGATGTAAACTCACTCAAATATATAAGAATTGATGAAATTCGACTTGAAATGAGGAAGATAGACTTTGAAAATTTTCAATCAACACAAAGTGACAATCGACCTCAATGGGCTTTAATGGATGTAAATCGAAGATATCTGACCAAGATAGTTGCAAACTCACTTAAATATATAAGAATTGATGAAATTCGACTCGAAATGAGGAAGATAGACTTTGAGAACTTTCAATCAACACAAGGTGACAATCGACCTCAATGGGCTTCAATGGATGTAAATCGAAGATATCTGACCAAGATAGTTGCAAACTCACTTAAATATATAAGAATTGATGAAATTCGACTTGAAATGAGGAAGATAGATTTTGAAAATTTTCAATCAACACAAGGTGACAATCGACCTCAATGGGCTTCAATGGATGTAAATCGAAGATATCTGACCAAGATAGTTGCAAACTCACTTAAATATATAAAAATTGATGAAATTCGACTTGAAATGAGGAAGATAGACTTTGAAAATTTTCAATCAACACAAGGTGACAATCGACCTCAATGGGCTTCAATGGATGTAAATCGAAGATATCTGACCAAGATAGTTGCAAACTCACCTAAATATATAAGAATTGATGAAATTCGACTTGAAATGAGGAAGATAGACTTTGAAAATTTTCAATCAACATAGTGACAATCGACCTCAATGGGCTTCAATGGATGTAAATCGACGATATCTGACCAAGATAGTTGCAAACTCACTTAAATATATAAGAATTGATGAAATTAGACTTGAAATGAGGAAGATAGACTTTGAAAATTTTCAATCAACACAAGGTGACAATCGACCTCAATGGGCTTCAATGGATGTAAATCGAAGATATCTGACCAAGATAGTTGCAAACTCACTTTAATATATAAGAATTGATGAAATTCGACTTGAAATGAGGAAGATAGACTTTGAAAATTTTCAATCAACACAAAGTGACAATCGACCTCAATGGGCTTTAATGGATGTAAATCGAAGATATCTGACCAAGATAGTTGCAAACTCACTTAAATATATAAGAATTGATGAAATTCGACTTGAAATGAGGAAGATAGACTTTGAAAATTTTCAATCAACACAAGGTGACAATCGACCTCAATGGGCTTCAATGGATGTAAATCGAAGATATCTGACCAAGATAGTTGCAAACTCACCTAAATATATAAGAATTGATGAAATTCGACTTGAAATGAGGAAGATAGACTTTGAAAATTTTCAATCAACATAGTGACAATCGACCTCAATGGGCTTCAATGGATGTAAATCGACGATATCTGACCAAGATAGTTGCAAACTCACTTAAATATATAAGAATTGATGAAATTCGACTTGAAATGAGGAAGATAGACTTTGAAAATTTTCAATCAACACAAGGTGACAATCGACCTCAATGGATTTCAATGGATGTAAATCGAAGATATCTGACCAAGATAGTTGCAAACTCACTTAAATATATAAGAATTGATGAAATTCGACTTGAAATGAGGAAGATAGACTTTGAAAATTTTCAATCAACACAAGGTGACAATCGACCTCAATGGGCTTCAATGGATGTAAATCGAAGATATCTGACCAAGATAGTTGCAAACTCACTTAAATATATAAGAATTGATGAAATTCGACTTGAAATGAGGAAGATAGACTTTGAAAATTTTCAATCAACACAAAGTGACAATCGACCTCAATGGGCTTTAATGGATGTAAATCGAAGATATCTGACCAAGATAGTTGCAAACTCACTTAAATATATAAGAATTGATGAAATTCGACTTGAAATGAGGAAGATAGACTTTGAAAATTTCCAATCAACATAGTGACAATCGACCTCAATGGGCTTCAATGGATGTAAATCGAAGATATCTGACCAAGATAGTTGCAAACTCACTTAAATATATAAGAATTGATGAAATTCGACTTGAAATGAGGAAGATAGACTTTGAAAATTTTCAATCAACACAAGGTGACAATCGACCTCAATGGGCTTCAATGGATGTAAATCGAAGATATCTGACCAAGATAGTTGCAAACTCACTTAAATATATAAGAATTGATGAAATTCGACTTGAAATGAGGAAGATAGACTTTGAAAATTTTCAATCAACACAAAGTGACAATCGACCTCAATGGGCTTTAATGGATGTAAATCGAAGATATCTGACCAAGATAGTTGCAAACTCACTTAAATATATAAGAATTGATGAAATTCGACTTGAAATGAGGAAGATAGACTTTAATATTTTCAATCAACACAAGGTGACAATCGACCTCAATGGGCTTCAATGGATGTAAATCGAAGATATCTGACCAAGATAGTTGCAAACTCACTTAAATATATAAGAATTGATGAAATTCGACTTGAAATGAGGAAGATAGACTTTGAAAATTTTCAATCAACACAAGGTGACAATCGACCTCAATGGGCTTCAATGGATGTAAATCGAAGATATCTGACCAAGATAGTTGCAAACTCACTTAAATATATAAGAATTGATGAAATTCGACTTGAAATGAGGAAGATAGACTTTGAAAATTTTCAATCAACACAAGGTGACAATCGACATCAATGGGCTTCAATGGATGTAAATCGAAGATATCTGACCAAGATAGTTGCAAACTCACCTAAATATATAAGAATTGATGAAATTCGACTTGAAATGAGGAAGATAGACTTTGAAAATTTTCAATCAACATAGTGACAATCGACCTCAATGGGCTTCAATGGATGTAAATCGAAGATATCTGACCAAGATAGTTGCAAACTCACTTAAATATATAAAAATTGATGAAATTCGACTTGAAATGAGGAAGATAGACTTTGAAAATTTTCAATCAACACAAGGTGACAATCGACCTCAATGGGCTTCAATGGATGTAAATCGAAGATATCTGACCAAGATAGTTGCAAACTCACCTAAATATATAAGAATTGATGAAATTCGACTTGAAATGAGGAAGATAGACTTTGAAAATTTTCAATCAACATAGTGACAATCGACCTCAATGGGCTTCAATGGATGTAAATCGACGATATCTGACCAAGATAGTTGCAAACTCACTTAAATATATAAGAATTGATGAAATTCGACTTGAAATGAGGAAGATAGACTTTGAAAATTTTCAATCAACACACGGTGACAATCGACCTCAATGGGCTTCAATGGATGTAAATCGAAGATATCTGACCAAGATAGTTGCAAACTCACTTAAATATATAAGAATTGATGAAATTCGACTTGAAATGAGGAAGATAGACTTTGAAAATCTTCAATCAACACAAGGTGACAATCGACCTCAATGGGCTTCAATGGATGTAAATCGAAGATATCTGACCAAGATAGTTGCAAACTCACTTAAATATATAAGAATTGATGAAATTCGACTTGAAATGAGGAAGATAGTTTTTGAAAATTTTCAATCAACACAAGGTGACAATCGACCTCAATGGGCTTCAATGGATGTAAATCGAAGATATCTGACCAAGATAGTTGCAAACTCACTTAAATATATAAGAATTGATGAAATTCGACTTGAAATGAGGAAGATAGACTTTGAAAATTTTCAATCAACACAAGGTGACAATCGACCTCAATGGGCTTCAATGGATGTAAATCGAAGATATCTGACCAAGATAGTTGCAAACTCACCTAAATATATAAGAATTGATGAAATTCGACTTGAAATGAGGAAGATAGACTTTGAAAATTTTCAATCAACACAAAGTGACAATCGACCTCAATGGGCTTCAATGGATGTAATTCGAAGATATCTGACCAAGATAGTTGCAAACTCACTTAAATATATAAGAATTGATGAAATTCGACTTGAAATGAGGAAGATAGACTTTAAAAATTTTCAATCAACACAAGGTGACAATCGACCTCAATGGGCTTCAATGGATGTAAATCGAAGATATCTGACCAAGTTAGATGTAAACTCACTCAAATATATAAGAATTGATGAAATTCGACTTGAAATGAGGAAGATAGACTTTGAAAATTTTCAATCAACATAGTGACAATCGACCTCAATGGGCTTCAATGGATGTAAATCGAAGATATCTGACCAAGATAGTTGCAAACTCACCTAAATATATAAGAATTGATGAAATTCGACTTGAAATGAGGAAGATAGACTTTGAAAATTTTCAATCAACATAGTGACAATCGACCTCAATGGGCTTCAATGGATGTAAATCGAAGATATCTGACCAAGATAGTTGCAAACTCACTTAAATATATAAAAATTGATGAAATTCGACTTGAAATGAGGAAGATAGACTTTGAAAATCTTCAATCAACACAAGGTGACAATCGACCTCAATGGGCTTCAATGGATGTAAATCGAAGATATCTGACCAAGATAGTTGCAAACTCACTTAAATATATAAGAATTGATGAAATTCGACTTGAAATGAGGAAGATAGTTTTTGAAAATTTTCAATCAACACAAGGTGACAATCGACCTCAATGGGCTTCAATGGATGTAAATCGAAGATATCTGACCAAGATAGTTGCAAACTCACTTAAATATATAAGAATTGATGAAATTCGACTTGAAATGAGGAAGATAGACTTTGAAAATTTTCAATCAACACAAGGTGACAATCGACCTCAATGGGCTTCAATGGATGTAAATCGAAGATATCTGACCAAGATAGTTGCAAACTCACTTAAATATATAAGAATTGATGAAATTCGACTTGAAATGAGGAAGATAGACTTTGAAAATTTTCAATCAACACAAGGTGACAATCGACCTCAATGGGCTTCAATGGATGTAAATCGAAGATATCTGACCAAGATAGTTGCAAACTCACTTAAATATATAAGAATTGATGAAATTCGAATTGAAATGAGGAAGATAGACTTTGAAAATTTTCAATCAACACAAAGTGACAATCGACCTCAATGGGCTTTAATGGATGTAAATCGAAGATATCTGACCAAGATAGTTGCAAACTCACTTAAATATATAAGAATTGATGAAATTCGACTTGAAATGAGGAAGATAGACTTTAAAAATTTTCAATCAACACAAGGTGACAATCGACCTCAATGGGCTTCAATGGATGTAAATCGAAGATATCTGACCAAGTTAGATGTAAACTCACTCAAATATATAAGAATTGATGAAATTCGACTTGAAATGAGGAAGATAGACTTTGAAAATTTTCAATCAACACAAAGTGACAATCGACCTCAATGGGCTTTAATGGATGTAAATCGAAGATATCTGACCAAGATAGTTGCAAACTCACTTAAATATATAAGAATTGATGAAATTCGACTCGAAATGAGGAAGATAGACTTTGAGAACTTTCAATCAACACAAGGTGACAATCGACCTCAATGGGCTTCAATGGATGTAAATCGAAGATATCTGACCAAGATAGTTGCAAACTCACTTAAATATATAAAAATTGATGAAATTCGACTTGAAATGAGGAAGATAGACTTTGAAAATTTTCAATCAACACAAGGTGACAATCGACCTCAATGGGCTTCAATGGATGTAAATCGAAGATATCTGACCAAGATAGTTGCAAACTCACCTAAATATATAAGAATTGATGAAATTCGACTTGAAATGAGGAAGATAGACTTTAAAAATTTTCAATCAACACAAGGTGACAATCGACCTCAATGGGCTTCAATGGATGTAAATCGAAGATATCTGACCAAGTTAGATGTAAACTCACTCAAATATATAAGAATTGATGAAATTCGACTTGAAATGAGGAAGATAGACTTTGAAAATTTTCAATCAACACAAAGTGACAATCGACCTCAATGGGCTTTAATGGATGTAAATCGAAGATATCTGACCAAGATAGTTGCAAACTCACTTAAATATATAAGAATTGATGAAATTCGACTCGAAATGAGGAAGATAGACTTTGAGAACTTTCAATCAACACAAGGTGACAATCGACCTCAATGGGCTTCAATGGATGTAAATCGAAGATATCTGACCAAGATAGTTGCAAACTCACTTAAATATATAAGAATTGATGAAATTCGACTTGAAATGAGGAAGATAGACTTTGAAGATTTTCAATCAACACAAGGTGACAATCGACCTCAATGGGCTTCAATGGATGTAAATCGAAGATATCTGACCAAGTTACATGTAAACTCACTCAAATATATAAGAATTGATGAAATTCGACTTGAAATGAGGAAGATAGACTTTGAAAATTTTCAATCAACATAGTGACAATCGACCTCAATGGGCTTCAATGGATGTAAATCGAAGATATCTGACCAAGATAGTTGCAAACTCACTTAAATATATAAGAATTGATGAAATTCGACTCGAAATGAGGAAGATAGACTTTGAGAACTTTCAATCAACACAAGGTGACAATCGACCTCAATGGGCTTCAATGGATGTAAATCGAAGATATCTGACCAAGATAGTTGCAAACTCACTTAAATATATAAAAATTGATGAAATTCGACTTGAAATGAGGAAGATAGACTTTGAAAATTTTCAATCAACACAAGGTGACAATCGACCTCAATGGGCTTCAATGGATGTAAATCGAAGATATCTGACCAAGTTAGATGTAAACTCACTCAAATATATAAGAATTGATGAAATTCGACTTGAAATGAGGAAGATAGACTTTGAAAATTTTCAATCAACATAGTGACAATCGACCTCAATGGGCTTCAATGGATGTAAATCGAAGATATCTGACCAAGATAGTTGCAAACTCACCTAAATATATAAGAATTGATGAAATTCGACTTGAAATGAGGAAGATAGACTTTGAAAATTTTCAATCAACATAGTGACAATCGACCTCAATGGGCTTCAATGGATGTAAATCGAAGATATCTGACCAAGATAGTTGCAAACTCACTTAAATATATAAAAATTGATGAAATTCGACTTGAAATGAGGAAGATAGACTTTGAAAATCTTCAATCAACACAAGGTGACAATCGACCTCAATGGGCTTCAATGGATGTAAATCGAAGATATCTGACCAAGATAGTTGCAAACTCACTTAAATATATAAGAATTGATGAAATTCGACTTGAAATGAGGAAGATAGTTTTTGAAAATTTTCAATCAACACAAGGTGACAATCGACCTCAATGGGCTTCAATGGATGTAAATCGAAGATATCTGACCAAGATAGTTGCAAACTCACTTAAATATATAAGAATTGATGAAATTCGACTTGAAATGAGGAAGATAGACTTTGAAAATTTTCAATCAACACAAGGTGACAATCGACCTCAATGGGCTTCAATGGATGTAAATCGAAGATATCTGACCAAGATAGTTGCAAACTCACTTAAATATATAAGAATTGATGAAATTCGACTTGAAATGAGGAAGATAGACTTTGAAAATTTTCAATCAACACAAGGTGACAATCGACCTCAATGGGCTTCAATGGATGTAAATCGAAGATATCTGACCAAGATAGTTGCAAACTCACTTAAATATATAAGAATTGATGAAATTCGAATTGAAATGAGGAAGATAGACTTTGAAAATTTTCAATCAACACAAAGTGACAATCGACCTCAATGGGCTTTAATGGATGTAAATCGAAGATATCTGACCAAGATAGTTGCAAACTCACTTAAATATATAAGAATTGATGAAATTCGACTTGAAATGAGGAAGATAGACTTTAAAAATTTTCAATCAACACAAGGTGACAATCGACCTCAATGGGCTTCAATGGATGTAAATCGAAGATATCTGACCAAGT
This sequence comes from Diorhabda sublineata, assembly GCF_026230105.1. Classification (NCBI taxonomy): domain Eukaryota; kingdom Metazoa; phylum Arthropoda; class Insecta; order Coleoptera; family Chrysomelidae; genus Diorhabda; species Diorhabda sublineata. Next base: position 16,126,791 of record NC_079484.1, on the reverse strand, counting down.
TAGATGTAAACTCACTCAAATATATAAGAATTGATGAAATTCGACTTGAAATGAGGAAGATAGACTTTGAAAATTTTCAATCAACACAAAGTGACAATCGACCTCAATGGGCTTTAATGGATGTAAATCGAAGATATCTGACCAAGATAGTTGCAAACTCACTTAAATATATAAGAATTGATGAAATTCGACTCGAAATGAGGAAGATAGACTTTGAGAACTTTCAATCAACACAAGGTGACAATCGACCTCAATGGGCTTCAATGGATGTAAATCGAAGATATCTGACCAAGATAGTTGCAAACTCACTTAAATATATAAAAATTGATGAAATTCGACTTGAAATGAGGAAGATAGACTTTGAAAATTTTCAATCAACACAAGGTGACAATCGACCTCAATGGGCTTCAATGGATGTAAATCGAAGATATCTGACCAAGATAGTTGCAAACTCACCTAAATATATAAGAATTGATGAAATTCGACTTGAAATGAGGAAGATAGACTTTAAAAATTTTCAATCAACACAAGGTGACAATCGACCTCAATGGGCTTCAATGGATGTAAATCGAAGATATCTGACCAAGTTAGATGTAAACTCACTCAAATATATAAGAATTGATGAAATTCGACTTGAAATGAGGAAGATAGACTTTGAAAATTTTCAATCAACACAAAGTGACAATCGACCTCAATGGGCTTTAATGGATGTAAATCGAAGATATCTGACCAAGATAGTTGCAAACTCACTTAAATATATAAGAATTGATGAAATTCGACTCGAAATGAGGAAGATAGACTTTGAGAACTTTCAATCAACACAAGGTGACAATCGACCTCAATGGGCTTCAATGGATGTAAATCGAAGATATCTGACCAAGATAGTTGCAAACTCACTTAAATATATAAGAATTGATGAAATTCGACTTGAAATGAGGAAGATAGACTTTGAAGATTTTCAATCAACACAAGGTGACAATCGACCTCAATGGGCTTCAATGGATGTAAATCGAAGATATCTGACCAAGTTACATGTAAACTCACTCAAATATAAAAGAATTGATGAAATTCGACTTGAAATGAGGAAGATAGACTTTGAAAATTTTCAATCAACACAAAGTGACAATCGACCTCAATGGGCTTTAATGGATGTAAATCGAAGATATCTGATCAAGATAGTTGCAAACTCACTTAAATATATAAGAATTGATGAAATTCGACTTGAAATGAGGAAGATAGACTTTGAAAATTTTCAATCAACACAAGGTGACAATCGACCTCAATGGGCTTCAATGGATGTAAATCGAAGATATCTGACCAAGATAGTTGCAAACTCACTTAAATATATAAGAATTGATGAAATTCGACTTGAAATGAGGAAGATAGACTTTGAAAATTTTCAATCAACACAAGGTGACAATCGATCTCAATGGGCTTCAATGGATGTAAATCGAAGATATCTTCCCAAGATAGTTGCAAACTCACTCAAATATATAAGAATTGATGAAATTCGACTTGAAATGAGGAAGATAGACTTTGAAAATTTTCAATCAACACAAGGTGACAATCGACCTCAATGGGCTTCAATGGATGTAAATAGAAGATTTCTGACCAAGATAGTTGCAAACTCACTCAAATATATAAGAATTGATGAAATTCGACTTGAAATGAGGAAGATAGACTTTGAAAATTTTCAATCAACACAAGGTGACAATCGACCTCAATGGGCTTCAATGGATGTAAATCGAAGATATCTGACCAAGATAGTTGCAAACTCACTCAAATATATAAGAATTGATGAAATTCGACTTGAAATGAGGAAGATAGACTTTGAAAATTTTCAATCAACACAAGGTGACAATCGACCTCAATGGGCTTCAATGGATGTAAATAGAAGATATCTGACCAAGATAGTTGCAAACTCACTTAAATATATAAGAATTGATGAAATTCGACTTGAAATGAGGAAGATAGACTTTGAAAATTTTCAATCAACACAAGGTGACAATCGACCTCAATGGGCTTCAATGGATGTAAATCGAAGATATCTGACCAAGATAGTTGCAAACTCACTTAAATATATAAGAATTGATGAAATTCGACTTGAAATGAGGAAGATAGACTTTGAAAATTTTCAATCAACACAAGGTGACAATCGACCTCAATGGGCTTCAATGGATGTAAATCGAAGATATCTGACCAAGATAGTTGCAAACTCACTTAAATATATAAGAATTGATGAAATTCGACTTGAAATGAGGAAGATAGACTTTGAAAATTTTCAATCAACATAGTGACAATCGACCTCAATGGGCTTCAATGGATGTAAATCGACGATATCTGACCAAGATAGTTGCAAACTCACTTAAATATATAAGAATTGATGAAATTCGACTTGAAATGAGGAAGATAGACTTTGAAAATTTTCAATCAACACAAGGTGACAATCGACCTCAATGGGCTTCAATGGATGTAAATCGAAGATATCTGACCAAGATATTTGCAAACTCACTTAAATATATAAGAATTGATGAAATTCGACTTGAAATGAGGAAGATAGACTTTGAAAATATTCAATCAACATAGTGACAATCGACCTCAATGGGCTTCAATGGATGTAAATCGACGATATCTGACCAAGATAGTTGCAAACTCACTTAAATATATAAGAATTGATGAAATTCGACTTGAAATGAGGAAGATAGACTTTGAAAATTTCCAATCAACATAGTGACAATCGACCTCAATGGGCTTCAATGGATGTAAATCGAAGATATCTGACCAAGATAGTTGCAAACTCACTTAAATATATAAGAATTGATGAAATTCGACTTGAAATGAGGAAGATAGACTTTGAAAATTTTCAATCAACACAAGGTGACAATCGACCTCAATGGGCTTCAATGGATGTAAATCGAAGATATCTGACCAAGATATTTGCAAACTCACTTAAATATATAAGAATTGATGAAATTCGACTTGAAATGAGGAAGATAGACTTTGAAAATTTTCAATCAACATAAGGTGACAATCGACCTCAATGGGCTTCAATGGATGTAAATCGAAGATATCTGACCAAGATAGTTGCAAACTCACTTAAATATATAAGAATTGATGAAATTCGACTTGAAATGAGGAAGATAGACTTTGAAAATTTTCAATCAACACAAAGTGACAATCGACCTCAATGGGCTTTAATGGATGTAAATCGAAGATATCTGATCAAGATAGTTGCAAACTCACTTAAATATATAAGAATTGATGAAATTCGACTTGAAATGAGGAAGATAGACTTTGAAAATTTTCAATCAACACAAGGTGACAATCGACCTCAATGGGCTTCAATGGATGTAAATCGAAGATATCTGACCAAGATAGTTGCAAACTCACTTAAATATATAAGAATTGATGAAATTCGACTTGAAATGAGGAAGATAGACTTTGAAAATTTTCAATCAACATAAGGTGACAATCGACCTCAATGGGCTTCAATGGATGTAAATCGAAGATATCTGACCAAGATAGTTGCAAACTCACTTAAATATATAAGAATTGATGAAATTCGACTTGAAATGAGGAAGATAGACTTTAAAAATTTTCAATCAACACAAGGTGACAATCGACCTCAATGGGCTTCAATGGATGTAAATCGAAGATATCTGACCAAGATAGTTGCAAACTCACTTAAATATATAAGAATTGATGAAATTCGACTTGAAATGAGGAAGATAGACTTTGAAAATTTTCAATCAACATAAGGTGACAATCGACCTCAATGGGCTTCAATGGATGTAAATCGAAGATATCTGACCAAGATAGTTGCAAACTCACTTAAATATATAAGAATTGATGAAATTCGACTTGAAATGAGGAAGATAGACTTTGAAAATTTTCAATCAACACAAAGTGACAATCGACCTCAATGGGCTTTAATGGATGTAAATCGAAGATATCTGATCAAGATAGTTGCAAACTCACTTAAATATATAAGAATTGATGAAATTCGACTTGAAATGAGGAAGATAGACTTTGAAAATTTTCAATCAACACAAGGTGACAATCGACCTCAATGGGCTTCAATGGATGTAAATCGAAGATATCTGACCAAGATAGTTGCAAACTCACTTAAATATATAAGAATTGATGAAATTCGACTTGAAATGAGGAAGATAGACTTTGAAAATTTTCAATCAACACAAGGTGACAATCGATCTCAATGGGCTTCAATGGATGTAAATCGAAGATATCTTCCCAAGATAGTTGCAAACTCACTCAAATATATAAGAATTGATGAAATTCGACTTGAAATGAGGAAGATAGACTTTGAAAATTTTCAATCAACACAAGGTGACAATCGACCTCAATGGGCTTCAATGGATGTAAATAGAAGATTTCTGACCAAGATAGTTGCAAACTCACTCAAATATATAAGAATTGATGAAATTCGACTTGAAATGAGGAAGATAGACTTTGAAAATTTTCAATCAACACAAGGTGACAATCGACCTCAATGGGCTTCAATGGATGTAAATCGAAGATATCTGACCAAGATAGTTGCAAACTCACTCAAATATATAAGAATTGATGAAATTCGACTTGAAATGAGGAAGATAGACTTTGAAAATTTTCAATCAACACAAGGTGACAATCGACCTCAATGGGCTTCAATGGATGTAAATAGAAGATATCTGACCAAGATAGTTGCAAACTCACTTAAATATATAAGAATTGATGAAATTCGACTTGAAATGAGGAAGATAGACTTTGAAAATTTTCAATCAACACAAGGTGACAATCGACCTCAATGGGCTTCAATGGATGTAAATCGAAGATATCTGACCAAGATAGTTGCAAACTCACTTAAATATATAAGAATTGATGAAATTCGACTTGAAATGAGGAAGATAGACTTTGAAAATTTTCAATCAACACAAGGTGACAATCGACCTCAATGGGCTTCAATGGATGTAAATCGAAGATATCTGACCAAGATAGTTGCAAACTCACTTAAATATATAAGAATTGATGAAATTCGACTTGAAATGAGGAAGATAGACTTTGAAAATTTTCAATCAACATAGTGACAATCGACCTCAATGGGCTTCAATGGATGTAAATCGACGATATCTGACCAAGATAGTTGCAAACTCACTTAAATATATAAGAATTGATGAAATTCGACTTGAAATGAGGAAGATAGACTTTGAAAATTTTCAATCAACACAAGGTGACAATCGACCTCAATGGGCTTCAATGGATGTAAATCGAAGATATCTGACCAAGATATTTGCAAACTCACTTAAATATATAAGAATTGATGAAATTCGACTTGAAATGAGGAAGATAGACTTTGAAAATATTCAATCAACATAGTGACAATCGACCTCAATGGGCTTCAATGGATGTAAATCGACGATATCTGACCAAGATAGTTGCAAACTCACTTAAATATATAAGAATTGATGAAATTCGACTTGAAATGAGGAAGATAGACTTTGAAAATTTCCAATCAACATAGTGACAATCGACCTCAATGGGCTTCAATGGATGTAAATCGAAGATATCTGACCAAGATAGTTGCAAACTCACTTAAATATATAAGAATTGATGAAATTCGACTTGAAATGAGGAAGATAGACTTTGAAAATTTTCAATCAACACAAGGTGACAATCGACCTCAATGGGCTTCAATGGATGTAAATCGAAGATATCTGACCAAGATATTTGCAAACTCACTTAAATATATAAGAATTGATGAAATTCGACTTGAAATGAGGAAGATAGACTTTGAAAATTTTCAATCAACATAGTGACAATCGACCTCAATGGGCTTCAATGGATGTAAATCGACGATATCTGACCAAGATAGTTACAAACTCACTTAAATATATAAGAATTGATGAAATTCGACTTGAAATGAGGAAGATAGACTTTGAAAATTTTCAATCAACACAAGGTGACAATCGACCTCAATGGGCTTCAATGGATGTAAATCGAAGATATCTGACCAAGATAGTTGCAAACTCACTCAAATATATAAGAATTGATGAAATTCGACTTGAAATGAGGAAGATAGACTTTGAAAATTTTCAATCAACACAAGGTGACAATCGACCTCAATGGGCTTCAATGGATGTAAATAGAAGATATCTGACCAAGATAGTTGCAAACTCACTTAAATATATAAGAATTGATGAAATTCGACTTGAAATGAGGAAGATAGACTTTGAAAATTTTCAATCAACACAAGGTGACAATCGACCTCAATGGGCTTCAATGGATGTAAATCGAAGATATCTGACCAAGATAGTTGCAAACTCACTTAAATATATAAGAATTGATGAAATTCGACTTGAAATGAGGAAGATAGACTTTGAAAATTTGCAATGAACATAGTGACAATCGACCTCAATGGGCTTCAATGGATGTAAATCGACGATATCTGACCAAGATAGTTGCAAACTCACTTAAATATATAAGAATTGATGAAATTCGACTTGAAATGAGGAAGATAGACTTTGAAAATTTTCAATCAACACAAGGTGACAATCGACCTCAATGGGCTTCAATGGATGTAAATCGAAGATATCTGACCAAGATATTTGCAAACTCACTTAAATATATAAGAATTGATGAAATTCGACTTGAAATGAGGAAGATAGACTTTGAAAATATTCAATCAACATAGTGACAATCGACCTCAATGGGCTTCAATGGATGTAAATCGACGATATCTGACCAAGATAGTTGCAAACTCACTTAAATATATAAGAATTGATGAAATTCGACTTGAAATGAGGAAGATAGACTTTGAAAATTTTCAATCAACACAAGGTGACAATCGACCTCAATGGGCTTCAATGGATGTAAATCGAAGATATCTGACCAAGATAGTTGCAAACTCACTTAAATATATAAGAATTGATGAAATTCGACTTGAAATGAGGAAGATAGACTTTGAAAATTTTCAATCAACACAAGGTGACAATCGACCTCAATGGGCTTCAATGGATGTAAATCGAAGATATCTGACCAAGATAGTTGCAAACTCACTCAAATATATAAGAATTGATGAAATTCGACTTGAAATGAGGAAGATAGACTTTGAAAATTTTCAATCAACACAAGGTGACAATCGACCTCAATGGGCTTCAATGGATGTAAATAGAAGATATCTGACCAAGATAGTTGCAAACTCACTTAAATATATAAGAATTGATGAAATTCGACTTGAAATGAGGAAGATAGACTTTGAAAATTTTCAATCAACACAAGGTGACAATCGACCTCAATGGGCTTCAATGGATGTAAATCGAAGATATCTGACCAAGATAGTTGCAAACTCACTTAAATATATAAGAATTGATGAAATTCGACTTGAAATGAGGAAGATAGACTTTGAAAATTTTCAATCAACATAGTGACAATCGACCTCAATGGGCTTCAATGGATGTAAATCGACGATATCTGACCAAGATAGTTGCAAACTCACTTAAATATATAAGAATTGATGAAATTCGACTTGAAATGAGGAAGATAGACTTTGAAAATTTTCAATCAACACAAGGTGACAATCGACCTCAATGGGCTTCAATGGATGTAAATCGAAGATATCTGACCAAGATATTTGCAAACTCACTTAAATATATAAGAATTGATGAAATTCGACTTGAAATGAGGAAGATAGACTTTGAAAATATTTTCAATCTACACAAGGTGACAATCGACCTCAATGGGCTTCAATGGATGTAAATCGAAGATATCTGACCAAGATAGTTGCAAACTCACTTAAATATATAAGAATTGATGAAATTCGACTTGAAATGAGGAAGATAGACTTTGAAAATTTTCAATCAACACATGGTGACAATCGACCTCAATGGGCTTCAATGGATGTAAATCGAAGATATCTGACCAAGATAGTTGCAAACTCACTTAAATATATAAGAATTGATGAAATTCGACTTGAAATGAGGAAGATAGATTTTGAAAATTTTCAATCAACATAGTGACAATCGACCTCAATGGGCTTTAATGGATGTAAATCGACGATATCTGACCAAGATAGTTGCAAACTCACTCAAATATATAAGAATTGATGAAATTCGACTTGAAATGAGGAAGATAGATTTTGAAAATTTTCAATCAACATAGTGACAATCGACCTCAATGGGCTTTAATGGATGTAAATCGAAGATATCTGACCAAGATAGTTGCAAACTCACTTAAATATATAAGAATTGATGAAATTCGACTTGAAATGAGGAAGATAGACTTTGAAAATTTTCAATCAACACAAGGTGACAATCGACCTCAATAGGCTTCAATGGATGTAAATCGAAGATATCTGACCAAGATAGTTGCAAACTCACTTAAATATATAAGAATTGATGAAATTCGACTTGGAATGAGGAAGATAGACTTTGAAAATTTTCAATCAACACAAGGTGACAATCGACCTCAATGGGCTTCAATGGATGTAAATAGAAGATATCTGACCAAGATAGTTGCAAACTCACTTAAATATATAAGAATTGATGAAATTCGACTTGAAATGAGGAAGATAGACTTTGAAAATTTTCAATCAACACAAGGTGACAATCGACCTCAATGGTCTTTAATGGATGTAAATCGAAGATATCTGACCAAGATAGTTGCAAACTCACTTAAATATATAAGAATTGATGAAATTCGACTTGAAATGAGGAAGATAGACTTTGAAAATTTTCAATCAACATAGTGACAATCGACCTCAATGGGCTTCAATGGATGTAAATCGACGATATCTGACCAAGATAGTTGCAAACTCACTTAAATATATAAGAATTGATGAAATTCGACTTGAAATGAGGAAGATAGACTTTGAAAATTTTCAATCTACACAAGGTGACAATCGACCTCAATGGGCTTCAATGGATGTAAATCGAAGATATCTGACCAAGATAGTTGCAAACTCACTTAAATATATAAGAATTGATGAAATTCGACTTGAAATGAGGAAGATAGACTTTGAAAATTTTCAATCAACACATGGTGACAATCGACCTCAATGGGCTTCAATGGATGTAAATCGAAGATATCTGACCAAGATAGTTGCAAACTCACTTAAATATATAAGAATTGATGGAATTCGACTTGAAATGAGGAAGATAGATTTTGAAAATTTTCAATCAACATAGTGACAATCGACCTCAATGGGCTTTAATGGATGTAAATCGACGATATCTGACCAAGATAGTTGCAAACTCACTCAAATATATAAGAATTGATGAAATTCGACTTGAAATGAGGAAGATAGATTTTGAAAATTTTTAATCAACATAGTGACAATCGACCTCAATGGGCTTTAATGGATGTAAATCGAAGATATCTGACCAAGATAGTTGCAAACTCACTTAAATATATAAGAATTGATGAAATTCGACTTGAAATGAGGAAGATAGACTTTGAAAATTTTCAATCAACATAGTGACAATCGACCTCAATGGGCTTCAATGGATGTAAATCGAAGATATCTGACCAAGATAGTTGCAAACTCACTTAAATATATAAGAATTGATGAAATTCGACTTGAAATGAGGAAGATAGACTTTGAAAATTTTCAATCAACACAAGGTGACAATCGACCTCAATGGGCTTCAATGGATGTAAATCGAAGATATCTGACCAAGATAGTTGCAAACTCACTTAAATATATAAGAATTGATGAAATTCGACTTCAAATAAGGAACATAGACTTTGAAAATTTTCAATCAACACAAAGTGACAATCGACCTCAATGGGCTTTAATGGATGTAAATCGAAGATATCTGACCAAGATAGTTGCAAACTCACTTAAATATATAAGAATTGGTGAAATTCGACTTCAAATAAGGAACATAGACTTTGAAAATTTTCAATCAACACAAAGTGACAATCGACCTCAATGGGCTTTAATGGATGTAAATCGAAGATATCTGACCAAGATAGTTGCAAACTCACTTAAATATATAAGAATTGATGAAATTCGACTTGAAATGAGGAAGATAGACTTTGAAAATTTTCAATCAACACAAGGTGACAATCGACCTCAATGGGCTTCAATGGATGTAAATCGAAGATATCTGACCAAGATAGTTGCAAACTCACTTAAATATATAAAAATTGATGAAATTCGACTTGAAATGAGGAAGATAGACTTTGAAAATTTTCAATCAACACAAGGTGACAATCGAGCTCAATGGGCTTCAATGGATGTAAATCGAAGATATCTGACCAAGATAGTTGCAAACTCACTTAAATATATAAGAATTGATGAAATTCGACTTGAAATGAGGAAGATAGATTTTGAAAATTTTCAATCAACATAGTGACAATCGACCTCAATGGGCTTTAATGGATGTAAATCGAAGATATCTGACCAAGATAGTTGCAAACTCACTTAAATATATAAGAATTGATGGAAATCGACTTGAAATGAGGAAGATAGACTTTGAAAATTTTCAATCAACACAAGGTGACAATCGACCTCAATGGGCTTTAATGGATGTAAATCGAAGATATCTGACCAAGATAGTTGCAAACTCACTTAAATATATAAGAATTGATGGAATTCGACTTGAAATGTGGAAGATAGACTTTGAAAATTTTCAATCAACACAAGGTGACAATCGACCTCAATGGGCTTCAATGGATGTAAATCGAAGATATCTGACCAAGATAGTTGCAAACTCACTTAAATATATGAGAATTGGTGAAATTCGACTTCAAATAAGGAACATAGACTTTGAAAATTTTCAATCAACACAAAGTGACAATCGACCTCAATGGGCTTTAATGGATGTAAATCGAAGATATCTGACCAAGATAGTTGCAAACTCACTTAAATATATAAGAATTGATGAAATTCGACTTGAAATGAGGAAGATAGACTTTGAAAATTTTCAATCAACACAAGGTGACAATCGACCTCAATGGGCTTCAATGGATGTAAATCGAAGATATCTGACCAAGATAGTTGCAAACTCACTTAAATATATAAGAATTGATGAAATTCGACTTGAAATGAGGAAGATAGATTTTGAAAATTTTCAATCAACATAGTGACAATCGACCTCAATGGGCTTTAATGGATGTAAATCGACGATATCTGACCAAGATAGTTGCAAACTCACTCAAATATATAAGAATTGATGAAATTCGACTTGAAATGAGGAAGATAGATTTTGAAAATTTTCAATCAACATAGTGACAATCGACCTCAATGGGCTTCAATGGATGTAAATCGAAGATATCTGACCAAGATAGTTGCAAACTCACTTAAATATATAAGAATTGGTGAAATTCGACTTCAAATAAGGAACATAGACTTTGAAAATTTTCAATCAACACAAAGTGACAATCGACCTCATTGGGCTTTAATGGATGTAAATCGAAGATATCTGACCAAGATAGTTGCAAACTCACTTAAATATATAAGAATTGATGAAATTCGACTTGAAATGAGGAAGATAAACTTTGAAAATTTTCAATCAACACAAGGTGACAATCGACCTCAATGGGCTTCAATGGATGTAAATAGAAGATATCTGACCAAGATAGTTGCAAACTCACTTAAATATATAAGAATTGATGGAATTCGACTTGAAATGAGGAAGATAGACTTTGAAAATTTTCAATCAACACAAGGTGACAATCGACCTCAATGGGCTTCAATGGATGTAAATCGAAGATATCTGACCAAGATAGTTGCAAACTCACTTAAATATATAAGAATTGATGAAATTCGACTTGAAATGAGGAAGATAGACTTTGAAAATTTTCAATCAACACAAGGTGACAATCGACCTCAATGGGCTTCAATGGATGTAAATCGAAGATATCTGACCAAGATAGTTGCAAACTCACTTAAATATATAAGAATTGATGAAATTCGACTTGAAATGAGGAAGATAGACTTTGAAAATTTTCAATCAACATAGTGACAATCGACCTCAATGGGCTTCAATGGATGTAAATCGAAGATATCTGACCAAGATAGTTGCAAACTCACTTAAATATAAAAGAATTGGTGAAATTCGACTTCAAATAAGGAACATAGACTTTGAAAATTTTCAATCAACACAAAGTGACAATCGACCTCAATGGGCTTTAATGGATGTAAATCGAAGATATCTGACCAAGATAGTTGCAAACTCACTTAAATATATAAGAATTGATGGAATTCGACTTGAAATGAGGAAGATAGACTTTGAAAATTTTCAATCAACACAAGGTGACAATCGACCTCAATGGGCTTCAATGGATGTAAATCGAAGATATCTGACCAAGATAGTTGCAAACTCACTTAAATATATGAGAATTGGTGAAATTCGACTTCAAATAAGGAACATAGACTTTGAAAATTTTCAATCAACACAAAGTGACAATCGACCTCAATGGGCTTTAATGGATGTAAATCGAAGATATCTGACCAAGATAGTTGCAAACTCACTTAAATATATAAGAATTGATGAAATTCGACTTGAAATGAGGAAGATAGACTTTGAAAATTTTCAATCAACACAAGGTGACAATCGACCTCAATGGGCTTCAATGGATGTAAATCGAAGATATCTGACCAAGATAGTTGCAAACTCACTTAAATATATAAGAATTGATGAAATTCGACTTGAAATGAGGAAGATAGACTTTGAAAATTTTCAATCAACATAGTGACAATCGACCTCAATGGGCTTCAATGGATGTAAATCGACGATATCTGACCAAGATAGTTGCAAACTCACTTAAATATATAAGAATTGATGAAATTCGACTTGAAATGAGGAAGATAGACTTTGAAAATTTTCAATCAACATAGTGACAATCGACCTCAATGGGCTTCAATGGATGTAAATCGACGATATCTGACCAAGATAGTTGCAAACTCACTTAAATATATAAGAATTGATGAAATTCGACTTGAAATGAGGAAGATAGACATTGAAAATTTTCAATCAACACAAGGTGACAATCGACCTCAATGGGCTTCAATGGATGTAAATCGAAGATATCTGACCAAGATAGTTGCAAACTCACTTAAATATATAAGAATTGATGAAATTCGACTTGAAATGAGGAAGATAGACTTTGAAAATTTTCAATCAACACAAGGTGACAATCGACCTCAATGGGCTTCAATGGATGTAAATCGAAGATATCTGACCAAGATAGTTGCAAACTCACTTAAATATATAAGAATTGATGAAATTCGACTTGAAATGAGGAAGATAGACTTTGAAAATTTTCAATCAACACAAGGTGACAATCGACCTCAATGGGCTTCAATGGATGTAAATCGAAGATATCTGACCAAGATAGTTGCAAACTCACTTAAATATATAAGAATTGATGAAATTCGACTTGAAATGAGGAAGATAGATTTTGAAAATTTTCAATCAACATAGTGACAATCGACCTCAATGGGCTTTAATGGATGTAAATCGAAGATATCTGACCAAGATAGTTGCAAACTCACTTAAATATATAAGAATTGATGAAATTCGACTTGAAATGAGGAAGATAGACTTTGAAAATTTTCAATCAACACAAGGTGACAATCGACCTCAATGGGCTTCAATGGATGTAAATAGAAGATATCTGACCAAGATAGTTGCAAACTCACTTGAATATATAAGAATTGATGGAATTCGACTTGAAATGAGGAAGATAGACTTTGAAAATTTTCAATCAACACAAGGTGACAATCGACCTCAATGGGCTTTAATGGATGTAAATCGAAGATATCTGACCAAGATAGTTGCAAACTCACTTAAATATATAAGAATTGATGAAATTCGACTTGAAATGAGGAAGATAGACTTTGAAAATTTTCAATCAACCCAAGGTGACAATCGACCTCAATGGGCTTTAATGGATGTAAATCGAAGATATCTGACCAAGATAGTTGCAAACTCACTTAAATATATAAGAATTGATGAAATTCGACTTGAAATGAGGAAGATAGACTTTGAAAATTTTCAATCAACCCAAGGTGACAATCGACCTCAATGGGCTTCAATGGATGTAAATCGAAGATATCTGACCAAGATAGTTGCAAACTCACTTAAATATATAAGAATTGATGAAATTCGACTTGAAATGAGGAAGATAGACTTTGAAAATTTTCAATCAACACAAGGTGACAATCGACCTCAATGGGCTTCAATGGATGTAAATCGAAGATATCTGACCAAGATAGTTGCAAACTCACTTAAATATATAAGAATTGATGAAATTCGACTTGAAATGAGGAAGATAGACTTTGAAAATTTTCAATCAACATAGTGACAATCGACCTCAATGGGCTTCAATGGATGTAAATCGAAGATATCTGACCAAGATAGTTGCAAACTCACTTAAATATATAAGAATTGGTGAAATTCGACTTCAAATAAGGAACATAGACTTTGAAAATTTTCAATCAACACAAAGTGACAATCGACCTCAATGGGCTTTAATGGATGTAAATCGAAGATATCTGACCAAGATAGTTGCAAACTCACTTAAATATATAAGAATTGATGGAATTCGACTTGAAATGAGGAAGATAGACTTTGAAAATTTTCAATCAACACAAGGTGACAATCGACCTCAATGGGCTTCAATGGATGTAAATCGAAGATATCTGACCAAGATAGTTGCAAACTCACTTAAATATATAAGAATTGGTGAAATTCGACTTCAAATAAGGAACATAGACTTTGGAAATTTTCAATCAACACAAGGTGACAATCGACCTCAATGGGCTTTAATGGATGTAAATCGAAGATATCTGACCAAGATAGTTGCAAACTCACTTAAATATATAAGAATTGATGAAATTCGACTTGAAATGAGGAAGATAGACTTTGAAAATTTTCAATCAACACAAGGTGACAATCGACCTCAATGGGCTTCAATGGATGTAAATCGAAGATATCTGACCAAGATAGTTGCAAACTCACTTAAATATATAAGAATTGATGAAATTCGACTTGAAATGAGGAAGATAGACTTTGAAAATTTTCAATCAACACAAGGTGACAATCGACCTCAATGGGCTTCAATGGATGTAAATCGAAGATATCTGACCAAGATAGTTGCAAACTCACTTAAATATATAAGAATTGGTGAAATTCGACTTCAAATAAGGAACATAGACTTTGAAAATTTTCAATCAACACAAAGTGACAATCGACCTCAATGGGCTTTAATGGATGTAAATCGAAGATATCTGACCAAGATAGTTGCAAACTCACTTAAATATATAAGAATTGATGGAATTCGACTTGAAATGAGGAAGATAGACTTTGAAAATTTTCAATCAACACAAGGTGACAATCGACCTCAATGGGCTTCAATGGATGTAAATCGAAGATATCTGACCAAGATAGTTGCAAACTCACTTAAATATATAAGAATTGGTGAAATTCGACTTCAAATAAGGAACATAGACTTTGAAAATTTTCAATCAACACAAGGTGACAATCGACCTCAATGGGCTTTAATGGATGTAAATCGAAGATATCTGACCAAGATAGTTGCAAACTCACTTAAATATATAAGAATTGATGAAATTCGACTTGAAATGAGGAAGATAGACTTTGAAAATTTTCAATCAACACAAGGTGACAATCGACCTCAATGGGCTTCAATGGATGTAAATCGAAGATATCTGACCAAGATAGTTGCAAACTCACTTAAATATATAAGAATTGATGAAATTCGACTTGAAATGAGGAAGATAGACTTTGAAAATTTTCAATCAACACAAGGTGACAATCGACCTCAATGGGCTTCAATGGATGTAAATCGAAGATATCTGACCAAGATAGTTGCAAACTCACTTAAATATATAAGAATTGATGAAATTCGACTTGAAATGAGGAAGATAGACTTTGAAAATTTTCAATCAACACAAGGTGACAATCGACCTCAATGGGCTTCAATGGATGTAAATCGAAGATATCTGACCAAGATAGTTGCAAACTTACTTAAATATATAAGAATTGATGAAATTCGACTTGAAATGAGGAAGATAGACTTTGAAAATTTTCAATCAACACAAGGTGACAATCGACCTCAATGGGCTTCAATGGATGTAAATCGAAGATATCTGACCAAGATAGTTGCAAACTCACTTAAATATATAAGAATTGATGAAATTCGACTTGAAATGAGGAAGATAGATTTTGAAAATTTTCAATCAACATAGTGACAATCGACCTCAATGGGCTTTAATGGATGTAAACCGAAGATATCTGACCAAGATAGTTGCAAACTCACTTAAATATATAAGAATTGATGAAATTCGACTTGAAATGAGGAAGATAGACTTTGAAAATTTTCAATCAACACAAGGTGACAATCGACCTCAATGGGCTTCAATGGATGTAAATAGAAGATATCTGACCAAGATAGTTGCAAACTCACTTAAATATATAAGAATTGATGGAATTCGACTTGAAATGAGGAAGATAGACTTTGAAAATTTTCAATCAACACAAGGTGACAATCGACCTCAATGGGCTTTAATGGATGTAAATCGAAGATATCTGACCAAGATAGTTGCAAACTCACTTAAATATATAAGAATTGATGAAATTCGACTTGAAATGAGGAAGATAGACTTTGAAAATTTTCAATCAACACAAGGTGACAATCGACCTCAATGGGCTTCAATGGATGTAAATCGAAGATATCTGACCAAGATAGTTGCAAACTCACTTAAATATATAAGAATTGATGAAATTCGACTTGAAATGAGGAAGATAGACTTTGAAAATTTTCAATCAACATAGTGACAATCGACCTCAATGGGCTTCAATGGATGTAAATCGAAGATATCTGACCAAGATAGTTGCAAACTCACTTAAATATATAAGAATTGGTGAAATTCGACTTCAAATAAGGAACATAGACTTTGAAAATTTTCAATCAACACAAAGTGACAATCGACCTCAATGGGCTTTAATGGATGTAAATCGAAGATATCTGACCAAGATAGTTGCAAACTCACTTAAATATATAAGAATTGATGGAATTCGACTTGAAATGAGGAAGATAGACTTTGAAAATTTTCAATCAACACAAGGTGACAATCGACCTCAATGGGCTTCAATGGATGTAAATCGAAGATATCTGACCAAGATAGTTGCAAACTCACTTAAATATATAAGAATTGGTGAAATTCGACTTCAAATAAGGAACATAGACTTTGAAAATTTTCAATCAACACAAGGTGACAATCGACCTCAATGGGCTTTAATGGATGTAAATCGAAGATATCTGACCAAGATAGTTGCAAACTCACTTAAATATATAAGAATTGATGAAATTCGACTTGAAATGAGGAAGATAGACTTTGAAAATTTTCAATCAACACAAGGTGACAATCGACCTCAATGGGCTTCAATGGATGTAAATCGAAGATATCTGACCAAGATAGTTGCAAACTCACTTAAATATATAAGAATTGATGAAATTCGACTTGAAATGAGGAAGATAGACTTTGAAAATTTTCAATCAACACAAGGTGACAATCGACCTCAATGGGCTTCAATGGATGTAAATCGAAGATATCTGACCAAGATAGTTGCAAACTCACTTAAATATATAAGAATTGATGAAATTCGACTTGAAATGAGGAAGATAGATTTTGAAAATTTTCAATCAACATAGTGACAATCGACCTCAATGGGCTTTAATGGATGTAAATCGAAGATATCTGACCAAGATAGTTGCAAACTCACTTAAATATATAAGAATTGGTGAAATTCGACTTCAAATAAGGAACATAGACTTTGAAAATTTTCAATCAATACAAAGTGACAATCGACCTCAATGGGCTTTAATGGATGTAAATCGAAGATATCTCACCAAGATAGTTGCAAACTCACTTAAATATATAAGAATTGATGAAATTCGACTTGAAATGAGGAAGATAGACTTTGAAAATTTTCAATCAACACAAGGTGACAATCGACCTCAATGGGCTTTAATGGATGTAAATCGAAGATATCTGACCAAGATAGTTGCAAACTCACTTAAATATATAAGAATTGATGAAATTCGACTTGAAATGAGGAAGATAGACTTTGAAAATTTTCAATCAACACAAGGTGACAATCGACCTCAATGGGCTTCAATGGATGTAAATCGAAGATATCTGACCAAGATAGTTGCAAACTCACTTAAATATATAAGAATTGATGAAATTCGACTTGAAATGAGGAAGATAGACTTTGAAAATTTTCAATCAACACAAGGTGACAATCGACCTCAATGGGCTTCAATGGATGTAAATCGAAGATATCTGACCAAGATAGTTGCAAACTCACTTAAATATATAAGAATTGATGAAATTCGACTTGAAATGAGGAAGATAGACTTCGAAAATTTTCAATCAACATAGTGACAATCGACCTCAATGGGCTTCAATGGATGTAAATCGAAGATATCTGACCAAGATAGTTGCAAACTCACTTAAATATATAAGAATTGGTGAAATTCGACTTCAAATAAGGAACATAGACTGAAAATTTTCAATCAACACAAAGTGACAATCGACCTCAATGGGCTTTAATGGATGTAAATCGAAGATATCTGACCAAGATAGTTGCAAACTCACTCAAATATATAAGAATTGATGGAATTCGACTTGAAATGAGGAAGATAGACTTTGAAAATTTTCAATCAACACAAGGTGACAATCGATCTCAATGGGCTTCAATGGATGTAAATCGAAGATATCTGACCAAGATAGTTGCAAACTCACTTAAATATATAAGAATTGGTGAAATTCGACTTCAAATAAGGAACATAGACTTTGAAAATTTCCAATCAACACAAAGTGACAATCGACCTCAATGGGCTTTAATGGATGTAAATCGAAGATATCTGACCAATATAGTTGCAAACTCACTTAAATATATAAGAATTGATGAAATTCGACTTGAAATGAGGAAGATAGACTTTGAAAATTTTCAATCAACACAAGGTGACAATCGACCTCAATGGGCTTCAATGGATGTAAATCGAAGATATCTGACCAAGATAGTTGCAAACTCACTTAAATATATAAGAATTGATGAAATTCGACTTGAAATGAGGAAGATAGACATTGAAAATTTTCAATCAACACAAGGTGACAATCGACCTCAATGGGCTTCAATGGATGTAAATCGAAGATATCTGACCAAGATAGTTGCAAACTCACTTAAATATATAAGAATTGATGAAATTCGACTTGAAATGAGGAAGATAGATTTTGAAAATTTTCAATCAACATAGTGACAATCGACCTCAATGGGCTTTAATGGATGTAAATCGAAGATATCTGACCAAGATAGTTGCAAACTCACTTAAATATATAAGAATTGATGGAATTCGACTTGAAATGAGGAAGATAGACTTTGAAAATTTTCAATCAACACAAGGTGACAATCGACCTCAATGGGCTTTAATGGATGTAAATCGAAGATATCTGACCAAGATAGTTGCAAACTCACTTAAATATATAAGAATTGATGAAATTCGACTTGAAATGAGGAAGATAGACTTTGAAAATTTTCAATCAACACAAGGTGACAATCGACCTCAATGGGCTTCAATGGATGTAAATCGAAGATATCTGACCAAGATAGTTGCAAACTCACTTAAATATATAAGAATTGATGAAATTCGACTTGAAATGAGGAAGATAGACTTTGAAAATTTTCAATCAACACAAGGTGACAATCGACCTCAATGGGCTTCAATGGATGTAAATCGAAGATATCTGACCAAGATAGTTGCAAACTCACTTAAATATATAAGAATTGATGAAATTCGACTTGAAATGAGGAAGATAGACTTTGAAAATTTTCAATCAACATAGTGACAATCGACCTCAATGGGCTTCAATGGATGTAAATCGAAGATATCTGACCAAGATAGTTGCAAACTCACTTAAATATATAAGAATTGGTGAAATTCGACTTCAAATAAGGAACATAGACTTTGAAAATTTTCAATCAACACGAAGTGACAATCGACCTCAATGGGCTTTAATGGATGTAAATCGAAGATATCTGACCAAGATAGTTGCAAACTCACTTAAATATATAAGAATTGATGGAATTCGACTTGAAATGAGGAAGATAGACTTTGAAAATTTTCAATCAACACAAGGTGACAATCGACCTCAATGGGCTTCAATGGATGTAAATCGAAGATATCTGACCAAGATAGTTGCAAACTCACTTAAATATATAAGAATTGGTGAAATTCGACTTCAAATAAGGAACATAGACTTTGAAAATTTTCAATCAACACAAAGTGACAATCGACCTCAATGGGCTTTAATGGATGTAAATCGAAGATATCTGACCAAGATAGTTGCAAACTCACTTAAATATATAAGAATTGATGAAATTCGACTTGAAATGAGGAAGATAGACTTTGAAAATTTTCAATCAACACAAGGTGACAATCGACCTCAATGGGCTTTAATGGATGTAAATCGAAGATATCTGACCAAGATAGTTGCAAACTCACTCAAATATATAAGAATTGATGAAATTCGACTTGAAATGAGGAAGATAGACTTTGAAAATTTTCAATCAACATAGTGACAATCGACCTCAATGGGCTTCAATGGATGTAAATCGAAGATATCGGACCAAGATAGTTGCAAACTCACTTAAATATATAAGAATTGGTGAAATTCGACTTCAAATAAGAAACATAGACTTTGAAAATTTTCAATCAACACAAAGTGACAATCGACCTCAATGGGCTTTAATGGATGTAAATCGAAGATATCTGACCAAGATAGTTGCAAACTCACTCAAATATATAAGAATTGATGGAATTCGACTTGAAATGAGGAAGATAGACTTTGAAAATTTTCAATCAACACAAGGTGACAATCGATCTCAATGGGCTTCAATGGATGTAAATCGAAGATATCTGACCAAGATAGTTGCAAACTCACTTAAATATATAAGAATTGGTGAAATTCGACTTCAAATAAGGAACATAGACTTTGAAAATTTCCAATCAACACAAAGTGACAATCGACCTCAATGGGCTTTAATGGATGTAAATCGAAGATATCTGACCAATATAGTTGCAAACTCACTTAAATATATAAGAATTGATGAAATTCGACTTGAAATGAGGAAGATAGACTTTGAAAATTTTCAATCAACACAAGGTGACAATCGACCTCAATGGGCTTCAATGGATGTAAATCGAAGATATCTGACCAAGATAGTTGCAAACTCACTTAAATATATAAGAATTGATGAAATTCGACTTGAAATGAGGAAGATAGACATTGAAAATTTTCAATCAACACAAGGTGACAATCGACCTCAATGGGCTTCAATGGATGTAAATCGAAGATATCTGACCAAGATAGTTGCAAACTCACTTAAATATATAAGAATTGATGAAATTCGACTTGAAATGAGGAAGATAGATTTTGAAAATTTTCAATCAACATAGTGACAATCGACCTCAATGGGCTTTAATGGATGTAAATCGAAGATATCTGACCAAGATAGTTGCAAACTCACTTAAATATATAAGAATTGATGGAATTCGACTTGAAATGAGGAAGATAGACTTTGAAAATTTTCAATCAACACAAGGTGACAATCGACCTCAATGGGCTTTAATGGATGTAAATCGAAGATATCTGACCAAGATAGTTGCAAACTCACTTAAATATATAAGAATTGATGAAATTCGACTTGAAATGAGGAAGATAGACTTTGAAAATTTTCAATCAACACAAGGTGACAATCGACCTCAATGGGCTTCAATGGATGTAAATCGAAGATATCTGACCAAGATAGTTGCAAACTCACTTAAATATATAAGAATTGATGAAATTCGACTTGAAATGAGGAAGATAGACTTTGAAAATTTTCAATCAACACAAGGTGACAATCGACCTCAATGGGCTTCAATGGATGTAAATCGAAGATATCTGACCAAGATAGTTGCAAACTCACTTAAATATATAAGAATTGATGAAATTCGACTTGAAATGAGGAAGATAGACTTTGAAAATTTTCAATCAACATAGTGACAATCGACCTCAATGGGCTTCAATGGATGTAAATCGAAGATATCTGACCAAGATAGTTGCAAACTCACTTAAATATATAAGAATTGGTGAAATTCGACTTCAAATAAGGAACATAGACTTTGAAAATTTTCAATCAACACGAAGTGACAATCGACCTCAATGGGCTTTAATGGATGTAAATCGAAGATATCTGACCAAGATAGTTGCAAACTCACTTAAATATATAAGAATTGATGGAATTCGACTTGAAATGAGGAAGATAGACTTTGAAAATTTTCAATCAACACAAGGTGACAATCGACCTCAATGGGCTTCAATGGATGTAAATCGAAGATATCTGACCAAGATAGTTGCAAACTCACTTAAATATATAAGAATTGGTGAAATTCGACTTCAAATAAGGAACATAGACTTTGAAAATTTTCAATCAACACAAAGTGACAATCGACCTCAATGGGCTTTAATGGATGTAAATCGAAGATATCTGACCAAGATAGTTGCAAACTCACTTAAATATATAAGAATTGATGAAATTCGACTTGAAATGAGGAAGATAGACTTTGAAAATTTTCAATCAACACAAGGTGACAATCGACCTCAATGGGCTTTAATGGATGTAAATCGAAGATATCTGACCAAGATAGTTGCAAACTCACTCAAATATATAAGAATTGATGAAATTCGACTTGAAATGAGGAAGATAGACTTTGAAAATTTTCAATCAACATAGTGACAATCGACCTCAATGGGCTTCAATGGATGTAAATCGAAGATATCGGACCAAGATAGTTGCAAACTCACTTAAATATATAAGAATTGGTGAAATTCGACTTCAAATAAGAAACATAGACTTTGAAAATTTTCAATCAACACAAAGTGACAATCGACCTCAATGGGCTTTAATGGATGTAAATCGAAGATATCTGACCAAGATAGTTGCAAACTCACTTAAATATATAAGAATTGATGGAATTCGACTTGAAATGAGGAAGATAGACTTTGAAAATTTTCAATCAACACAAGGTGACAATCGATCTCAATGGGCTTCAATGGATGTAAATCGAAGATATCTGACCAAGATTGTTGCAAACTCACTTAAATATATAAGAATTGGTGAAATTCGACTTCAAATAAGGAACATAGACTTTGAAAATTTTCAATCAACACAAAGTGACAATCGACCTCAATGGGCTTTAATGGATGTAAATCGAAGATATCTGACCAAGATAGTTGCAAACTCACTTAAATATATAAGAATTGATGAAATTCGACTTGAAATGAGGAAGATAGACTTTGAAAATTTTCAATCAACACAAGGTGACAATCGACCTCAATGGGCTTTAATGGATGTAAATCGAAGATATCTGACCAAGATAGTTGCAAACTCACTTAAATATATAAGAATTGATGAAATTCGACTTGAAATGAGGAAGATAGACTTTGAAAATTTTCAATCAACATAGTGACAATCGACCTCAATGGGCTTCAATGGATGTAAATCGAAGATATCGGACCAAGATAGTTGCAAACTCACTTAAATATATAAGAATTGGTGAAATTCGACTCCAAATAAGGAACATAGACTTTGAAAATTTTCAATCAACACAAAGTGACAATCGACCTCAATGGGCTTTAATGGATGTAAATCGAAGATATCTGACCAAGATAGTTGCAAACTCACTTAAATATATAAGAATTGATGGAATTCGACTTGAAATGAGGAAGATAGACTTTGAAAATTTTCAATCAACACAAGGTGACAATCGATCTCAATGGGCTTCAATGGATGTAAATCGAAGATATCTGACCAAGATAGTTGCAAACTCACTTAAATATATAAGAATTGGTGAAATTCGACTTCAAATAAGGAACATAGACTTTGAAAATTTTCAATCAACACAAAGTGACAATCGACCTCAATGGGCTTTAATGGATGTAAATCGAAGATATCTGACCAAGATAGTTGCAAACTCACTTAAATATATAAGAATTGATGAAATTCGACTTGAAATGAGGAAGATAGACTTTGAAAATTTTCAATCAACACAAGGTGACAATCGACCTCAATGGGCTTCAATGGATGTAAATCGAAGATATCTGACTAAGATAGTTGCAAACTCACTTAAATATATGAGAATTGATGAAATTCGACTTGAAATGAGGAAGATAGATTTTGAAAATTTTCAATCAACATAGTGACAATCGACCTCAATGGGCTTTAATGGATGTAAATCGAAGATATCTGACCAAGATAGTTGCAAACTCACTTAAATATATAAGAATTGGTGAAATTCGACTTCAAATAAGGAACATAGACTTTGAAAATTTTCAATCAACACAAAGTGACAATCGACCTCAATGGGCTTTAATGGATGTAAATCGAAGATATCTGACCAAGATAGTTGCAAACTCACTTAAATATATAAGAATTGATGAAATTCGACTTGAAATGAGGAAGATAGACTTTGAAAATTTTCAATCAACACAAAGTGACAATCGACCTCAATGGGCTTTAATGGATGTAAATCGAAGATATCTGACCAAGATATTTGCAAACTCACTTAAATATATAAGAATTGATGAAATTCGACTTGAAATGAGGAAGATAGACTTTGAAAATTTTCAATCAACACAAGGTGACAATCGACCTCAATGGGCTTCAATGGATGTAAATCGAATATATCTGACCAAGATAGTTGCAAACTCACTTAAATATATAAGAATTGATGAAATTCGACTTGAAATGAGGAAGATAGACTTTGAAAATTTTCAATCAACACAAGGTGACAATCGACCTCAATGGGCTTCAATGGATGTAAATCGAAGATATCTGACCAAGATAGTTGCAAACTCACTTAAATATATAAGAATTGGTGAAATTCGACTTCAAATAAGGAACATAGACTTTGAAAATTTTCAATCAACACAAAGTGACAATCGACCTCAATGGGCTTTAATGGATGTAAATCGAAGATATCTGACCAAGATAGTTGCAAACTCACTTAAATATATAAGAATTGATGGAATTCGACTTGAAATGAGGAAGATAGACTTTGAAAATTTTCAATCAACACAAGGTGACAATCGACCTCAATGGGCTTCAATGGATGTATATCGAAGATATCTGACCAAGATAGTTGCAAACTCACTTAAATATATAAGAATTGGTGAAATTCGACTTCAAATAAGGAACATAGACTTTGAAAATTTTCAATCAACACAAAGTGACAATCGACCTCAATGGGCTTTAATGGATGTAAATCGAAGATATCTGACCAAGATAGTTGCAAACTAACTTAAATATATAAGAATTGATGGAATTCGACTTGAAATGAGGAAGATAGACTTTGAAAATTTTCAATCAACACAAGGTGACAATCGACCTCAATGGGCTTCAATGGATGTAAATCGAAGATATCTGACCAAGATAGTTGCAAACTCACTTAAATATATAAGAATTGGTGAAATTCGACTTCAAATAAGGAACATAGACTTTGAAAATTTTCAATCAACACAAGGTGACAATCGACCTCAATGGGCTTTAATGGATGTAAATCGAAGATATCTGACCAAGATAGTTGCAAACTCACTTAAATATATAAGAATTGATGAAATTCGACTTGAAATGAGGAAGATAGACTTTGAAAATTTTCAATCAACACAAGGTGACAATCGACCTCAATGGGCTTCAATGGATGTAAATCGAAGATATCTGACCAAGATAGTTGCAAACTCACTTAAATATATAAGAATTGATGAAATTCGACTTGAAATGAGGAAGATAGACTTTGAAAATTTTCAATCAACACAAGGTGACAATCGACCTCAATGGGCTTCAATGGATGTAAATCGAAGATATCTGACCAAGATAGTTGCAAACTCACTTAAATATATAAGAATTGATGAAATTCGACTTGAAATGAGGAAGATAGACTTTGAAAATTTTCAATCAACACAAGGTGACAATCGACCTCAATGGGCTTCAATGGATGTAAATCGAAGATATCTGACCAAGATAGTTGCAAACTCACTTAAATATATAAGAATTGATGAAATTCGACTTGAAATGAGGAAGATAGATTTTGAAAATTTTCAATCAACATAGTGACAATCGACCTCAATGGGCTTTAATGGATGTAAATCGAAGATATCTGACCAAGATAGTTGCAAACTCACTTAAATATATAAGAATTGATGAAATTCGACTTGAAATGAGGAAGATAGACTTTGAAAATTTTCAATCAACACAAGGTGACAATCGACCTCAATGGGCTTCAATGGATGTAAATCGAAGATATCTGACCAAGATAGTTGCAAACTCACTTAAATATATAAGAATTGATGAAATTCGACTTGAAATGAGGAAGATAGACTTTGAAAATTTTCAATCAACACAAGGTGACAATCGACCTCAATGGGCTTCAATGGATGTAAATCGAAGATATCTGACCAAGATAGTTGCAAACTCACTTAAATATATAAGAATTGATGAAATTCGACTTGAAATGAGGAAGATAGACTTTGAAAATTTTCAATCAACACAAGGTGACAATCGACCTCAATGGGCTTCAATGGATGTAAATCGAAGATATCTGACCAAGATAGTTGCAAACTCACTTAAATATATAAGAATTGATGAAATTCGACTTGAAATGAGGAAGATAGATTTTGAAAATTTTCAATCAACATAGTGACAATCGACCTCAATGGGCTTTAATGGATGTAAATCGAAGATATCTGACCAAGATAGTTGCAAACTCACTTAAATATATAAGAATTGATGAAATTCGACTTGAAATGAGGAAGATAGACTTTGAAAATTTTCAATCAACACAAGGTGACAATCGACCTCAATGGGCTTCAATGGATGTAAATCGAAGATATCTGACCAAGATAGTTGCAAACTCACTTAAATATATAAGAATTGATGAAATTCGACTTGAAATGAGGAAGATAGACTTTGAAAATTTTCAATCAACACAAGGTGACAATCGACCTCAATGGGCTTCAATGGATGTAAATCGAAGATATCTGACCAAGATAGTTGCAAACTCACTTAAATATATAAGAATTGATGAAATTCGACTTGAAATGAGGAAGATAGACTTTGAAAATTTTCAATCAACACAAGGTGACAATCGACCTCAATGGGCTTCAATGGATGTAAATCGAAGATATCTGACCAAGATAGTTGCAAACTCACTTAAATATATAAGAATTGATGAAATTCGACTTGAAATGAGGAAGATAGACTTTGAAAATTTTCAATCAACACAAGGTGACAATCGACCTCAATGGGCTTCAATGGATGTAAATCGAAGATATCTGACCAAGATAGTTGCAAACTCACTTAAATATATAAGAATTGATGAAATTCGACTTGAAATGAGGAAGATAGACTTTGAAAATTTTCAATCAACACAAGGTGACAATCGACCTCAATGGGCTTCAATGGATGTAAATCGAAGATATCTGACCAAGATAGTTGCAAACTCACTTAAATATATAAGAATTGATGAAATTGGACTTGAAATGAGGAAGATAGACTTTGAAAATTTTCAATCAACACAAGGTGACAATCGACCTCAATGGGCTTCAATGGATGTAAATCGAAGATATCTGACCAAGATAGTTGCAAACTCACTTAAATATATAAGAATTGATGAAATTCGACTTGAAATGAGGAAGATAGATTTTGAAAATTTTCAATCAACATAGTGACAATCGACCTCAATGGGCTTTAATGGATGTAAATCGAAGATATCTGACCAAGATAGTTGCAAACTCACTTAAATATATAAGAATTGATGAAATTCGACTTGAAATGAGGAAGATAGACTTTGAAAATTTTCAATCAACACAAGGTGACAATCGACCTCAATGGGCTTCAATGGATGTAAATCGAAGATATCTGACCAAGATAGTTGCAAACTCACTTAAATATATAAGAATTGATGAAATTCGACTTGAAATGAGGAAGATAGACTTTGAAAATTTTCAATCAACACAAGGTGACAATCGACCTCAATGGGCTTCAATGGATGTAAATCGAAGATATCTGACCAAGATAGTTGCAAACTCACTTAAATATATAAGAATTGATGAAATTCGACTTGAAATGAGGAAGATAGATTTTGAAAATTTTCAATCAACATAGTGACAATCGACCTCAATGGGCTTTAATGGATGTAAATCGAAGATATCTGACCAAGATAGTTGCAAACTCACTTAAATATATAAGAATTGATGAAATTCGACTTGAAATGAGGAAGATAGACTTTGAAAATTTTCAATCAACACAAGGTGACAATCGACCTCAATGGGCTTCAATGGATGTAAATCGAAGATATCTGACCAAGATAGTTGCAAACTCACTTAAATATATAAGAATTGATGAAATTCGACTTGAAATGAGGAAGATAGACTTTGAAAATTTTCAATCAACACAAGGTGACAATCGACCTCAATGGGCTTCAATGGATGTAAATCGAAGATATCTGACCAAGATAGTTGCAAACTCACTTAAATATATAAGAATTGGTGAAATTCGACTTCAAATAAGGAACATAGACTTTGAAAATTTCCAATCAACACAAAGTGACAATCGACCTCAATGGGCTTTAATGGATGTAAATCGAAGATATCTGACCAATATAGTTGCAAACTCACTTAAATATATAAGAATTGATGAAATTCGACTTGAAATGAGGAAGATAGACTTTGAAAATTTTCAATCAACACAAGGTGACAATCGACCTCAATGGGCTTCAATGGATGTAAATCGAAGATATCTGACCAAGATAGTTGCAAACTCACTTAAATATGTAAGAATTGATGAAATTCGACTTGAAATGAGGAAGATAGACTTTGAAAATTTTCAATCAACACAAGGTGACAATCGAGCTCAATGGGCTTCAATGGATGTAAATCGAAGATATCTGACCAAGATAGTTGCAAACTCACTTAAATATATAAGAATTGATGAAATTCGACTTGAAATGAGGAAGATAGATTTTGAAAATTTTCAATCAACATAGTGACAATCGACCTCAATGGGCTTTAATGGATGTAAATCGAAGATATCTGACCAAGATAGTTGCAAACTCACTTAAATATATAAGAATTGATGGAAATCGACTTGAAATGAGGAAGATAGACTTTGAAAATTTTCAATCAACACAAGGTGACAATCGACCTCAATGGGCTTTAATGGATGTAAATCGAAGATATCTGACCAAGATAGTTGCAAACTCACTTAAATATATAAGAATTGATGAAATTCGACTTGAAATGAGGAAGATAGACTTTGAAAATTTTCAATCAACACAAGGTGACAATCGACCTCAATGGGCTTCAATGGATGTAAATCGAAGATATCTGACCAAGATAGTTGCAAACTCACTTAAATATATAAGAATTGATGAAATTCGACTTGAAATGAGGAAGATAGACTTTGAAAATTTTCAATCAACACAAGGTGACAATCGACCTCAATGGGCTTCAATGGATGTAAATCGAAGATATCTGACCAAGATAGTTGCAAACTCACTTAAATATATAAGAATTGATGAAATTCGACTTGAAATGAGGAAGATAGACTTTGAAAATTTTCAATCAACATAGTGACAATCGACCTCAATGGGCTTCAATGGATGTAAATCGAAGATATCTGACCAAGATAGTTGCAAACTCACTTAAATATATAAGAATTGGTGAAATTCGACTTCAAATAAGGAACATAGACTTTGAAAATTTTCAATCAACACGAAGTGACAATCGACCTCAATGGGCTTTAATGGATGTAAATCGAAGATATCTGACCAAGATAGTTGCAAACTCACTTAAATATATAAGAATTGATGGAATTCGACTTGAAATGAGGAAGATAGACTTTGAAAATTTTCAATCAACACAAGGTGACAATCGACCTCAATGGGCTTCAATGGATGTAAATCGAAGATATCTGACCAAGATAGTTGCAAACTCACTTAAATATATAAGAATTGGTGAAATTCGACTTCAAATAAGGAACATAGACTTTGAAAATTTTCAATCAACACAAAGTGACAATCGACCTCAATGGGCTTTAATGGATGTAAATCGAAGATATCTGACCAAGATAGTTGCAAACTCACTTAAATATATAAGAATTGATGAAATTCGACTTGAAATGAGGAAGATAGATTTTGAAAATTTTCAATCAACATAGTGACAATCGACCTCAATGGGCTTTAATGGATGTAAATCGAAGATATCTGACCAAGATAGTTGCAAACTCACTTAAATATATAAGAATTGGTGAAATTCGACTTCAAATAAGGAACATAGACTTTGAAAATTTTCAATCAACACAAAGTGACAATCGACCTCAATGGGCTTTAATGGATGTAAATCGAAGATATCTGACCAAGATAGTTGCAAACTCACTTAAATATATAAGAATTGATGAAATTCGACTTGAAATGAGGAAGATAGACTTTGAAAATTTTCAATCAACACAAGGTGACAATCGACCTCAATGGGCTTCAATGGATGTAAATCGAAGATATCTGACCAAGATAGTTGCAAACTCACTTAAATATATAAGAATTGATGAAATTCGACTTGAAATGAGGAAGATAGACTTTGAAAATTTTCAATCAACATAGTGACAATCGACCTCAATGGGCTTCAATGGATGTAAATCGACGATATCTGACCAAGATAGTTGCAAACTCACTTAAATATATAAGAATTGATGAAATTCGACTTGAAATGAGGAAGATAGACTTTGAAAATTTTCAATCAACATAGTGACAATCGACCTCAATGGGCTTCAATGGATGTAAATCGACGATATCTGACCAAGATAGTTGCAAACTCACTTAAATATATAAGAATTGATGAAATTCGACTTGAAATGAGGAAGATAGACTTTGAAAATTTTCAATCAACACAAGGTGACAATCGACCTCAATGGGCTTCAATGGATGTAAATCGAAGATATCTGACCAAGATAGTTGCAAACTCACTTAAATATATAAGAATTGATGAAATTCGACTTGAAATGAGGAAGATAGACTTTGAAAATTTTCAATCAACATAGTGACAATCGACCTCAATGGGCTTCAATGGATGTAAATCGACGATATCTGACCAAGATAGTTGCAAACTCACTTAAATATATAAGAATTGATGAAATTCGACTTGAAATGAGGAAGATAGACTTTGAAAATTTTCAATCAACACAAGGTGACAATCGACCTCAATGGGCTTCAATAGATGTAAATCGAAGATATCTGACCAAGATAGTTGGAAACTCACTTAAATATATAAGAATTGATGAAATTCGACTTGAAATGAGGAAGATAGACGTTGAAAATTTTCAATCAACATAGTGACAATCGACCTCAATGGGCTTCAATGGATGTAAATCGACGATATCTGACCAAGATAGTTGCAAACTCACTTAAATATATAAGAATTGATGAAATTCGACTTGAAATGAGGAAGATAGACTTTGAAAATTTTCAATCAACATAGTGACAATCGACCTCAATGGGCTTTAATGGATGTAAATCGAAGATATCTGACCAAGATAGTTGCAAACTCACTTAAATATATAAGAATTGGTGAAATTCGACTTCAAATAAGGAACATAGACTTTGAAAATTTTCAATCAACACAAAGTGACAATCGACCTCAATGGGCTTTAATGGATGTAAATCGAAGATATCTGACCAAGATATTTGCAAACTCACTTAAATATATAAGAATTGATGAAATTCGACTTGAAATGAGGAAGATAGACTTTGAAAATTTTCAATCAACACAAGGTGACAATCGACCTCAATGGGCTTCAATGGATGTAAATCGAATATATCTGACCAAGATAGTTGCAAACTCACTTAAATATATAAGAATTGATGAAATTCGACTTGAAATGAGGAAGATAGACTTTGAAAATTTTCAATCAACACAAGGTGACAATCGACCTCAATGGGCTTCAATGGATGTAAATAGAAGATATCTGACCAAGATAGTTGCAAACTCACTTAAATATATAAGAATTGATGGAATTCGACTTGAAATGAGGAAGATAGACTTTGAAAATTTTCAATCAACACAAGGTGACAATCGACCTCAATGGGCTTCAATGGATGTAAATCGAAGATATCTGACCAAGATAGTTGCAAACTCACTTAAATATATAAGAATTGATGAAATTCGACTTGAAATGAGGAAGATAGACTTTGAAAATTTTCAATCAACACAAGGTGACAATCGACCTCAATGGGCTTCAATGGATGTAAATCGAAGATATCTGACCAAGATAGTTGCAAACTCACTTAAATATATAAGAATTGATGAAATTCGACTTGAAATGAGGAAGATAGATTTTGAAAATTTTCAATCAACATAGTGACAATCGACCTCAATGGGCTTTAATGGATGTAAATCGAAGATATCTGACCAAGATAGTTGCAAACTCACTTAAATATATAAGAATTGGTGAAATTCGACTTCAAATAAGGAACATAGACTTTGAAAATTTTCAATCAACACAAAGTGACAATCGACCTCAATGGGCTTTAATGGATGTAAATCGAAGATATCTGACCAAGATAGTTGCAAACTCACTTAAATATATAAGACTTGATGAAATTCGACTTGAAATGAGGAAGATAGACTTTGAAAATTTTCAATCAACACAAGGTGACAATCGACCTCAATGGGCTTCAATGGATGTAAATCGAAGATATCTGACCAAGATAGTTGCAAACTCACTTAAATATATAAGAATTGATGGAATTCGACTTGAAATGAGGAAGATAGACTTTGAAAATTTTCAATCAACACAAGGTGACAATCGACCTCAATGGGCTTCAATGGATGTAAATAGAAGATATCTGACCAAGATAGTTGCAAACTCACTTAAATATATAAGAATTGATGGAATTCGACTTGAAATGAGGAAGATAGACTTTGAAAATTTTCAATCAACATAGTGACAATCGACCTCAATGGGCTTCAATGGATGTAAATCGAAGATATCTGACCAAGATAGTTGCAAACTCACTTAAATATATAAGAATTGATGAAATTCGACTTGAAATGAGGAAGATAGATTTTGAAAATTTTCAATCAACATAGTGACAATCGACCTCAATGGGCTTTAATGGATGTAAATCGAAGATATCTGACCAAGATAGTTGCAAACTCACTTAAATATATAAGAATTGGTGAAATTCGACTTCAAATAAGGAACATAGACTTTGAAAATTTTCAATCAACACAAAGTGACAATCGACCTCAATGGGCTTTAATGGATGTAAATCGAAGATATCTGACCAAGATAGTTGCAAACTCACTTAAATATATAAGAATTGATGAAATTCGACTTGAAATGAGGAAGATAGACTTTGAAAATTTTCAATCAACACAAGGTGAAAATCGACCTCAATGGGCTTCAATGGATGTAAATCGAAGATATCTGACCAAGATAGTTGCAAACTCACTTAAATATATAAGAATTGATGAAATTCGACTTGAAATGAGGAAGATAGACTTTGAAAATTTTCAATCAACACAAGGTGACAATCGACCTCAATGGGCTTCAATGGATGTAAATCGAAGATATCTGACCAAGATAGTTGCAAACTCACTTAAATATATAAGAATTGATGAAATTCGACTTGAAATGAGGAAGATAGACTTTGAAAATTTTCAATCAACACAAGGTGACAATCGAACTCAATGGGCTTCAATGGATGTAAATCGAAGATATCTGACCAAGATAGTTGCAAACTCACTTAAATATATAAGAATTGATGAAATTCGACTTCAAATAAGGAACATAGACTTTGAAAATTTTCAATCAACACAAAGTGACAATCGACCTCAATGGGCTTCAATGGATGTAAATCGAAGATATCTGACCAAGATAGTTGCAAACTCACTTAAATATATAAGAATTGATGAAATTCGACTTGAAATGAGGAAGATAGATTTTGAAAATTTTCAATCAACACGAAGTGACAATCGACCTCAATGGGCTTTAATGGATGTAAATCGAAGATATCTGACCAAGATAGTTGCAAACTCACTTAAATATATAAGAATTGATGAAATTCGACTTGAAATGAGGAAGATAGACTTTGAAAATTTTCAATCAACACAAGGTGACAATCGACCTCAATGGGCTTCAATGGATGTAAATCGAAGATATCTGACCAAGATAGTTGCAAACTCACTTAAATATATAAGAATTGATGAAATTCGACTTGAAATGAGGAAGATAGACTTTGAAAATTTTCAATCAACACAAGGTGACAATCGACCTCAATGGGCTTCAATGGATGTAAATCGAAGATATCTGACCAAGATAGTTGCAAACTCACTTAAATATATAAGAATTGATGAAATTCGACTTGAAATGAGGAAGATAGACTTTGAAAATTTTCAATCAACACAAGGTGACAATCGACCTCAATGGGCTTCAATGGATGTAAATCGAAGATATCTGACCAAGATAGTTGCAAACTCACTTAAATATATAAGAATTGATGAAATTCGACTTGAAATGAGGAAGATAGACTTTGAAAATTTTCAATCAACACAAGGTGACAATCGACCTCAATGGGCTTCAATGGATGTAAATCGAAGATATCTGACCAAGATAGTTGCAAACTCACTTAAATATATAAGAATTGATGAAATTCGACTTGAAATGAGGAAGATAGACTTTGAAAATTTTCAATCAACACAAGGTGACAATCGACCTCAATGGGCTTCAATGGATGTAAATCGAAGATATCTGACCAAGATAGTTGCAAACTCACTTAAATATATAAGAATTGATGAAATTCGACTTGAAATGAGGAAGATAGACTTTGAAAATTTTCAATCAACATAGTGACAATCGACCTCAATGGGCTTCAATGGATGTAAATCGACGATATCTGACCAAGATAGTTGCAAACTCACTTAAATATATAAGAATTGATGAAATTCGACTTGAAATGAGGAAGATAGACTTTGAAAATTTTCAATCAACACAAGGTGACAATCGACCTCAATGGGCTTCAATGGATGTAAATCGAAGATATCTGACCAAGATAGTTGGAAACTCACTTAAATATATAAGAATTGATGAAATTCGACTTGAAATGAGGAAGATAGACGTTGAAAATTTTCAATCAACATAGTGACAATCGACCTCAATGGGCTTCAATGGATGTAAATAGAAGATATCTGACCAAGATAGTTGCAAACTCACTTAAATATATAAGAATTGATGGAATTCGACTTGAAATGAGGAAGATAGACTTTGAAAATTTTCAATCAACATAGTGACAATCGACCTCAATGGGCTTCAATGGATGTAAATCGAAGATATCTGACCAAGATAGTTGCAAACTCACTTAAATATATAAGAATTGATGAAATTCGACTTGAAATGAGGAAGATAGATTTTGAAAATTTTCAATCAACATAGTGACAATCGACCTCAATGGGCTTTAATGGATGTAAATCGAAGATATCTGACCAAGATAGTTGCAAACTCACTTAAATATATAAGAATTGGTGAAATTCGACTTCAAATAAGGAACATAGACTTTGAAAATTTTCAATCAACACAAAGTGACAATCGACCTCAATGGGCTTTAATGGATGTAAATCGAAGATATCTGACCAAGATAGTTGCAAACTCACTTAAATATATAAGAATTGATGAAATTCGACTTGAAATGAGGAAGATAGACTTTGAAAATTTTCAATCAACACAAGGTGAAAATCGACCTCAATGGGCTTCAATGGATGTAAATCGAAGATATCTGACCAAGATAGTTGCAAACTCACTTAAATATATAAGAATTGATGAAATTCGACTTGAAATGAGGAAGATAGACTTTGAAAATTTTCAATCAACACAAGGTGACAATCGACCTCAATGGGCTTCAATGGATGTAAATCGAAGATATCTGACCAAGATAGTTGCAAACTCACTTAAATATATAAGAATTGATGAAATTCGACTTGAAATGAGGAAGATAGACTTTGAAAATTTTCAATCAACACAAGGTGACAATCGAACTCAATGGGCTTCAATGGATGTAAATCGAAGATATCTGACCAAGATAGTTGCAAACTCACTTAAATATATAAGAATTGATGAAATTCGACTTCAAATAAGGAACATAGACTTTGAAAATTTTCAATCAACACAAAGTGACAATCGACCTCAATGGCTTCAATGGATGTAAATCGAAGATATCTGACCAAGATAGTTGCAAACTCACTTAAATATATAAGAATTGATGAAATTCGACTTGAAATGAGGAAGATAGATTTTGAAAATTTTCAATCAACACAAAGTGACAATCGACCTCAATGGGCTTTAATGGATGTAAATCGAAGATATCTGACCAAGATAGTTGCAAACTCACTTAAATATATAAGAATTGATGAAATTCGACTTGAAATGAGGAAGATAGACTTTGAAAATTTTCAATCAACACAAGGTGACAATCGACCTCAATGGGCTTCAATGGATGTAAATCGAAGATATCTGACCAAGATAGTTGCAAACTCACTTAAATATATAAGAATTGATGAAATTCGACTTGAAATGAGGAAGATAGACTTTGAAAATTTTCAATCAACACAAGGTGACAATCGACCTCAATGGGCTTCAATGGATGTAAATCGAAGATATCTGACCAAGATAGTTGCAAACTCACTTAAATATATAAGAATTGATGAAATTCGACTTGAAATGAGGAAGATAGACTTTGAAAATTTTTCAATCAACACAAGGTGACAATCGACCTCAATGGGCTTCAATGGATGTAAATCGAAGATATCTGACCAAGATAGTTGCAAACTCACTTAAATATATAAGAATTGATGAAATTCGACTTGAAATGAGGAAGATAGACTTTGAAAATTTTCAATCAACACAAGGTGACAATCGACCTCAATGGGCTTCAATGGATGTAAATCGAAGATATCTGACCAAGATAGTTGCAAACTCACTTAAATATATAAGAATTGATGAAATTCGACTTGAAATGAGGAAGATAGACTTTGAAAATTTTCAATCAACACAAGGTGACAATCGACCTCAATGGGCTTCAATGGATGTAAATCGAAGATATCTGACCAAGATAGTTGCAAACTCACTTAAATATATAAGAATTGATGAAATTCGACTTGAAATGAGGAAGATAGACTTTGAAAATTTTCAATCAACATAGTGACAATCGACCTCAATGGGCTTCAATGGATGTAAATCGACGATATCTGACCAAGATAGTTGCAAACTCACTTAAATATATAAGAATTGATGAAATTCGACTTGAAATGAGGAAGATAGACTTTGAAAATTTTCAATCAACACAAGGTGACAATCGACCTCAATGGGCTTCAATGGATGTAAATCGAAGATATCTGACCAAGATAGTTGGAAACTCACTTAAATATATAAGAATTGATGAAATTCGACTTGAAATGAGGAAGATAGACGTTGAAAATTTTCAATCAACATAGTGACAATCGACCTCAATGGGCTTCAATGGATGTAAATCGACGATATCTGACCAAGATAGTTGCAAACTCACTTAAATATATAAGAATTGATGAAATTCGACTTGAAATGAGGAAGATAGACTTTGAAAATTTTCAATCAACATAGTGACAATCGACCTCAATGGGCTTTAATGGATGTAAATCGAAGATATCTGACCAAGATAGTTGCAAACTCACTTAAATATATAAGAATTGGTGAAATTCGACTTCAAATAAGGAACATAGACTTTGAAAATTTTCAATCAACACAAAGTGACAATCGACCTCAATGGGCTTTATTGGATGTAAATCGAAGATATCTGACCAAGATATTTGCAAACTCACTTAAATATATAAGAATTGATGAAATTCGACTTGAAATGAGGAAGATAGACTTTGAAAATTTTCAATCAACACAAGGTGACAATCGACCTCAATGGGCTTCAATGGATGTAAATCGAATATATCTGACCAAGATAGTTGCAAACTCACTTAAATATATAAGAATTGATGAAATTCGACTTGAAATGAGGAAGATAGACTTTGAAAATTTTCAATCAACACAAGGTGACAATCGACCTCAATGGGCTTCAATGGATGTAAATAGAAGATATCTGACCAAGATAGTTGCAAACTCACTTAAATATATAAGAATTGATGGAATTCGACTTGAAATGAGGAAGATAGACTTTGAAAATTTTCAATCAACACAAGGTGACAATCGACCTCAATGGGCTTCAATGGATGTAAATCGAAGATATCTGACCAAGATAGTTGCAAACTCACTTAAATATATAAGAATTGATGAAATTCGACTTGAAATGAGGAAGATAGACTTTGAAAATTTTCAATCAACACAAGGTGACAATCGACCTCAATGGGCTTCAATGGATGTAAATCGAAGATATCTGACCAAGATAGTTGCAAACTCACTTAAATATATAAGAATTGATGAAATTCGACTTGAAATGAGGAAGATAGATTTTGAAAATTTTCAATCAACATAGTGACAATCGACCTCAATGGGCTTTAATGGATGTAAATCGAAGATATCTGACCAAGATAGTTGCAAACTCACTTAAATATATAAGAATTGGTGAAATTCGACTTCAAATAAGGAACATAGACTTTGAAAATTTTCAATCAACACAAAGTGACAATCGACCTCAATGGGCTTTAATGGATGTAAATCGAAGATATCTGACCAAGATAGTTGCAAACTCACTTAAATATATAAGAATTGATGAAATTCGACTTGAAATGAGGAAGATAGACTTTGAAAATTTTCAATCAACACAAGGTGACAATCGACCTCAATGGGCTTCAATGGATGTAAATCGAAGATATCTGACCAAGATAGTTGCAAACTCACTTAAATATATAAGAATTGATGGAATTCGACTTGAAATGAGGAAGATAGACTTTGAAAATTTTCAATCAACACAAGGTGACAATCGACCTCAATGGGCTTCAATGGATGTAAATAGAAGATATCTGACCAAGATAGTTGCAAACTCACTTAAATATATAAGAATTGATGGAATTCGACTTGAAATGAGGAAGATAGACTTTGAAAATTTTCAATCAACATAGTGACAATCGACCTCAATGGGCTTCAATGGATGTAAATCGAAGATATCTGACCAAGATAGTTGCAAACTCACTTAAATATATAAGAATTGATGAAATTCGACTTGAAATGAGGAAGATAGATTTTGAAAATTTTCAATCAACATAGTGACAATCGACCTCAATGGGCTTTAATGGATGTAAATCGAAGATATCTGACCAAGATAGTTGCAAACTCACTTAAATATATAAGAATTGGTGAAATTCGACTTCAAATAAGGAACATAGACTTTGAAAATTTTCAATCAACACAAAGTGACAATCGACCTCAATGGGCTTTAATGGATGTAAATCGAAGATATCTGACCAAGATAGTTGCAAACTCACTTAAATATATAAGAATTGATGAAATTCGACTTGAAATGAGGAAGATAGACTTTGAAAATTTTCAATCAACACAAGGTGACAATCGACCTCAATGGGCTTCAATGGATGTAAATCGAAGATATCTGACCAAGATAGTTGCAAACTCACTTAAATATATAAGAATTGATGAAATTCGACTTGAAATGAGGAAGATAGACTTTGAAAATTTTCAATCAACACAAGGTGACAATCGACCTCAATGGGCTTC
Organism: Diorhabda sublineata; assembly: GCF_026230105.1. Lineage (NCBI taxonomy): Eukaryota > Metazoa > Arthropoda > Insecta > Coleoptera > Chrysomelidae > Diorhabda > Diorhabda sublineata. Next base: position 16,086,961 of record NC_079484.1, on the reverse strand, counting down.
AATGGATGTAAATCGAAGATATCTGACCAAGATAGTTGCAAACTCACTTAAATATATAAGAATTGATGAAATTCGACTTGAAATGAGGAAGATAGACTTTGAAAATTTTCAATCAACACAAGGTGACAATCGACCTCAATGGGCTTCAATGGATGTAAATCGAAGATATCTGACCAAGATAGTTGCAAACTCACTTAAATATATAAGAATTGATGAAATTCGACTTGAAATGAGGAAGATAGACTTTGAAAATTTTCAATCAACACAAGGTGACAATCGACCTCAATGGGCTTCAATGGATGTAAATCGAAGATATCTGACCAAGATAGTTGCAAACTCACTTAAATATATAAGAATTGATGAAATTCGACTTGAAATGAGGAAGATAGACTTTGAAAATTTTCAATCAACACAAGGTGACAATCGACCTCAATGGGCTTCAATGGATGTAAATCGAAGATATCTGACCAAGATAGTTGCAAACTCACTTAAATATATAAGAATTGATGGAATTCGACTTGAAATGAGGAAGATAGACTTTGAAAATTTTCAATCAACACAAGGTGACAATCGACCTCAATGGGCTTCAATGGATGTAAATAGAAGATATCTGACCAAGATAGTTGCAAACTCACTTAAATATATAAGAATTGATGGAATTCGACTTGAAATGAGGAAGATAGACTTTGAAAATTTTCAATCAACATAGTGACAATCGACCTCAATGGGCTTCAATGGATGTAAATCGAAGATATCTGACCAAGATAGTTGCAAACTCACTTAAATATATAAGAATTGATGAAATTCGACTTGAAATGAGGAAGATAGATTTTGAAAATTTTCAATCAACATAGTGACAATCGACCTCAATGGGCTTTAATGGATGTAAATCGAAGATATCTGACCAAGATAGTTGCAAACCCACTTAAATATATAAGAATTGGTGAAATTCGACTTCAAATAAGGAACATAGACTTTGAAAATTTTCAATCAACACAAAGTGACAATCGACCTCAATGGGCTTTAATGGATGTAAATCGAAGATATCTGACCAAGATAGTTGCAAACTCACTTAAATATATAAGAATTGATGAAATTCGACTTGAAATGAGGAAGATAGACTTTGAAAATTTTCAATCAACACAAGGTGACAATCGACCTCAATGGGCTTCAATGGATGTAAATCGAAGATATCTGACCAAGATAGTTGCAAACTCACTTAAATATATAAGAATTGATGAAATTCGACTTGAAATGAGGAAGATAGACTTTGAAAATTTTCAATCAACACAAGGTGACAATCGACCTCAATGGGCTTCAATGGATGTAAATAGAAGATATCTGACCAAGATAGTTGCAAACTCACTTAAATATATAAGAATTGATGAAATTCGACTTGAAATGAGGAAGATAGACTTTGAAAATTTTCAATCAACACAAGGTGACAATCGACCTCAATGGGCTTCAATGGATGTAAATCGAAGATATCTGACCAAGATAGTTGCAAACTCACTTAAATATATAAGAATTGATGAAATTCGACTTGAAATGAGGAAGATAGACTTTGAAAATTTTCAATCAACACAAGGTGACAATCGACCTCAATGGGCTTCAATGGATGTAAATAGAAGATATCTGACCAAGATAGTTGCAAACTCACTTAAATATATAAGAATTGATGGAATTCGACTTGAAATGAGGAAGATAGACTTTGAAAATTTTCAATCAACACAAGGTGACAATCGACCTCAATGGGCTTCAATGGATGTAAATCGAAGATATCTGACCAAGATAGTTGCAAACTCACTTAAATATATAAGAATTGATGAAATTCGACTTGAAATGAGGAAGATAGACTTTGAAAATTTTCAATCAACACAAGGTGACAATCGACCTCAATGGGCTTCAATGGATATAAATCGAAGATATCTGACCAAGATAGTTGCAAACTCACTTAAATATATAAGAATTGATGAAATTCGACTTGAAATGAGGAAGATAGACTTTGAAAATTTTCAATCAACATAGTGACAATCGACCTCAATGGGCTTCAATGGATGTAAATCGACGATATCTGACCAAGATAGTTGCAAACTCACTTAAATATATAAGAATTGATGAAATTCGACTTGAAATGAGGAAGATAGACTTTGAAAATTTTCAATCAACACAAGGTGACAATCGACCTCAATCGGCTTCAATGGATGTAAATCGAAGATATCTGACCAAGATAGTTGCAAACTCACTTAAATATATAAGAATTGATGAAATTCGACTTGAAATGAGGAAGATAGACTTTGAAAATTTTCAATCAACACAAGGTGACAATCGACCTCAATCGGCTTCAATGGATGTAAATCGAAGATATCTGACCAAGATAGTTGCAAACTCACTTAAATATATAAGAATTGATGAAATTCGACTTGAAATGAGGAAGATAGACTTTGAAAATTTTCAATCAACACAAGGTGACAATCGACCTCAATCGGCTTCAATGGATGTAAATCGAAGATATCTGACCAAGATAGTTGCAAACTCACTTAAATATATAAGAATTGATGAAATTCGACTTGAAATGAGGAAGATAGACTTTGAAAATTTTCAATCAACACAAGGTGACAATCGACCTCAATGGGCTTCAATGGATATAAATCGAAGATATCTGACCAAGATAGTTGCAAACTCACTTAAATATATAAGAATTGATGAAATTCCACTTGAAATGAGGAAGATAGATTTTGAAAATTTTCAATCAACATAGTGACAATCGACCTCAATGGGCTTTAATGGATGTAAATCGAAGATATCTGAACAAGATAGTTGCAATCTCACTTAAATATATAAGAATTGATGAAATTCGACTTCAAATAAGGAACATAGACTTTGAAAATTTTCAATCAACACAAAGTGACAATCGACCTCAATGGGCTCCAATGGATGTAAATCGACGATATCTGACCAAGATCGTTGCAAACTCACTTAAATATATAAGAATTGATGAAATTCGACTTGAAATGAGGAAGATAGATTTTGAAAATTTTCAATCAACATAGTGACAATCGACCTCAATGGGCTTTAATGGATGTAAATCGAAGATATCTGACCAAGATAGTTGCAATCTCACTTAAATATATAAGAATTGATGAAATTCGACTTCAAATAAGGAACATAGACTTTGAAAATTTTCAATCAACACAAAGTGACAATCGACCTCAATGGGCTCCAATGGATGTAAATCGACGATATCTGACCAAGATCGTTGCAAACTCACTTAAATATATAAGAATTGATGAAATTCGACTTGAAATGAGGAAGATAGACTTTGAAAATTTTCAATCAACACAAGGTGACAATCGACCTCAATGGGCTTCAATGGATGTAAATCGAAGATATCTGACCAAGATAGTTGCAAACTCACTTAAATATATAAGAATTGATGGAATTCGACTTGAAATGAGGAAGATAGACTTTGAAAATTTTCAATCAACACAAGGTGACAATCGACCTCAATGGGCTTCAATGGATGTAAATAGAAGATATCTGACCAAGATAGTTGCAAACTCACTTAAATATATAAGAATTGATGGAATTCGACTTGAAATGAGGAAGATAGACTTTGAAAATTTTCAATCAACACAAGGTGACAATCGACCTCAATGGGCTTCAATGGATGTAAATCGAAGATATCTGACCAAGATAGTTGCAAACTCACTTAAATATATAAGAATTGATGAAATTCGACTTGAAATGAGGAAGATAGACTTTGAAAATTTTCAATCAACACAAGGTGACAATCGACCTCAATGGGCTTCAATGGATGTAAATAGAAGATATCTGACCAAGATAGTTGCAAACTCACTTAAATATATAAGAATTGATGGAATTCGACTTGAAATGAGGAAGATAGACTTTGAAAATTTTCAATCAACACAAGGTGACAATCGACCTCAATGGGCTTCAATGGATGTAAATCGAAGATATCTGACCAAGATAGTTGCAAACTCACTTAAATATATAAGAATTGATGAAATTCGACTTGAAATGAGGAAGATAGACTTTGAAAATTTTCAATCAACACAAGGTGACAATCGACCTCAATGGGCTTCAATGGATGTAAATCGAAGATATCTGACCAAGATAGTTGCAAACTCACTTAAATATATAAGAATTGATGAAATTCGACTTGAAATGAGGAAGATAGATTTTGAAAATTTTCAATCAACATAGTGACAATCGACCTCAATGGGCTTTAATGGATGTAAATCGAAGATATCTGACCAAGATAGTTGCAAACTCACTTAAATATATAAGAATTGGTGAAATTCGACTTCAAATAAGGAACATAGACTTTGAAAATTTTCAATCAACACAAAGTGACAATCGACCTCAATGGGCTTTAATGGATGTAAATCGAAGATATCTGACCAAGATAGTTGCAAACTCACTTAAATATATAAGAATTGATGGAATTCGACTTGAAATGAGGAAGATAGACTTTGAAAATTTTCAATCAACATAGTGACAATCGACCTCAATGGGCTTCAATGGATGTAAATCGAAGATATCTGACCAAGATAGTTGCAAACTCACTTAAATATATAAGAATTGATGAAATTCGACTTGAAATGAGGAAGATAGATTTTGAAAATTTTCAATCAACATAGTGACAATCGACCTCAATGGGCTTTAATGGATGTAAATCGAAGATATCTGACCAAGATAGTTGCAAACTCACTTAAATATATAAGAATTGGTGAAATTCGACTTCAAATAAGGAACATAGACTTTGAAATTTTTCAATCAACACAAAGTGACAATCGACCTCAATGGGCTTTAATGGATGTAAATCGAAGATATCTGACCAAGATAGTTGCAAACTCACTTAAATATATAAGAATTGATGAAATTCGACTTGAAATGAGGAAGATAGACTTTGAAAATTTTCAATCAACACAAGGTGACAATCGACCTCAATGGGCTTCAATGGATGTAAATTGAAGATATCTGACCAAGATAGTTGCAAACTCACTTAAATATATAAGAATTGATGAAATTCGACTTGAAATGAGGAAGATAGACTTTGAAAATTTTCAATCAACACAAGGTGACAATCGACCTCAATGGGCTTCAATGGATGTAAATAGAAGATATCTGACCAAGATAGTTGCAAACTCACTTAAATATATAAGAATTGATGAAATTCGACTTGAAATGAGGAAGATAGACTTTGAAAATTTTCAATCAACACAAGGTGACAATCGACCTCAATGGGCTTCAATGGATGTAAATCGAAGATATCTGACCAAGATAGTTGCAAACTCACTTAAATATATAAGAATTGATGAAATTCGACTTGAAATGAGGAAGATAGACTTTGAAAATTTTCAATCAACACAAGGTGACAATCGACCTCAATGGGCTTCAATGGATGTAAATAGAAGATATCTGACCAAGATAGTTGCAAACTCACTTAAATATATAAGAATTGATGGAATTCGACTTGAAATGAGGAAGATAGACTTTGAAAATTTTCAATCAACACAAGGTGACAATCGACCTCAATGGGCTTCAATGGATGTAAATAGAAGATATCTGACCAAGATAGTTGCAAACTCACTTAAATATATAAGAATTGATGGAATTCGACTTGAAATGAGGAAGATAGACTTTGAAAATTTTCAATCAACACAAGGTGACAATCGACCTCAATGGGCTTCAATGGATGTAAATCGAAGATATCTGACCAAGATAGTTGCAAACTCACTTAAATATATAAGAATTGATGAAATTCGACTTGAAATGAGGAAGATAGATTTTGAAAATTTTCAATCAACATAGTGACAATCGACCTCAATGGGCTTTAATGGATGTAAATCGAAGATATCTGACCAAGATAGTTGCAAACTCACTTAAATATATAAGAATTGATGAAATTCGACTTGAAATGAGGAAGATAGATTTTGAAAATTTTCAATCAACATAGTGACAATCGACCTCAATGGGCTTTAATGGATGTAAATCGAAGATATCTGACCAAGATAGTTGCAAACTCACTTAAATATATAAGAATTGGTGAAATTCGACTTCAAATAAGGAACATAGACTTTGAAAATTTTCAATCAACACAAAGTGACAATCGACCTCAATGGGCTTTAATGGATGTAAATCGAAGATATCTGACCAAGATAGTTGCAAACTCACTTAAATATATAAGAATTGATGAAATTCGACTTGAAATGAGGAAGATAGACTTTGAAAATTTTCAATCAACACAAGGTGACAATCGACCTCAATGGGCTTCAATGGATGTAAATCGAAGATATCTGACCAAGATAGTTGCAAACTCACTTAAATATATAAGAATTGATGAAATTCGACTTGAAATGAGGAAGATAGATTTTGAAAATTTTCAATCAACATAGTGACAATCGACCTCAATGGGCTTCAATGGATGTAAATCGAAGATATCTGACCAAGATAGTTGCAAACTCACTTAAATATATAAGAATTGATGAAATTCGACTTGAAATGAGGAAGATAGACTTTGAAAATTTTCAATCAACACAAGGTGACAATCGACCTCAATGGGCTTCAATGGATGTAAATAGAAGATATCTGACCAAGATAGTTGCAAACTCACTTAAATATATAAGAATTGATGGAATTCGACTTGAAATGAGGAAGATAGACTTTGAAAATTTTCAATCAACACAAGGTGACAATCGACCTCAATGGGCTTCAATGGATGTAAATCGAAGATATCTGACCAAGATAGTTGCAAACTCACTTAAATATATAAGAATTGATGAAATTCGACTTGAAATGAGGAAGATAGACTTTGAAAATTTTCAATCAACACAAGGTGACAATCGACCTCAATGGGCTTCAATGGATGTAAATCGAAGATATCTGACCAAGATAGTTGCAAACTCACTTAAATATATAAGAATTGATGAAATTCGACTTGAAATGAGGAAGATAGATTTTGAAAATTTTCAATCAACATAGTGACAATCGACCTCAATGGGCTTTAATGGATGTAAATCGAAGATATCTGACCAAGATAGTTGCAAACTCACTTAAATATATAAGAATTGGTGAAATTCGACTTCAAATAAGGAACATAGACTTTGAAAATTTTCAATCAACACAAAGTGACAATCGACCTTAATGGGCTTTAATGGATGTAAATCGAAGATATCTGACCAAGATAGTTGCAAACTCACTTAAATATATAAGAATTGATGAAATTCGACTTGAAATGAGGAAGATAGACTTTGAAAATTTTCAATCAACACAAGGTGACAATCGACCTCAATGGGCTTCAATGGATGTAAATCGAAGATATCTGACCAAGATAGTTGCAAACTCACTTAAATATATAAGAATTGATGGAATTCGACTTGGAATGAGGAAGATAGACTTTGAAAATTTTCAATCAACACAAGGTGACAATCGACCTCAATGGGCTTCAATGGATGTAAATAGAAGATATCTGACCAAGATAGTTGCAAACTCACTTAAATATATAAGAATTGATGGAATTCGACTTGAAATGAGGAAGATAGACTTTGAAAATTTTCAATCAACATAGTGACAATCGACCTCAATGGGCTTCAATGGATGTAAATCGAAGATATCTGACCAAGATAGTTGCAAACTCACTTAAATATATAAGAATTGATGAAATTCGACTTGAAATGAGGAAGATAGATTTTGAAAATTTTCAATCAACATAGTGACAATCGACCTCAATGGGCTTTAATGGATGTAAATCGAAGATATCTGACCAAGATAGTTGCAAACTCACTTAAATATATAAGAATTGGTGAAATTCGACTTGAAATAAGGAACATAGACTTTGAAATTTTTCAATCAACACAAAGTGACAATCGACCTCAATGGGCTTTAATGGATGTAAATCGAAGATATCTGACCAAGATAGTTGCAAACTCACTTAAATATATAAGAATTGATGAAATTCGACTTGAAATGAGGAAGATAGACTTTGAAAATTTTCAATCAACACAAGGTGACAATCGACCTCAATGGGCTTCAATGGATGTAAATTGAAGATATCTGACCAAGATAGTTGCAAACTCACTTAAATATATAAGAATTGATGAAATTCGACTTGAAATGAGGAAGATAGACTTTGAAAATTTTCAATCAACACAAGGTGACAATCGACCTCAATGGGCTTCAATGGATGTAAATAGAAGATATCTGACCAAGATAGTTGCAAACTCACTTAAATATATAAGAATTGATGAAATTCGACTTGAAATGAGGAAGATAGACTTTGAAAATTTTCAATCAACACAAGGTGACAATCGACCTCAATGGGCTTCAATGGATGTAAATCGAAGATATCTGACCAAGATAGTTGCAAACTCACTTAAATATATAAGAATTGATGAAATTCGACTTGAAATGAGGAAGATAGACTTTGAAAATTTTCAATCAACACAAGGTGACAATCGACCTCAATGGGCTTCAATGGATGTAAATAGAAGATATCTGACCAAGATAGTTGCAAACTCACTTAAATATATAAGAATTGATGGAATTCGACTTGAAATGAGGAAGATAGACTTTGAAAATTTTCAATCAACACAAGGTGACAATCGACCTCAATGGGCTTCAATGGATGTAAATCGAAGATATCTGACCAAGATAGTTGCAAACTCACTCAAATATATAAGAATTGATGAAATTCGACTTGAAATGAGGAAGATAGACTTTGAAAATTTTCAATCAACACAAGGTGACAATCGACCTCAATGGGCTTCAATGGATGTAAATCGAAGATATCTGACCAAGATAGTTGCAAACTCACTTAAATATATAAGAATTGATGAAATTCGACTTGAAATGAGGAAGATAGATTTTGAAAATTTTCAATCAACATAGTGACAATCGACCTCAATGGGCTTTAATGGATGTAAATCGAAGATATCTGACCAAGATAGTTGCAAACTCACTTAAATATATAAGAATTGATGAAATTCGACTTGAAATGAGGAAGATAGATTTTGAAAATTTTCAATCAACATAGTGACAATCGACCTCAATGGGCTTTAATGGATGTAAATCGAAGATATCTGACCAAGATAGTTGCAAACTCACTTAAATATATAAGAATTGGTGAAATTCGACTTCAAATAAGGAACATAGACTTTGAAAATTTTCAATCAACACAAAGTGACAATCGACCTCAATGGGCTTTAATGGATGTAAATCGAAGATATCTGACCAAGATAGTTGCAAACTCACTTAAATATATAAGAATTGATGAAATTCGACTTGAAATGAGGAAGATAGACTTTGAAAATTTTCAATCAACACAAGGTGACAATCGACCTCAATGGGCTTCAATGGATGTAAATCGAAGATATCTGACCAAGATAGTTGCAAACTCACTTAAATATATAAGAATTGGTGAAATTCGACTTCAAATAAGGAACATAGACTTTGAAAATTTTCAATCAACACAAAGTGACAATCGACCTCAATGGGCTTTAATGGATGTAAATCGAAGATATCTGACCAAGATAGTTGCAAACTCACTTAAATATATAAGAATTGATGAAATTCGACTTGAAATGAGGAAGATAGACTTTGAAAATTTTCAATCAACACAAGGTGACAATCGACCTCAATGGGCTTCAATGGATGTAAATCGAAGATATCTGACCAAGATAGTTGCAAACTCACTTAAATATATAAGAATTGATGAAATTCGACTTGAAATGAGGAAGATAGACTTTGAAAATTTTCAATCAACACAAGGTGACAATCGACCTCAATGGGCTTCAATGGATGTAAATAGAAGATATCTGACCAAGATAGTTGCAAACTCACTTAAATATATAAGAATTGATGAAATTCGACTTGAAATGAGGAAGATAGACTTTGAAAATTTTCAATCAACACAAGGTGACAATCGACCTCAATGGGCTTCAATGGATGTAAATCGAAGATATCTGACCAAGATAGTTGCAAACTCACTTGAATATATAAGAATTGATGAAATTCGACTTGAAATGAGGAAGATAGACTTTGAAAATTTTCAATCAACACAAGGTGACAATCGACCTCAATGGGCTTCAATGGATGTAAATAGAAGATATCTGACCAAGATAGTTGCAAACTCACTTAAATATATAAGAATTGATGGAATTCGACTTGAAATGAGGAAGATAGACTTTGAAAATTTTCAATCAACACAAGGTGACAATCGACCTCAATGGGCTTCAATGGATGTAAATCGAAGATATCTGACCAAGATAGTTGCAAACTCACTTAAATATATAAGAATTGATGAAATTCGACTTGAAATGAGGAAGATAGACTTTGAAAATTTTCAATCAACACAAGGTGACAATCGACCTCAATGGGCTTCAATGGATGTAAATCGAAGATATCTGACCAAGATAGTTGCAAACTCACTTAAATATATAAGAATTGATGAAATTCGACTTGAAATGAGGAAGATAGACTTTGAAAATTTTCAATCAACATAGTGACAATCGACCTCAATGGGCTTCAATGGATGTAAATCGACGATATCTGACCAAGATAGTTGCAAACTCACTTAAATATATAAGAATTGATGAAATTCGACTTGAAATGAGGAAGATAGACTTTGAAAATTTTCAATCAACACAAGGTGACAATCGACCTCAATCGGCTTCAATGGATGTAAATCGAAGATATCTGACCAAGATAGTTGCAAACTCACTTAAATATATAAGAATTGATGAAATTCGACTTGAAATGAGGAAGATAGACTTTGAAAATTTTCAATCAACACAAGGTGACAATCGACCTCAATGGGCTTCAATGGATGTAAATCGAAGATATCTGACCAAGATAGTTGCAAACTCACTTAAATATATAAGAATTGATGAAATTCGACTTGAAATGAGGAAGATAGACTTTGAAAATTTTCAATCAACACAAGGTGACAATCGACCTCAATGGGCTTCAATGGATGTAAATAGAAGATATCTGACCAAGATAGTTGCAAACTCACTTAAATATATAAGAATTGATGAAATTCGACTTGAAATGAGGAAGATAGACTTTGAAAATTTTCAATCAACACAAGGTGACAATCGACCTCAATCGGCTTCAATGGATGTAAATCGAAGATATCTGACCAAGATAGTTGCAAACTCACTTAAATATATAAGAATTGATGAAATTCGACTTGAAATGAGGAAGATAGATTTTGAAAATTTTCAATCAACATAGTGACAATCGACCTCAATGGGCTTCAATGGATGTAAATCGAAGATATCTGACCAAGATAGTTGCAAACTCACTTAAATATATAAGAATTGATGAAATTCGACTTGAAATGAGGAAGATAGATTTTGAAAATTTTCAATCAACATAGTGACAATCGACCTCAATGGGCTTTAATGGATGTAAATCGAAGATATCTGACCAAGATAGTTGCAAACTCACTTAAATATATAAGAATTGGTGAAATTCGACTTCAAATAAGGAACATAGACTTTGAAAATTTTCAATCAACACAAAGTGACAATCGACCTCAATGGGCTTTAATGGATGTAAATCGAAGATATCTGACCAAGATAGTTGCAAACTCACTTAAATATATAAGAATTGATGAAATTCGACTTGAAATGAGGAAGATAGACTTTGAAAATTTTCAATCAACACAAGGTGACAATCGACCTCAATGGGCTTCAATGGATGTAAATCGAAGATATCTGACCAAGATAGTTGCAAACTCACTTAAATATATAAGAATTGATGAAATTCGACTTGAAATGAGGAAGATAGACTTTGAAAATTTTCAATCAACACAAGGTGACAATCGACCTCAATGGGCTTCAATGGATGTAAATAGAAGATATCTGACCAAGATAGTTGCAAACTCACTTAAATATATAAGAATTGATGAAATTCGACTTGAAATGAGGAAGATAGACTTTGAAAATTTTCAATCAACACAAGGTGACAATCGACCTCAATGGGCTTCAATGGATGTAAATCGAAGATATCTGACCAAGATAGTTGCAAACTCACTTGAATATATAAGAATTGATGAAATTCGACTTGAAATGAGGAAGATAGACTTTGAAAATTTTCAATCAACACAAGGTGACAATCGACCTCAATGGGCTTCAATGGATGTAAATAGAAGATATCTGACCAAGATAGTTGCAAACTCACTTAAATATATAAGAATTGATGGAATTCGACTTGAAATGAGGAAGATAGACTTTGAAAATTTTCAATCAACACAAGGTGACAATCGACCTCAATGGGCTTCAATGGATGTAAATCGAAGATATCTGACCAAGATAGTTGCAAACTCACTTAAATATATAAGAATTGATGAAATTCGACTTGAAATGAGGAAGATAGACTTTGAAAATTTTCAATCAACACAAGGTGACAATCGACCTCAATGGGCTTCAATGGATGTAAATCGAAGATATCTGACCAAGATAGTTGCAAACTCACTTAAATATATAAGAATTGATGAAATTCGACTTGAAATGAGGA